>NW_024582063.1:803799-854339 GCF_017639235.1 Corvus kubaryi | reverse complement strand
TTTTTTTTTTTTTTTTTTTTTTTTTTTTTTTTTTTTTTTTTTTTGAGAAGCCTGGTTTTCACAATCAGAAAGGAGCAGCAGAAAATTCCGTGTTGCTGGCAGACGGGGGTGAAGCAACTGCGTTTATTCCTCGTTACCCACTATCACTCTTTAGCTGTAGAACTCGCGTGTCAAACATCTACATTTATAAAGCAGCTGATGGTGCTGGGATAGCTGGGTGCCATGCACTTTGGACCAGCTGGAGGGCTCGGGGCTGCGACCTCTGGCTGTGCTGGCGAGGAGGCAGGGCTGGGTGGCAGCAGCAGTCACAGCACAGCTCCCACACGAGGGAGGGGATTTATCCAGGCCCGGTGGAGGTGGAGGTGTTGTCCCCTCTGCAATACTTCGGAAAGAGGTGTGAAAGCGCTGGGTGGTTAATTTTACCCTAAAGAGAAAGAAAGTGGTTGTTGATGGGAGGGAAGCTCCAATTGTTACTCATAACTGTGTCTTCATGGCACGGCTCTTATCAGTGCCTGGATTGTGGGCACCACACACACCCCCTCCAGCTGCTGCCAGCTGCCCACAGAACTCTGGCCTCTTGTGAGAGGAGGAAAACCAAGTCATAGTGGAGGGTGTGATACTAAAGATGGGATTTGCAGAACCCCCTGGTGACCACAGCCCTGCCCTGGGCTCAGTCTCTGAGATCCCCACAGCTCCCCTCTTCTTGCCATGGGGAGACCTGAAGCCAAGGTGAGGGGCACACCACTGCCTGAGAGCAGGCTGCTGCTCACACTTGGGCTGGGAGGAGCTTGGCAGGGCGGGTTTTAGTCAGGGCTATTGGAAAAAGCACAAGGATTTATCATTGTTATTGCTACCACAGGACAGCCTTGGGGAAAATGCAATTTGATGCTTGCTGCCTGGTAGCAAGGCCAATCTATAAAGTGGCTCCTGTCCTAAAGCAGAGAGTGGGAAACTGTCTGCTTCTAATTAAAATCAATTAAGCAAATCACCACAACAGGCAGAAATAAGGCTTTTTGTCCAGGGTGTCATCTGACAGATTTCAGAGCCTCTGAAGTGGTGCATTGAGTGTTTTCTTGGCTTCACCAATTTGATAAAAAGGTGAAAGATAAGAAAAAATTTTACAGAGCAAAACCTGAAAGTAAATTATAAATCCCACACCTCGTCTGTGCAGTGCTGCACTGCGGTCCCAAACTCCCTCCCGCAATAAATGCAGCCAGCACCCAGACCTCACCAAATTGATGCTCTCAGAGACCTGCAGCCATCCCAGGGAGGGCAGCATTTCCATTCAGTCCTTTCCCAGCCAATCCAATTCTCCCATCCTCGCTAGAGCACAGAGACAGACAGCACCAAATGTGGCCCAAAAGGTCAGCAAAACCCTGGTGATGCTGATGAGGAGCTAATTCTGCCCCTTTTTGTTCCCAGGGGACCTTTTGTACAGGTGCTGGGTCTCTGGGATGGGGCATCTGCTGCTGATCTGACATCTGATGCCTCAGCAGATGCAACTTTTGGAAGTTTAAGCCCAGTGAAAATGTCAGCTTGTTTAATCCTCCCCAGCCTGAGGCTTCTTGTGCTGCCTGTCCACTACACATTTAAATCCACCTTCTAAAAGTGAACCCGACTTCCCAGGCACCAGAAGTTGTTCTTAAGCCATGCTTGCTGCTCCTCTTTCAGAGCTTCTGCACCCAAAGGTTTTGCCTGGTTCCTGTTATCCATGTCTGCAGGGGCTCCTGCACACCCATCCTGACACCACAGCACAACTAACTCTATGCTTAGGCAGTGTTTGGTGTTTGCACTTGACCCAGCCATTCTGTTTTGGCAAAGGTGAGGGGTTACTGTTGCTCTTTGTCATTGCACTCACTGCAGCTGAGCGGGCAAGTGGTTTGGGCGGCAGGATAACTGTGCTGCTCTTCCTCCTGAGCACTTCCAGCCCTGGGTGGACAGGAAGCACCAACTGGTACTTGCCTTCCAAGGAAACCTTTGCTTCTCTGCTGCTCGTGTTGTGTGGCTTGCGCCGCTCTAAAACTTGATGGGTTTTCATCTCTTTTCCTCTAAAATGACAAATGCAAAGCTTTCCTGTCTGCACCATGGAATGATCTTCGCTTTCTGTGCAGCAGCCCAGAAAGTTGAGCTCAGCATCCCTGTTTGGATACAAGGTAGTAACTAAATACCTGTTTCTGTCTATCCAGCATGGCAGACCAAGCCATGGTTTAGGGTGTGAGGCAAGGGAAATGCATCCTGAGTTATTCCTGTGGTTCTGCCATGGGGTTGCTTTGGAGACCTGTCATTTCCCTTACTGCATACTGCTGTTCCTCAGCTGTACAAATACACTGCCCTAGCTGAAGTCTGGCTTGGTAAAATATACAATTAATTGTTTATATTATGAATTTGCCTCCTTGTTTTTATTTATTTATTTATTTTCCAATTAAGACTGCTGAGATCAGAGGAAATGCTTGAGCCAGCATCTTCACAGCGAAGGCCGGTGTTCCCAAGGCTCCCAACTCTCTGCCCCTTTCTCCTTTTCAGGCAGCCCAAAGCTTTTTATAGCACACAGCCATGGAAGGGTGAAGTGAAAAAAGTCTGCCATCCATTCTGATGCCTGCATAGGATAAATGTGCATAGTTTGGAGGGGTCCTGTCCCACCACGAGTTAGTTGGGACTGTGGATGATGCTTTATCCTTAGCCCTTGAGAAGGACCTCCTGAGCTGGGGGAGTAAAGAGGTACTGATGCCTGCTTTCCACAGGCTGTGGGCTCACAGCGCAGGGCGGGCATTGGGCAGGTAGGAAACTTTCTGGGAAGAGAGGTGTTGCATTAAAGCCAGACAGTGTCCAGACATCAGGAGAACACCTGGGCCTGTGGGGAGACTAAGCCAGAGGTTTACACCAAAACACCAAAGGAGCTTCCTGCCCCAGCAGCTCTCTGTGGGATCACCGACAGGTGCCCTGCCCAGCACAGGGCTCTCCTCCACCCTTGGTGGGCAGCTCAGGGGCACTGGCTGCTGTTTGACACCCCAGCTCTCTTTACAACAGGAGGTATTTTAGCTGACAGGACCTGTTCTGCATGAAAAATAAAAACCTTTGTTAAAAGCAGACCATCATACCAGGAGAGGCTAGACACTTGTAGAGCAGTGGGGTTTGCTGCCATCCCTTTCTCACCGTCTGCCTCTTGGCAGGAGCAGTGGGCTGGGAGTGGGTCTCAGCTCTGCCATGCCTGGGCGGCTCCCTGTTTTGGCAGTGGGTTTGTGTGAAGCTCCTCTGGCTGGAAGGACTCTCCCTGGATGGGAGCAGCCTGGCATTGTCCTCTTTCAGCAGGGCTCCTCCTCCTGCCATCTTTCTGGAGTGGAAAAGCATCCAGGTGCTGACACCACGCTGAGGATCAGAGGGGTCATTCCACCTGGATGGCCACTGCAACTCTGCACATCAGGTTCAAACTATGAAATCCCAGCCCTACCCCGTTTGGCCATGGGCCTTCCAGCCACAACAGCTCCCAAAGCACCAGGTTGTGATCCTGGAGCTTCAGACACTTACCTGGGGAAGCTTCAGCCAGGAGCACTCGGCGCGCTCTAAGGGGATCCATTTCCAAAGCACAGAGACGCTGCCAGCAAGTCCCTTTCGGGGCAGGAAAAGTCTCGTTCTTTGGCTCCCCCAGTACTGTTTTACACGAGAGGCTTTTGGCAGCACAAGGCTGTACTCGCTGCCCTAGAGGCGAGGTGCTGCAGGACACCGGTCCTGTGCTAGGCATGTGTCCCCTGGGCTGGTGGGAGCTCTGGTCTTTGCATGGTGGCAGCGGATGGAAGCAGGGCGTGGCCCCAGTCACTTCAGCGGTACAATACGATTTACAGCAAGCACTTTTCTCAAGACATCTGTGGGGACAGAGCTTCAGTGAGCGTCATATATACACAGACAGCTGGGTTGGACCCTCCACTACTGCAAAGCAGTCAAGGATGGAATCTCGGGGTGGGAAAAAAGTACCACTGGTTTGCTTTGACAGCCTGTACATATATCTATGAATAGCTCCTTGGCATTTGATGTTCGCAGCCAGCGTCCTTTAACAGCGAGCATAAAAAGGAGGCAAAACGTCTTCACAGCGACCTCCCCCGGGAGGAGAGAGAAAGCAGCATCTCCCACTCCCCTGGTTCAGCTGCCTGCCCAGGTGCCACCTTCGCCAAGGGTGTTTCCTTGTCCGGGCACCCTCGTCCTCCTCGTCGGCCGCCCACCGCGTGCTGGCCGGGACCACTCCTAAGCCAAGCCATGCTTGCCTCATCTCCGCTGCTCGGGGCCGTCAGTGCAAGTCTGCGCCGGCTGCTCGGCATCTCCGCTCCGCTGGACGGGCAGGTGAAGCGGGCAGACACAGGGAAACAAAACAAAAGGGAGAAGAAGAGAGACAAAGGGTAATGAAAAGGTCCGTGGCCCACGGCTGCCAAAGGAAATCTCTCGCCGTGTTTCTCTGACCATACTTGTCCCAGCCACTACAGCTGCTGTGGGATCCCCTGTTCCTTGTAGCCTGTGAGGAGGGAGGGGAAGGGAACATGATTAGAGTTAATTCCTAACGAGGACCCTCGGTGAGGCTCAAGCAAGCCACAAGCCTGGTTTACCAGGAGTGGCAAAAACCACGTGGGAAAACAGGGAGGCTGCCACATTCCCCCTCGTGGCCAGGCTGCCCGGGGCAGCCACCCTGCCCTGCTTTAGCCAACAGCTGCCTGGTGCTGCCACCTTCCTGGCACAGCCGTGGGGACGCTGGCAGCCAGCCCTGCTGCTGTGGCACCCGCCTGCCACCAGCCTGGCATGGGCACAGGCAGCTCTGCTTGAAGAGATTGTAAAGGCACAGAAGTACCAGCGGTCACCAGTTCCAGCCCCATAACCTAAAGCTTTCATGGAGTGTGTTTTCCTGCAGTGCAGGGGAAATGGATGCCCTTGTATCCTGCTCCAGAGACACGGCTGTTCCCAAGCACTGACCTGGCAGGTTGTGCATCCGACACGCATCTCTCCTTGTGATCTATTTGTGTTTGAACCTCGTCCTCCCAGAGCACTGCCAGGCAGGAGGAGGTTGGTTTCCTCTCTCCATCCTTTTGTTCCCATGCTGGCTTTTGCTAAGGGTGCTCCCCAGCAGCAACCAATTTGCACTGCAGTTTGCACAGGTGAACAAACACTTCTTGGAGGAGAAGAGGAATGCCTTGGATCACAGGCTGACATGTCCGAGTTCAAAGATCTCGGGATGCCTCTAATGATATTCTCACTGCCTGGTTCTGCACTTGCTTTGCTTCAGCCCAGCAGAATTACAGGTGCTTTAGTTCGGGCACAGCAGCCATCTGGTGGGCCTGGAGGAAACTGAACTTTTCAGCAGCAAAACCAAGGAAACTGCCTGGATATCTGTTCTTTCACACCCTTTCCTCTCCTGTGGCCATGAGGTTTGATGCACTTCCCAACCAAGACAGCAAAGCCTTTGGGGTCCCCACTGTGTTGCAGCCCCACGGATGTTGCAAGGGCTTGAGCAGCTTGTCCTGCTGCTTGTCACAGCTCTTCGGGGTCCTGGGCCCCAGATTATTTACTGTCCTGCACACCGTGCTTGAGGGCTGCAAATCCCATAGAGGACAGCTCCATCCCCCAGGAGGGCTAGGGCGGGGCAGGGCAATAGGAGAGCATCTGCAGCTCCTGTGCTGGTCCAGGATAATGAGAAAAATACTGGATTTTTTAATGCTTTCCTAAGCGGTTGCAGTGACTGTGCCAGAAGCTTTACCCGCTCTCCTTCCAAGAGAAGCTGGGCTTGTTATTCTGACTGTATCAATGCAAAAGATCTTATTAAAGAAGCAAACTGTCCTTTCTTGCACTGCCTGCCACAGTGAAGATCTTTCAACTAAAAAACTTTTTAAAATCTGGAGGGGTTTTTTTCTTAGTTTAAATAACGTAAGTAGCCTGTCATTTTTATATTTTGAATTTCAAAGAGGCCTGACATTTCATATCTCAGAAGAATGCTTAACTTTTCAAACACTTTCCCATTTATGCTTTGTAATATTTCTTTCCAACCCTCATGTTAGTCTTTTTTAAGTGCCTTACAGAAACTGAACACAAAATACCAGCAGGTGCCAGAACCCCTATCTCTAAGGGACTTTTTGCTGAACTAAGAATTGACTCCAGCAAATGAACTTTGCTGTACTTTGGAAAAAATCCACACATTCACCCAGGCTTGGCAGTCTGGATCTCCTGCTGTTAAACAAGCACAAGGGACAGATTAATGACACTTAACTGAATTGCTGCCTTTTGTGTGCAGCTGAACAGAAAGACTCTCATCTCTTTCAAACAGCTTTTTCTAGGGGGCAAAATGATGATTTCACATGCATTTATGTTTTAAGTGTGAGCCAGCTCTGAAGGCAAGGTGAGCTGGCTGGAAATCTGTACTTGGGGCTTGTCTATGGCACTGGTTTAATTTGTTTAGGGAGCACAGTTAAAAAAAAAAACCAACCAACCAACCAACCCCATGGACCAAAAAGGTGGGGCCTGCCTTAAATCTTCAGCAAAAGTAAGAGTAACTTGCTTGTACAGCCATGCCTTTTATTGAGATAGAAGAAAATTAAGACTGAGAAATCCTTTCAGTCTGGCTATTGGTGTTGAAGCTAGCTGGAAGGAAGTTACAGTGGCCAAGCCTGTCTCTCTCTTTACATGACCAAAGTAAGGCAAAAAATGACCTGTCCTATGCTAAACTCGTTTATTACAAGATTTCAGACGTAACTTATCAAATAGTTTATATGTGAAAATAGTTACTGCATTTCTTGCACAGGAATAGCTGTTCTGTAGGAAGCAGCTTTACGTTAATATGCCTGCAATAAAGTTGAGGTGCAATCCTGTACAACAGACAGCTCCGGGTTCAGGATTAAGTGGGCCTGTGCACAAAGTCACTGATTTAATCCAGTTTACTTGAAATTGCACTTCTCCTGTAAACCATGGCATGTAAGACTGAGGCAAAAAGAACTCAGTCTGTGCACAGGCTGTCCTTCTAGGGCTGGGTTTGTGCAGAGGGCGGCTTCAAGGCTGAAATGGGTTCCTGCTCTGCTCCGAGGGGGCCCTTGGGGCATCCCCAGAGGCATTTCAATGCTGTGTGAAGATTTTCACCATCCCTGGGGCTGTGCAGCCAAAGGACAGACACAGAGACAGTCGGACACACATATGTAGAGGCACATGGCTGGACTTGGGCTGGGAGGGGGCAGCACTGGCCAAAGCGACTTCCAGATGTCGTGCCCTGACCAATGCTCACTGCTCTCCACGGGAAACTGCCTCGGAGTGTGAGGAGGAGGAGGAGGAAGAACAGAAACAAACTTACCTTGTGAGACTTTGATGGTGAACAAAAGGAGGCAAACGAACATGAAAGAAAGAGAGAGGGAGAAATGTAACTGTAGACGATATATCTGAAACACATGGAGAACCAGAAGAGAATGAACAAACTGAGGCTGCAGAGTAAACAGAGAACAGCTGCTCTACCATCAGACATTCACACCAGGGCTAAACATTACTTAAAATCCTTTACTTGAAGTGGATCATTTCATTTGGGACTCTTGTTTAAAGACGATAGGGCAATCATCATCTGCTTTTCCAGCCCCAAGCCAGACAAGCTGGATGGGCTAGCACCTCTGAGCAATGCTCCCAGAAAATCTTTCCTCCATGTCATCGGTATTTCATGGGTTTGACTGAAGGGGAACCACTGAAGGAAGGCATCAAACAAGACATCACAGTGTACCAAAGGGCACATGGCATGCCATTCACAGTCTGGGAGCTGGGAACACTACACCTGAAGAGTTTTTGGTAGTTTCCCTGCTGAATTTGCTTGTGTCCATAGATAACTCACAACCACAGCATGCCTCAGCCTGTCTGGGTGCTGCAAACACTGGTGCTATTTAACATTCCTACAATAGTTTAAGAATTTGCCCCATCACTTCATTTGGTAGGAAACTGTAAAAAAGGGTATTTTAACTACTTTCCTCAGGCCTAGTTTGGGTGATGGCTCTTTTTAGATTTTTTTAAAAAGAGTAATAAGTCTAAGCAGGCAATTTGTCCTCGGAATTTTCTTCATCTCATGAAGGGTTACCAGTTGTTTTGGGCCTTCTGCTCCCCTTTCCTTCCCAGGACAGCCGTATTACCTGCCCTAGCAGAGGTCCTGCAGAGCAGAGAGGTTCGGTGATGCTCCCCAAAGTCCCTCGGAGCCTGAGGATACAGTGACTGTGCAATCATCTACTGCTGCTTCTGGCAGGGTCTGAGCAGACCAATTAGCAAAGGAGTGACAAGGATGGCATGATTACAGGTGAGTTCTCACTACTGGCTGGCAATAGCCCCAAGAGTCAGCTGAAGCCCCCTCCAGTGAACCTGAGAGCGATGGTGCAGCCATCGTTCATTCAGAGGCCAAAAGCTGAGGGAGGGCTTCCTTCAGAAAGCAGGCTTGACTTCTTGGCTGCGTTCAGCAGAGGCAAAGCAATGCCTGGACAAACAGTCCCTGACTTGTATCCCCTGTGCCACATCAGCAGGACATTACTATATTATTTCTCTGGTGTTTCTGTCAAGAAATGGCACACAACCTTTTATAACAGGCTCTGAGCAGGTGGGGACTTCTGGAAAGGCCATTCCACTGTGTTCATTCTGCACAGCGGGGCTAATGAAGATGTGGGCTGGGAACAAGGTGTGCCTTAGCAGAGGGAGCTTTGCCTGGAAAGCCTTAGGAGGCTCATTTTCCAGTTGGCCTTGGCCAGCTAATTAGCTCTGGTTTGCCTCAGCTCTGTGCATCATCCCCGCAGAGCTGGCGAGGGCTTTGAGGAGAGCACAGTGCAGCAGCGCTGCCCAGACATTTTTTGGCAAAAGAATTAAGTGCTCCTTTGTAATTCTACCTTTGCCTTCAGACAGCAGGTACAGCAGAGGACTGTTCCCAAAGCCATATGGCCGCTTAAGGAAGATATCTGTGGTGTCCAACGGGGCCAGCTGGCAGTTCATTTAAATTAGCAGAGAAAATACCCTGTGCTGTGGTGCTGCCAAAAGTAATTAACAGTGACAGCAAAACTGCATTCAATTTACTTTCCTTCTGGGATATTATGCTGCTAAAGTGCACCTTAGAGGAGATGAGGGTTGGACAGGACCCCCCAGGTCAGTCGGTCTCTTGCTTGTCCCTGACAGACACGGGTCTACCCACTCTTGGGGTCTTCCAGGGACAGAGAGAGCAGATCTTGCCATGCCACCTCTGCAGCACTTTGACCTTACTGGAGGAAAAATGTCTTCTAATTTCCACACAGGTCCTTCCTGGTGTTATTTAAGTCTGTCTTAGGCTGAACTGCTGCCCTCTCACATTGACTAGCCCACTGAACATCTTCATCACCAACACGCCTACTGTCTTACGGTTCTCTGGACTCTCTCCAGGTTTTCCACTTGAAGTACAGCCTCCAAAGTTGGCCACAAGCCTCACCACAGCTTTATGCATGCAGAGAAAGGTGATGGGATCAGTGAAAGCCCTACAAGCTCTGCTCCCACCTGCCTGTGTGGTGTTTGTTCCCTCCGTAGCAATGTTCCCCCTGTGCCACTTGTGACTCACTGCAGCCACCACATCCTTCCCTGAAAAACAAGTTGTTCCCTAGTGTGTATTTATGCAGTCAATTAATCCTTCCGTAGAGTCTTGGGCTTGTCCCTGCTGAGCAGCACTTACTCTTTCCAGACCATTTCTTTGATTTGCGTGGATCCGGGCACTGTCCAGCACTGGTGTGCAGCTGGGGAGCCTCTCCTCCAGTCCATCCTCAAGCCACAAATGAAAATACTGAGCAGAGCTGGATTCAGGAGGGACCTTTCAACACACCTCTCTTTATCTCTTCCCAGGTCAGGAAAATCCATTTAGAGGACAGTTCTCAAGCACATTTTCACGCAGGCCACGTCCCCCTGGCTTGCTGGTAGGAACGCTGTGCGAGACGGGGTCAGCATCTGAAGGTTAGGGATGGCTGACTGCTGCCACCTCACACAAAATTAATTCCTCTGCCACCAAAGGGAATCAAGCCAGCCTGACACAGCTCGCTCTGGACAAACCTGCAGTGACTTTGTGGGGGTTTTTTATTTTTGTATTTTATTTTCTAAATGTATGTGAGTCACTTACTTGATTACTTCTTCCAGTAATTGAAGTATACCTGATTGGCCTATAATTCTTCTCCTTGTTCCCTCATTAAGGACAGTATGCCATTATCTTCAGAGCAGACTCCCCCTTTCCATGCCTGGGAAATAGCACTAGAAGATGAAAAGTTGCAACAAGGCTCCCGTTCAAAAGGCATGTGGATGTGGCACTTGGGGACATGGTTCAGTGGTGGACACGATGGTGATGGCTTAAGACTCAGACTCAATGATTTTGGAGGTTTTTTTCAACCTCAGTGATTTTATGATTCTGTGGTTCTAACTCCCTCCCAGCTCTCTACCAGCTAACAGAGAGGCCCAGATCCAGGGAGCAAGGTACTTATCACTTAGGGAAAGTCCGAGCAGAGTCTCCAACCCTTGGCTGCTTCCCACCCTCCTCCTCACTGCCAGCCCTCACCAGCTTAGACAGCATCCTCTGTGTTCTGCCTCTAGCCCATCCAAATAGCATGGCACCCTCACAGGGACACATGGGATCGACCACTTCAAGGCAAGGGGACTAGAGGTGGGCAGTATTTTCACATTTTGTTAACTATTTCCCATCTGCACACAGATTTAAGTTGCGATGGTATACGATTTCTGTCCAGTGCCTCCAATGGTTTGCATGCAAACAAAACCCAGCCAAGGCAAACTGTTTCCTGGCAGTGTTCTTAAATGAAATGTCTTATTTCTTGAATTTGAAACATGGTTTCCTTCTTAAGTTATTATTTTATTTTTAGCATGATAACAAGAACCACTTTGGGTCTGACAGGGCTGTTTGATCCACCTAAGAGCAACCGATCACTTTACTCCTTGTCTCAATTGAGTTTTTTCTTTTATTCTCCATCAACCAAGAGCTGCCTTATTTACCCACTACTTTCTCTGCATGGCATGTAAACTTAAAAGCAGCTATTTAATGAGATGGAAAGAAAATCCCAAAGGCTGCAACTTGTCAGACGCTGCTGGTGAAACATAAGACATGCTGGTTCCTCTTGCCACTCTCTACTACCACCAGAGGGATGAAATACTGCTACTGTGCTTGGGGACCTCTTGATTGAGCATTCCCACCACATGCTGCTCATCCATCCTCTGCCTCCCAGGCTGGTGGAATCCAGCCAGATGTGGGAAAGAGTGTTTGGGAGATACTTCCAAGCTGTGTGGTTTTCCTCAACAGTGAAGGTGGAGCAGAACCTCCAGTAAGACCCTCCTAAGTGCCAACCCCTCCAGCTGGAGAGCAGGGCTTTGGAGCAAAGCAGGTCACAGTTTCAGTGGTGGTTCTTTATCAGGACAGATGCTTTCCTGACTCTCCCCATCCCTGCAGAATGGGGTTCTGCCAGACAGCAAACCGCACACGGGGGCTGCCCCGCAGAGGAAGAGCAGAAGAGCTTATGATTATGAACACGCAGTTATGGGATTACACACAAATCCAGCAGATTCTTAAGGACACATCACACATGTACACCAATTCACAATTTAGCCTCAGAAATCACCTGCTCTGCAGGTACATCTGGAAGGAAACGTGGCAGGTGGTTTGCAGGGTAAAGCAAAGAGCAAGAGTGCCTTCATCCCGAGGAAAGCTTTTGCTTTGCACATGTTGAGGTTTTTAATATCCATCGTTTGCTCTGCATGAGGACTGCCCTAACTGAAGCTGGCTCAGAAATTAGCAGGTGATTTGGTGAGAGGGTTTAACCCCTTGGGTTGGCAGCTGAAAATGTGCACTGGTTTCCTGCTTTTTGTTTTTTTCAATTTCATCCATTTTGTCTTTAGGCAGGCTCCTGGCAACTCCCTGAGATCCTCTCTCCCCTTCTGTCATGCAGCCACAGATGTCACCAGCAGAGATGACAAAGTGGAGCCCCTTCAAACCAAAAGGCCAGAGCTGCTGGTAAGATGGTCTCTGGGAGAAAGGCTTGCTTTGGGAACTGCCTGTCCTGTCGGCCTGAAAGATCTCAGACCTGTTTGGTTTGAGGGCTTTCCCACCGGCCTCTGACAGCCTCTGGAAAGGGAGTGGGGTTTTGCAGATGCCACCAGCACCCTGAGCTCTGTGTGCTTCTGGCTTTGGAGGTGAGGTGAGGCTGTCACCTCAATCCTCTGCACCAGGATACAGGAGGTATGATACAACTTTTACACCAGTGAAAGCCTCTACCAGATAAAAGTTACTGTATTCTGGGTTGGTAATATCTACTAACTGGGGACTTAAATTATGCAAATTTTTAAAAGGATTCTTCTTTCCTTAGGCTTATGTTTTAGTCAACTCCAAGGGTGTATGGGTAGTCTTGCTAGGAGCAGCTTCTGCTGCCTGCTGGCTCAGCCTAAGAATATGGTCTGAGACATGAAAAAAAACAAAACAGAACATTGGGTAAATGTATCCTGGGGAGGAAGGGGAGGGTCCAGGAGAATCCCCAGGGCTTTTTTGGGGACAACTGGCCCTGGGAGCAGAACCAGCCTAGCAGAAACGTCTCACTAACCACAGATTTGCAGCCAGAGTTGCAAGGGAGAAAGGGCTTTCTTGTTCAAATGGATGTGACCATGGCAGATGAGGCTCCAGACAGCAGAGTTCACAGTGCTCCCCCTTCCTGCACATTTCATTTCATAAAGGGAAGTTCTTCACCCATGTGGTAGGATGGGAGGCTCTCCCAGAAATGTCACAGGGCCCATTCCTACTGCCTCCTAGCAATTTCTCTGCCTACTGTGTTTCTCATGGACTTGCAGAGCCCATCCTGTGGCTCTTCTTCCCTACAGTGCAGCCCAGTGGCTTGCAGGGACATTATCTGGGACCCAGCAACACGGGCACGGAGAGGAGAAGTCAGGAGGGCGAGTGCACTGTACTTACTTGCAAGAATGACCATGTCCATGCCCCAAAATATGCTCATGATCCAGCCGACCATGACGATGGCCGTCAGGATCTGGATGAGGGCAGCAGCGATGTTCAGCCAGAAGACACAGCACATGTGCCGGTCAGGGAGGTCAGTGCGGGCCCCACACAGCACCGTGAACGCCGACACGAACGTTCCTGGGGAGAGAGCAGCAGCACAACACCCACTGAGAGCCACGGCCTCCTGCCAGATCCCTCCCCTTAGACCTGCTCCCCTCGTAGCATCTCACTTCCCGTACTTGAACACCAGGGTGGAAAAAGCACTCTTTGGGTTTTGGCTCCTTCCCTCCCCACCCGACAGTAACCATTTATGCACTACAAGGGAGTGCTGTGTGTCTGTGGAAATACCTTTGTTCTGCCTGGTGGCTCTCCCCTGGGGAGAAACACTACACAGCAGCTCTAAAAAGGAAAACTGAACCCAGAGTTGCAGGACTGGCTCTAGAAATCTCTAAAGGTTTGGCAGTCTGCTCTAGAATTCACAAATACTGCTCTAGAAGGAGCAGACACACACAAAAAGGAGTGGCACTGCATTTTTGCACGGTGCTTTTCCCAATCACAAGCTGCTACCTGAGGGCATGTTTTAACCAAGAACTTTAGGAAGCTGAACTTCTTAAAGTGCTGGAGCCAGAGGATCTGGTGTGGCAGCCCTTGGCTCTGCTTGAGACCAACTTAGAAATCTTGCAGACACACTTCAGACTTCCTGAAATGTTTCAGATGAAGGAGTTTGTTGATGCATGAAAGTTAAAGTTGGGGGGAAAAAAACTACACCACAGCAGCCTTTCACAAAGATTCTTCCTAAATTTATGCCATTGGACAAGGCAGGTTTTTTACTTTTAGCTGATGTGGTGTGCTCATGGCTGGCTGAAACTCACAGCTCAGGGAAGCCCCAGGCAACATACAGAAATACACAATATGGATAAAGAGCAGAAGAAACTGTTCCTGGCTCCTATAAAATATGAGCTGTCGGCCAGGAGGTTCAGGCACCTCATCTAAGTATGGATTTCATCACCTCTTAGCATTATGAATTGTCTTTGGGCTTTTCTTGATGCCTTGAGAGGCCACCTGAGAACAGAGACTAGACAGGAGTAAGGGAGTAAAGGTAGGTATTTATTTGAAAGGCCTTCAAAGGTACCCCCTGGGGAACCAGAGGCTACTGCCAAGATGGACCCCAAGATGGACAACAGGTCACGAGTTCTTCACACCTTTATAGGTTTGGTTCATTTGCATAGCAGGGTTAATTCTCCAATTAATGCTTCAGTTAATGATGTAATTTCCCCCCTTTAGAGGTTTTTTGGTTTATACTTTTTGGGCCTAGGACAGTCTGAGTGTCCTTGGAGAACAGGCCCAGAGAGGCTTTGTTATGTCTACCTAGCATGAGAGAGCAGAAATTAACAGGCTACAAGAAACTTCAGTTACACACTGGGCAGTACAGGATTTGAAAAATATGAAAGTTAAAACCTAAGGCATCATTCTAAAAACAAGTGCAGCATTGCTAAGTACCAAGATGCAGTGTTGATTGTACTGAATAACATAGTTCTGTGAAATGTTTCCTTTGCTCAATACATTGAATGAAATTGATGGTTTCTATAAAAACTGCCTTTTTTCCTCTCAAAGGATGGAAGCCTGCAAACAGCCTGTAAGATGTGAATGAATGAACACATCTTCAGTGCACACGAGTGCCTTGTTGAACTCAGAGGAAGGCGGGAGTCCCTTGGTTTGACTGAAGGTGAGGACAAAACACTCAGTTGACACCCTTGTAGTAAAGCTCATTAGACCAAGAGTGCAGAACCATCTGGTTAGAAGCAAAATACCATTTTGTCCTGTGCTGCCAGGGTGGTGGAAAAGAGAATCCCTTTGCTGCCTCTTCCTCAGTGGGTCACAAGGATAACAGGCAGCTGAGATGCCAAAATGCTGGGGAAGGCTGGCTACAGCCTATTTTTAATCCTGCCACCCTCTGCAAGCTTCAATTCCAGCGTCTTCCTAACACTCCACCAGCTCTTGAAACCCTGCTCGTCTTCCTACCGCTGTCTGGATCCGATTTCATATTCCCACCCCCTCCCTGTGGCACATGCCAGAGCTGGGCATGGAGCAGGCACGGAGGGGAGGGAGTGAGTGCTGCTGGGGCAGGGGGAGGCAGCCCTACAGCACAGCATCACTGGCGGGGACAAGGGCAGCATCTTCTGCATGAGGACCACCCCGGGCTTCCTCCTCTGGCTTTCACAGGCAGGGTTTCATCCCGTTATCCACCAAAAGAAAAGGGTCTGCAGAGCGGAAAGGGAAAGTCATTATAATCCCAAAGGATGTTGTGTAAATCTCTCCATAGCTGTCTTTTGCTCTCTGGCTTTGTTTTCCATGTCTCTTGTGTCCCCCACGTAGGATTATGTGACATCTCTGCCCTGCTTCACCCACCTTTTTTTTTTTCTTTGTATTTTTTTCAAAGCAGAAAGAAGCCTGGAATATTTCCCCTCATGCGTCCTGAAAGTGTTGTCTTCAAAATTACACTACAGCACTCTCTGAGATTAAATATGGATTGAGGCAAGATCAGAGACTGGGTGGTTTTGTTTTCCCATCAGGATGCAAAATCTTGCCAAATGGAAATGCCTGTCTCTTTTTTAAATGAAAATCTTCCCCTCTTGCCTTACCTTTAACTCTTCCAAGATGTATTACAAAGAAAGGTCATAAATGAGCAATAATTCTTACACTACAGCTTCAAATCCTTCCAGTGAAGCTTTTAAGATATTTACATCATTAGAGCAAGGTGCTGAATTAGCCAATTAATGCTCTGAATACCACAGTGACTAAGCTAAAGTCTAATCCCATTCAGAAAGGAATAAAGCTAACAAAGCATTTAAGTGTCCTCCTCTGGACTGGGAATAGATACAGAAACTGGGATTAAAATCTCATGAACCTTGGCTTCTGATTCCTCTTCAGGCCACTTTCCTACTCACAGGAGCCAAATCATTTTTCCAATACCAGTGCATTTTCTTTATTAATTATGATTAGCCAATCTTTGGGAGCTTGCTGGCATTCTTGAATACAAGACTTTAGCCATGCCAGCAGGCATAGGATAGAAGCATTTCTCCCCTACTCCACATATGCTTGAGAATGTGAAGCAGGAGTAAGAGTCTTAAATGCTTTTGCCAAAGTAGATGTTTTCCCCTTAGGAAGCCATCGTGGTTACACCCTGCCAAATATGGAATTATTTGCATCTGGAAACGGAGAGGTGGAGAGGAGGAGGAGGAGAAGAAGGAAGGCAAACAAGCTGTATCTGCTGATACCACCTGGCTGCCTCAGAGCTGGGGCACCAAACCATTTCCCTCCCTGACCAGGCATTCAGACACTTGAATCCCTAGAGCCCGGAAATCCTAAACCTGGAATGCCAACCGCTGGGGTGATGGTGGCTAAATAAATCAGCAGTCCAAAAAGGACTCAGGCTGTGAGTGCAACCAGCAGACACAAACCAGTAACTCCACAAGCAGATACAAACTGAATGCCCACGCAGTTATGCCAGTATAACATAAGTGAATTTTAGTAAGCATTTCTTCTATCTCCCCAGTGGAAAACACCCAAACTGCAATGAAATCTCAGATTATTCTAAATCATGAATTAATACTGCCTCTTTGGGGACACAGGGGAGGTGATGAAAATGTCCTGTCCTGTTTTCAGTGAGTCTTTGTTCAGCCCCTTGCAATCACGTGGCTGAACTGTACAGCCCCTGTTGCACCTGAAGCCAGCAAGTACCAGGGGCTGGGCAGAGGGATGGGTGGGAGCTGAGCATTGCTGTTCTGGAGCAGCTGGGTGAAGAGCAGCAGAGGGTGAAGGCACCATGTGCAGCAAGCCTGTGAGGGGGTGTGACACCAATTTTTCTCTTTGGACTCGTCTCACCTGGGGCAGTGTCAGCCAGCTGGGGCACCCACATGGCATTGGGATAGAAAAAGAGCCCCTGAGAGCCTCTGCTTGCTTTGGCTGTCAGTGCAATTGGGGTATTTTTAGATTACACCAGTAAATATAGAAAGCTGCTTGTTTCCAACAGCTTAACCCATTGAACATGGAGGGGCTGTGTTATCTGCAGAACAACACAATTAAATGAACGGGCAAAGAAGGGGGTTTTACCCTTTCTCTCCTCTCTGGTCCATTGCCATGCAGGATAAAGTCCCCTCTCTGGTGTATGCTGGTACCCTGGCAGCCAGGGCCTTCACCTGCTGGTTCCCTGCCTTACAGAGTACACCAAAATAGTATGACAGGGATAGTTTGGGTTTTTTTCTTTTAGAGCAAAACCTCACACCCTGGAGAGGGCTCCCCTGGTTCCCTACTGTTTGAGCCACTCATCCAGAGTGGAGAAAGGCATGAGGTGGAGACCATGGCCTGTCCTGCACAGTTTCCTCTGTGCTATCTGAGAGCAGCAGGGGCTGTGTGTCATGGAATACCTTAAACTGTATGAAATAAGTTTTTCTCTCCTGTTTTTACAAGAAAGCCTATCCTGGGCACTCCTGCAAGAGCTTTAGTCAGACAAGGAGCTTGGCACATTTCATGTGGAGAACCAGCTGTGATGGCACCTTCCCAGAAACATCAGAAGTGGGAGCCTGGTTGGAGCCGGAGGGAGACGGGACACTGATGACCACAGTGTAAGTGCAAGTAACTTGAGCATGCAGACAACTTAGTGGGCTTCCTGCTGACAGCCAGATATCCGAAACTTCCCAAAAGAAAGCACCTCTGCTGCAAGGAAATCACATCTGATGAGCTGCTACAGGTGGAGGAACAGCAGAAACCCAAATTACTGCAATCAGGGGCCGCATGTGGAGATGATGATAATGATTCTATGATGACGATCCCTACCCTACAAAAGCCTGGAGCCAGGGAGGGGGTGGGAAATACTCCTTCCTCTTCCTGAAAGCCTGGAGATCATTTAAGACATTCCCCTGTAGTACTGGGAGCAAATAAGGCAGTATTACTGTGTCACCTTTCCTGCTTCTAGAGAGGAAAAACAGGGCCACGTCACGACTCAGGGGCTGGAGCAAAGCTGCGGGAGACACACAGCTGGAGGCAGGTACAGGCAAAGATGGGAACAAACTTGGAGGTGTCTGTGGGAGCAGGGCTGTTGGATCATCGTGGGGAGATGTAATTAATGAGTGTGTGTTTTGTGGGGATGAGCTGTACCTGTGTAATGTGCCAGGGGAGCGCTCTGTGGGGACGTGTCTGGTGCGTGTCTTTGAATTTGCTTAAGTAAAGTGATTATTAGCTGTCATTAAACAGTGCTGGTAGGTATTGTGAGGCAGATATTGTGGATGTGCTGAAAATTCATGAGATGTGCTGGTTCTTGTTCGTATGAGTCAGAAAAAGCTGTGCAAGAATAGTTATAAGGATTGCACTCACTGCCTCAGAATAACAGTGGCTATGGTATCTGTTAGTCAAGGCATCCTTGGTCCCCAGTGTCATGAACTTGTTTTAATACTCTAGTTAGAGCTGTAAAGAGTTGTTTCAGGCTTGGAGGCCTCCTCTCATCCTTGGCATCAATCCAATGCCAGCTGTAGCCCTTGGGTTATGATGAGGGAAACTACAAAACCTTGCTTAAGGAAGGGCTAAGGCAGCATCTGCTGATGCTCAGCACCATTCCCCCCTCTGCCTAGGTGGGTAGAGCTGGGCTGTGGAAAGGCCACCATTAACAAGGTGATAAAATGGAGTTGCAAAGCATTAATGCCCGGGATGACCATCTGCTCAAGTTTCCTAAAGCAGACAATTGTTTATGTCATTGCTTGAGGAAACAGATGCAAAGCAAAACCCCCTGGAAGCATTCTGGCCAGTGTGAATCCTCACCAGTGTTCCCAGTCTCCACCTGGCTGGATCTCACTGGGGCCTGAGCTGCATGAGAGAGAGCCTGCCAGTGCAGGTGTGTCACCTAAACCCCCTGAGGTAAGACTGCTTTCTCTCCAAGCTTGTTGCAGCTCTCTGAACAGAAAAGGCTGGTTCAGGAAAACATTTGAGGTACCTCTGTGTCATCCATTGTGGCTGTTGCAGGGCTCTTGACAGGGTCTCCACTATGCCTCCTCTTCCCATGGCTCCCTCAGGGAGCTGTGGTTGCAGGCAGGGGGCAATCAGTGAATCTCTTTGGTTTGCAGCAGAAGTAGAGGTGTGGAGGCTGCAGGGTGTCCTCTTGACAGAGTTGATCTTTACTGAGTACCTGGCTCGTGGCCAGCTGTGCTCCTTTGCCACGGGGCAAATTCCTACCCAGTTTCCTCAGAGGCACTCTGAGTGAGCAATGGAAGACACCAAGCCATGTGCCACTCATAGAAACAGATGAAAACCAGTCCACAGGGTTACAGGTGCACTCCTGGAGCACAGCATCCAGCTGGACAGTCTGGGGCCTTCTCCCACCGAGCAGCTTGGGAGCACTGAGGAACTCCTGGTGCTGCTGCTCCTATGGGCTGGGCCGGAGCTCAGTGCAGGGTATGGAGGCTGTCACTGACACTGCAATTCCTCACCGGTTAGTGGGTGCTAGGCTTGTTTCTCTTGGCAAGCTGATGGTTGGACTTGGTGACCCCAAAGGTCTTTTCCAACCTTAATGATTCTGCAATACTATGAAATATGAAGAACATAGAGGTGGCAAGAATGCAACACTGTGCTGCAGCACCAGCAGGGCCTAGGTGTCCCCCACATCCTTCCACTTGTAATTCATTTCAGCCATGGAAGTAAGCCAGAGCTGAGTGCAATTGCCTGGTTTGGAATTTTTTTTCTAGAAATAAGCATGTTTTAGACTAACATCTTAAAAGCTCAGGTTAAAGCCTAATTAAGCAGCCATGGGCAAGCTTTTTTCATCTTTCCAGTGTCCATACTGAAGTCTGCCCCTTCCAAATACAGTGCAAGGGGGCTAGAGTGGGTAGGTGGTTTTAACAATTTGAGGGGTAAGAAGAGCAGGAGCAGTGGACAGCTTAGGCAACAGGAGGCTTGCTTTGGTCCCTCTTAGAATTAAAAAAGTGAATCCCACAAATTCAGATCAGCCGGGGGGGACACTGATGACACCTTGGTGTCAAAGCCATCGCCTGCAAATGCCAGGTCCTGTGGACAGCTGTGTGGGCAGGACTCAGGCAGGAACAGCAGGAGCCGAAGGGTAGGAGAGGGAGAGGAGAAAGGGAAGGAGGAGAGAGTGGAGGCAGCAAACGTGACAGAACCTAGATGTTGCCATGGAGAATAACTCATGAATTTTTCCTCTGTGGCCTGCTATTAAAAATGTTTTGTTTAGCTTCTGCCAGCACATTGTTTTTATTTTCCCCTTCCATATCCGAAGGACATCCAGAGGGAATTCTGGCTCCCTCCGTTCCCTTTGGTCTCACTATGGATGAAAACATACAAGTCACTTGACAAGAGAGAGCTGGCACCCTCAATCCCCATCTCCACAGGGTCTGTTCCAACTCCCAAGCCTGCAGAAGGCAGGCTGTGTATAGGATTAGCTCCCTGGTTTCCCTACACACGTGGAAAATGGCCAGCATGTCCCAAAGCACTGGGTGCCCATGAGTGATCCCAGCTGTCCCAGCACCGGGCTGGAGCTCCAGCGCTGAGCTCTGCATCTCTCTGTTATTAGCAGGTTTGTGTCATGTGGTCAGAACACACTTGACAGTGTTTATGTCGCTTCCACAGAAGACAGCCCACGTGCAAGTAAGACAGCAGTGCCTTTGCATCAAAAATGAGATTTTTCTCATCTTTAATGCTTTAGAAAAAGTTAACTCTTCTAAAAATGCGGAGTTTTAAAACAAAAACTTCAAAACTTGACTGCAACAAACTTTCACAGGCTTCCAAGGCTAAAAATACACAGCAAAATCTTAAATTACGGGGGGGGTGGGGGGCTGCATGGAGGTGAAGTGACTTACTAAAGCTTTAATTATACATGGACCCATCAAAATTATTTTTACTCTGCAGCACTGCAATGTTTTGAACACTTAAAAGCAGCCACCCATAAATAGTGAGATTGAAGTACAGCTTGTTCCACTGCCAGACATTCCACAGTCCTTGGGTGAAGTTGTCCAGTCCTATGGTTTAATTCTGTTGACTTGATGCATAAAATTAAGGGTGTGCTTGAAGTACTTGAGACTGGAGAATTTCTGCTGAACAGCAAATGCAAGGCCCCACTGCATAATCCACGGTGGTGGAGCAGACCTCAGAATTCTGCCAGGACTTGCTGAATTATCTTTGCAAGTTGCACCTAATTGATTCCCAGACTGGTTTTTTTCCCTCCTCTTGGATAAATGATGTGGTCCCAGAACCACCAATGACATTTTGCGTCATATCAAAAGTGGGTGACAACCCAGCTGCACGTTAGACAGGGAATGAAGAGCCAGGGAGGCTGAATGACCTGTCACTGCTTCTGCTGCTAGCCAGGGTGTACCGGTTTGGCCAAATTTAGAAATATATCCCCTGAGAGAAGGCAGGTCACCACCCCTCCCCCACCAGGTTCGGGAAAAAATAAATTTTCCTCAAAGGAAAGTGAAAGAGATAAAAACGATTTCTTTAACAAACACACGGGAAAAGGAAAATAATGCTAACTAATAAAAATCTCTCGCTGTGGAGAAAAAACCTGGCAAAGTGTTAAGAGTCCTCCCTTTGGTCTCCTTGGAGCTGGGACTTGGCCCAGGGCCAGGCCCTCTGTGCTCGATGGAAAGTCCTCCCGATGTGCTCTGATAATTGAAGCAGTCCAGTAGAAAAGGGAGAAAATCTGAAATTCCTGGGAAGGAAAAAAAGTTCAACTCTCAGTCTCTCTCTGGAGAAAAAGAAACTGAACAACTGGCCAAAAGCTGACCGGGCAGCCGCAAGCCGGGTGCCTCCTCCCTCCCCTGCCGCAGCTGGAGAAAAAGTCACTATCTGTGTGTGACCTTGAACAAGCTGCAAACTGCTTTGAAAAAGTTTTGCTCAGTTTTCCCTTCCCCCCCTCAGGCTCAGTTTAAAGGCATAAAAAGGCACAAAAATTAATTTCTGGGCATAGGGCAGCAATATGGGATACACATCATAAAGTCACCCCAAGACACAGGGGCACTGCTGTGAAAACAGCCAAGGCACTGCAGCCTCGCTTCTGCTCAGTGCTTGCTTTTTTTTCTTTGCTAATGGAATGGAGGGAGGATTTTAATTAATTTGCATCCTTATTAAGTATGCCAGCATTCAGAGAAATAATGCAATTGGCTTCCAATTATAACAAACATCAGGGAGAACAAAAGGCATGACTGCTGTTTACAGCACAGGGCACTTTGCTCAGAGCTCATCTGATCTAAGTGGACTCATTCCTGCTGCTCTGTAATTTTATCAGCAATTTAAAAGCTCTGTTTCATGGAATCAGCTCTACTGCTGGTTTCTCTCTATTGTCTCCTGCCATGCAGAACTTTCTGTATTTATACTGCCTATTGTTAAACCAGGTACTTATCCCACCTTGTGTTCCCTTCTCCTGCTGCCAGGAACACCAGCTTGGATGCTCTGCCATAGCTCTCCTAGTCCCAGTCCCAGGCTGCTCTGCACCCACCCATTGCAGGAGCCTGGGACCTAAATGAGAGAGGAACCAAGGAGCCAGAAATAACTGTCCACTAAACCATCTCTTGTTTCTTAAGACTCTCTTTAAGACTCTGATCCTATCCACAGAAATTAATTTTCTGTTTTCTTAATGTACATCCAGAAACAAATCTCAAGCCATTCTGTTCTGTGCTGTTGATACAGAAATAATTTGAATGTGAGTTTTCACCCAAACTTGGCAAACCTGGAAGCTTCAACAGCAGAATGTCTGGGGAGAGCCCCTCCTCCTTTCAGAGAGGCCATGAAACCTCCTGCAAGAAAAGCTTTCTGGCTTTGATACCTCCAGTTTCTAAAGGATGGTGGAAGTAAAAGCTGTGTAATAGCAGAAAAATGATGAGGAAAAGGCTATGGATTCTTATGAGCTTTCACAAGGGCTCTTGCCAATTATACAGTGACAAACCGAAGTTTATTCTTAACTGTCTGTGCCAGGGAAAGCTCTTCCGTGTCAGGCACAGAGCGGGAGGAGGGCACGCATGATCCTCCAGCTCCCACACGAGTTTAAGGGCTACTGGCTGAAGTCACATCAAATGCTCGCTCGTCTTCCTGCCTCTGCCCTCGCACAGGTTAATTAAGTGCCATTAGCGCCCACCTCGGGGAGCTCAATTGAGCAGAACAAAAGCAGCAGGCCAGGGGCAGCGCAGGACCCCCTCCCTCCAGCCCTGCCTGGGTGATCCAGCCCAGCAGCCACAGCTCCAGGCGAGGTCTGCAGCTGCGCTGCCTCCCCTGTCTCTCTCATCAATGCCTTGCAACAAATTTAGCCCTTTGAAGCTCCCTGACAGCATCTGCTCTGCTCATGGAAGGATGGATTAACTACTTCACTGAGCAGGGACTCTGAGCTCGCTGCGATGCCCTGGAGCCCTTAACTGTGAAGACAAATCATGTTAATTAGGGACTACCAAGACACAAGACAGTATTAATCTTATTAGAAAGTTAGATGGGGATGCAGAGCAATTAGAGGTTATTCTACTGAACAAGGCAGCTGAAATGGCACTGTAATAAATTACACCAGCCTCCAAAATCACCCTAAAGTACAAGCTATCTTTTAAGGACTAGAGGAATGTAAAACAAAAGTGACATAAATGTTCGGAGATCTGCAGTGATAAGTGTGCAGGAGACTAACAAAAATACCTTTTCTTTTTTATTTCTTAATCCAAAAAACTCAGTGCACGCATTTTATGAGCCAAAGTGTCTCAGGCAGGGACAAACAGGACGTAAGAGAATTGCACTCTGTAGCTAAGTGATGTGGTGCTGTACCCAGGAGTCTGGAATATGATTTGTGAGACCAGCACTCCATCCTGGATTTACAGCTGCTTGCTAAGTAATTTGGAAGCTGTAACTCTATTCTCATAATGCCAAAGTAACATTATTAAGGTGTTAATTTAGATAGTCTGTCAGGAAATTTACTGTCTAGCCTGGTGGGGCTATATCCTTGTTGTTCTGTTCAGTGCTACCATTATTCAAATAGTGATGGGGTCTTGCTTTTAAAGGACACTTTTCATAAAACCACTATTCTTAGATGAAAGGTAAAGCACTTTACCTACTGAAGCCATTGCTGTTTTGCTCAGGTACATAGCATCCAAAATACTTAGGAGATGGTGCTTTACACTCTAAGTTTGGCTTTGGTACCTTCAGGTGATTCAGACAGTTCATGAACAAAAATCTCATTTCATGGTCGTTTACTTGATTGAGAATACCAAGATGTTTTATCCTATTCAGCAGAACCATTAGGGAACATTTTCAACACTACATGCAGCTTTTGCATTGCTCTAAAGCGGAACTTCCCACATTACCATCCCTGATCAGCAGATTCAAACGTGATGGACCAGTGTGGGATGAGGAGGACAAGGATCCACACAGAGCTGGGCTGCAGCAACCCATGGCCTCTTTGGTGAGGGTGCTGTAATTCTAGAGTTGAAGCACAAAGCCAGAGTGAGCCTCTACACATGACCAGTCTTGTTCCTTGGACAAGCTCTGGAGTCTTCCAGAGCCATTCTGGCTCCCCTTGAAAAGGTTCCATGGAGACCAACAACAGCAAATCTCTTTTGGCAGCCGAGAAATGAGCTGTGGTACCTTGTGCCTGACATCACCCCAGCCCAGGCTCCATAAATAGTGCAGGCTAGGGTGACCCCTGACTCTACAGATTCTGTGAATATGAGTACCAGCCAAGACAAATTAACCCAGTCCAGATAGAACAGTTTTCTAAAAGGAAGATTTCTTATTAGGAATGAGAAAATGTGGCTATTATGGAGGCTAGTGCATGTGTCAGCATCAGCAGATGTCCTGTGATGTTGTGGATGAGGACCTGAGCAGCCTGCTCTCCTTTAACCCACTTGGAGGAAGGACTAAGTGACCTGCAGAAGCCTCTTCCAGTCCCAGCCATTCTGTGGTATTTCAGTAACTTTAACTACTCCACACAAGGCTTAGCTGATCTCTCTGGTTCTTTTCCCAGAGCCGCGTCCTTCTGCCACCACGTCTGACAGCTCTTGAACACAGGCCTCTTCATGACTGCTCAATTTATTTTTGAAAAGCTGCTCTGGTTCTAAAATGTCAAGTGCAATTACTCTCTCACAGCAATCAGAAAACTTGCTGGTGAGTTGCTGATCACACCAAAACAGGTGAACTTCAAGTCACTCCCCTGAGCCGTGCATGCTCCTGTCAAACAGCTCAGCCAGCCTCTCAGGGGAGATGCTTTCGTACCAAAGGGAAATACTGCTCTGTGCAGAAGTGGGGTCCTTCTTTAGAAGAAATATTTACATGGATTAAATCATCATTTCTGCAGGGACTAGTCCTCTTCTGTCTGAGAGCAAAGCTAAAGGAAATGCCACAGCTTAGCTGAGCAGGTCACAAACATAGATGAGTACTGGGTCATGTTCAGGTGCCAGGTTATCCACAAACAGTTAATGCCTCTTGGCCAGCTGGGATGTATCCAGCAAGGCCTGCAGAGGCACAGCCCTGTAAATGTGCTTGTGAGATTTTTATACATCGTCTTTTCATCTGAATGCCCCCCTCTCCCCCCCATCACTAGGAGCTCTTGTGTTCCCAGTTTGCAGAAAATAGCATTTGATTTATACCTATTTCTGTCAAAGGACAGATATTCCCTTTACCAAATACTTTCCAATCTCTGCCAACTAGCTACTGGTCAGCATTAGACAAAAATTCATATGTATTTCTTTGTAGATATCACGAAGCACTGAGCTCCCAGCATCACAATAGAGCCCATAATGATTTTGAGTAAAATATGAAAGTAATACCTCTAATGTACAATGACTCAAGGACCTCATTTTGCAGAGGCTAGAGGAGACTTATCTGGAGTGAGGTGTACCAGGAAAAAATGTTGTACAGCGAAACTCGAAATGAACATGGTTTCATCCTGCTCCTCTTTTTTAAAATTCTGATGTGGAATAGTTTACAATGACGCTGGGGACAATGGTAACATGTACAACACTCCTATGCAGGGCTGCTGGAAGCACTTATCTCAGTGTCAAAAGGTGCAGCTGAGATTCAGACTTTTAAATGTCCTTTCCAGAAGTCACACTGGGGGCAGCAGACCAACCGTAACACCTGACACTGCAACGCAAGACTTCACAACCTAAACAAAGATGTTGTTTCTCTGTTTCTCTAGGTCCTCCAATTAGACTAACTGGAATTCACTAGGGTCAGTTTTTTATGGTATTTTCTAAGCAAGGCTGTTTTTTGGGGAGTACCAGTCCTGCAGAGGAAACAGAATGCACATTTGCCACTTGTGTGCCAGCCAGGGCCAGGACCTTCAAGTGGGAGGCGGTGTTTGCACCCCACAAGACTCTCCCTGTGCCTAAGAGCTCTTTATGCAGTTCTTGAACATCCCCAAAGCTACTCCTCCCTTTTTTGGGTGGGGAACTGTGTACTGTGGCTCTCTGGAGCAGCTCAAAAAGCTTCATAACCTCCCACTCACCAAGGGCTGCGTTTTGCACCTTGCATGGCTCCCCCAGTCCAGGACTCTGGAACAAGCAGCAGGGAAAGCTGAGGAATTCATTCCCTTGGAAAGAAGGAGTGGGCATAGAAAGAAAACACTTCCTTCAAGAAGCCAAGGCACAACTGAGGGATCATCCATCTAACCTTTATTCATTCCTCTGTTGTTTTACTTTTCCTTCTGGCAAAAAATCCATCTATGCTGGACCCAGATTCATCCCTGATGTAAATCCACTGACTGCCAGAATTACACTGGGGATTAATTTGGTTCACCAGGTCTAACCTGATCTTGGCAGCAATTCTGAAGTGCAAACTGCAGGAGGACAGTACTTCTGAATAACAGTAACAGGCCCTGGCAAACAGCATATGCCTGCTGCTTGGTATGAGGTTGATAAGTCAAATTCAAACATGGGTAACATGAATAGCATGGATGCCTCCTTAAGCAGAATTAGAAATGGAAGAAAATTGATTCTATATGCATATGTGTACTTTCCTAACTTTTTTAGCAAGTCTGTTGAGCTGTATGAGGACCATACATCTGATGCTCTGCTCAGCAGATGGTGTTGCTCTCCTTGCTCCCCAGCTGAGCAGGACCACAGTGCCTGGTGATGGTGGCAGCTCTTTGGGCTTGCCTTGTGCCCAGAAGCTCTACAGCTGGGAGACTCATTATCCAGCTCCTGTGACTCTCCAGCTTCTAATGGCCAGGTGTGGTTTAAGCTCATTATCCCACCTGGATTCACTGTATCAGCATTCACACTACAATGTGAATTCGGTTTATGGGACCGCACAGCTGAAACTAAGGGGAGATTGGCACTTTACCCCACTACAGAAAAAGGTCTCTTGCAAGTCTCCTACCTCTGCAGAGCTGTGTCAGTCATGCAGCTTCTCTTGTCTCTCCAGCTCCCCTAACCAACTTCCTTCCTCCCTCGCTTTATCTTGGAAGTGTTGCAACATTGCCTCAATTTCCCTTCTTTCACAAATGAGGTTTTTGTCCTCTCTGCTGAAGTAGTTCTCCCGAGGTCTGCAAAGAGTCTGGATGAGTGTCAGGACATGTGCTCCATGTGCAGTGTTTCTGGTTCCTGGCTCTGGTCTGCACTAGGGCTTTCTGGCATCTTGCCATCTGCCTCACTTCTGTCTCCTACCCTGTCCTCAGCATCTCTCACTCTTTGTTACCATCCTTCTCCTGTTTCACAGAGGCGCTGACTCAGCCTCTGCAACTCCCTTCCCCCCGTTTTCTGCTCCCTCCATACCATGCCCTCTTTAAACTTCACCTGCACTCAAGCCTTCGTGTGCCATCTCCATTTCTATGTCAGTGACTCCACTCCTGCATCTCTTTAGGACACTTCTCCCACATCCTGCCCACTCTTTCTGGTTTCTCTGCTTGGACATCCTCTCCTCTTAATGAGGATGGCAAAATCAAACTCCATTTCTTTGCACAGTGAATGGTTCTTAATGATGACACCACCAACCACCTCTCCATCAATCTGGCTTGCAAGTAAATAGAAAAGGAGGATAATATATTCAATTCCTCCCTCTCCTTTTCCCATGCACTCAGGTCGCTCCAACTACTATTTCTTTTTTCTCTCTCTCATAAAGTCAAATGTTTTTTCCTTTCTTATATTCACCTACTCTCTAGCCAGAGTTCCCTTTCACATGCCACTTCAAATGCTTTTCCCTCTAAGACTTTGCTTTCAGAGCTGGTGAAAACCTGTTACTGTTTTCATTTACAGACATCTTGCAACACAAACCCCCTACCTTGAATCTGAACCTCGAATTTTTTCTAGATCCTGTGTGACACAAGGTAACTCGCTGTAACAATTTATTTCTGTAGTTAAAATCCATATTAGGAATCTATAAAGGCTTCATCAGTTAACCCATTGTTGTGTCATTTTGTTTTTTATTTATTTAAGACTAATCAATAGGTCAGATGCTTTTCTTGCACACGTAGGTGCCTGCAGCTCTGACTACCAAAAAGACCGGCAGCAATACTTTCTCCTGCCCAAAATTCAGTAAAAGTGCTCCTTCTCACACCCCTCCTCAAAACAGGGGCTCTCCTGTGTGCTCTGTAAGCACGGACATTGATGTGCTGCTACACACCTCAATGTTCTCCTCCTACTTAGGAATTCCTTACTCGTCTATGCTAATCCCTACAGGTGTCTGAAGTGTATTTCTAGAGTCGTTATAACTTCCTACACTTAAGCATTAAATTACCCCACGTTTCTAGCTAAAATAATTCATTTTTCTTTTAATTTTAGTGATTAAAAATGTAGCACTTTTCCTTCCCTCACATTTTACAAAATGAGATTTCTAGTACAGTACTGTACAAAAGCAGCAATCCAACACATTAGAGCTATTCTGCCATCTTTTATTGTGCCTGCAATGAAAATAAATAAGCATTTATTTTTAGCCATGCTACACAGAACAATCTGATAGCAGAAGCCTGTTATTGTCATTCAAAGGAGCATTTGTTTACCCAGATGCACTCACGAAAAGTTATCTTAAATTTTACAGTTAGTATTTTGCAGAGAAAAATGTCTGTTCCATGCAAAATCCAAAGACATTGATGCACTAAGACCACATCACAGAGCAGCTGCATCTTACTCCTTCTCTTGGAGACGGATTGGAACAGCACCACCACCCCTCTGGGACATCAGAGTCATCCACAGCAAACCACGCCTCTCTATCTCAGACACAGGGAAGGAATTAAGGCAGTGCAATACTCTAAGCAGAAGGGTTTACTGTAGGATCTCACATCCTTAATGATTACACTGTGCACTAAAAATGGAACCACTGTCCTACAGCAGCTCCTTGTAGGGAAAAGCTACAAGTTGGTTCACAGGACAGCAGGGGAGAAGGGAAGTTTAAGTTCAAAATGCACAGGGTGAACTCCTGAATGAGAAGTTCCTAAGGGTTGTGCAGACCACTTTAGTTCTCACCCAGAAAATGCTCCTCATGTAGAAAAGGAGTTTCAGCACACAGTAAAAGCACTGGGTGCTTGTGACTGGGCAAAATCGGAGTCATGGATGGGCCTGGGGTGTAGGTGGAACAAACCAGCCTAAATGTGTGACTCATGAAGGGTCACTAAGCACAGGGAGCTCAAGGCTGCAGTGCTCCCCTGGCAGCTCCTACTGTGTCACCTGAAAGAACTAGAGGTAGCCCCAGGACTTTTTAGAAATCTTTGTATTTACTTTTGCAATTTTCTCTGTACTCTTCTCAACTGTTTTATCTGACAGAAAGCAAGACCAGATTCGGGGTGGGAAGAGGATTGGATGGAGTGAAAATTGTGATTAATTCCTCTCAGTACTCATTGAGCTAATACTGAGCAAAACACACACAGAAGAAAGGTCAGTCAAAGACTATGACAATACAGGGGTGCAATTACCACTCATGGGGTAGGAAATTCCCTGAATCTCAGAATACCTTGAGGAAGAAAGGAGTATCTGGAGAAGGTGCTGGTGCATTTGCTGACACACTGGCTGTCTGCACAAAGCAGAACCTGTCTGGTGATGTGGGAAAGTTCAGTCTCGTCATTGCCAGACAAGTGACAAATCAGACAAGGCAGGCACAGTCTGACCATCCATGGGATCCATGTGGAACACCTCATTTCTAGATCTGGGATTAAGGCAATACAAGTCTATCAGAAAAGTGCTTTTTATTTTCCAGTTAGTGAAAATTAACAGCTGAGCCAAACTGCTCAGCAGGGAGAGAACACAAACATAATTCTTACCCTTCTCAAACGTCTGGCCCTAAACTATTTATAATCCTTCAAAAATTTTTTAACATATGCAAGCAACTGCGTCTATTTTTCTACTTACTCTGTTTTAAACATACTGTCTCTTCTGTCCTAATGTCCACACTGACCAAGAGCAGCACTTCATCTAGTTCTATTTTAGCATCTCATAAGTGCTAATGATACCCCTGTGTACGTCTGTGTAATTACACATGGCAGTGTTCTCTTCCTTCTGTTGAAGAATGATAGAAGGAAGGCAGAGAAACCAGAGCATGGACCTTTGAAAACACTTAGGCACCAAATTCCCACTGAAATCAAGGAATTCCAGGCTAAATCATGCCTCAGGCCATGGTGAAAGAGCTATCAGGTTGCTCAAATTCTGGCTTTCCTAGTTAAGCCTTGCTGCCCTCCATGGGTTTTGCCTATAGTGGAATATACAGATTAGGATTACAAGTATGGACCAGAAAATAAGTATCTCACAGGATATTAAGGAATGTTCATCTGAAATGTCTTTCCCATGCTGTCATAATTTATATTTCTTCCTGTTTAAGCAATGCTAATGATATTTTATGAGGATTTTTATAACTTGAGGAAAGCAGAGCTGATCCAGTAGCGTCCTATCAAGTGTTTATTCTGTGCAGCTACATTAGAATTTAATAGGCTGAAGAGGAACAGTGGCCAGGCAATTAATCTCTTCCTAGTGTAGGTTATAAACCTGTATCAGAGTCAGAAGAAGGGAACATGTATCTATGTCACAGCAGGTTCAGTGCAAAGTCTTTCCAGAGCTCCCCTAAACTTAAACTTGGCTTTAACCACGGCTTTGCACTGAGTTTTTAGCAGGTGGTTTTCTCTGCTTTTTCTTGATGTGAGGTGCTGTCATCTCCAGCCAAGATCAAGGGACAGATACTGTTTGTAGAATTGCTACAATCACGTCTCTGATGGAGATGTCAATGTCCCAAGAGTCAGAAGAGTGAGACAGGAAACCTTTCTACATCAGTCACAACCAGAGATTACTGCCAGACACCATCCTGGCTGGCTGGGGTGAAGTGAGGAGAGGCAGTAGCCAGTTCCCACCTGTCAGCCCCACTGGTAAACACAGCAGCTCTCAATGCTACTGATAAGGAGCATGCAAGGACCTCTCTCATATTTTCTACCCCTTAGATAATGCATAAAGGAAAGAAACATTGCGGACATCCAGCACACCCCTCAAGGAAGGGATCTAAATATCACCATGAGCAGTGCTGAGAGAACACGTGCTCAAGGTGTTCCACAGTCAGCAAAGCCCTCTGGACTTTCAGGCTGGGCTAAGGAGGGATGCTACGGATGAGCAGGACAGAAACTGGTGATGTGCTGTGGTGAGCTGCCCATGGCTGGCTGCCAGGCACCCACCCAGCCACTCTCTCACTCCCCTTCCCATCCAAAGGGCAGAGAGGAAAAATAAGATTTTAAAAGTTTGTGGGTCAAGATCAAGAACAGCAAAATCACCTACCAATTATTGTCAAAGGTGAAACAGACTGGACTTGGGGAAAATCAATTTATTGCCAATTAAAATAGGTTTGGAGAGTGAGAAACAAAACATGACCCTTGCCCCTTAATTTTCCCTCCACCCCCAGGTTCAATTTCACTCATTCCTGATTCCTCTTCCTCTGCCCCACTCTGAGCAGTGCAGGACAAACGGGGAGTGACAGGGGATTGATTTGTGGTCGGTTCATAGGAGTTCCCCTCTGCCACTCCTTCCTCTCGATGCTTTCACCTGTTCTAGTGCTGATTTTTCCACAGGCTGCAGTCCTTTGGGATAAATGTGCCCTAGCATGAGCTCTCCACAAGCTGCAGTTCCTGCCAGGAGTACCAGTTCCAGCATGGGCTCTCCATGCACGTCTCTCTGCGATACTCTCACAGATGTGTCCCCCTCCCTCCCTCCCTGCAGTGCTCGGCTGCCCAAACCTTGCTACAAAAACTCAGTATCACACTGATAGCTTTGGAAAAGAGCTACCAAAGAGCTGCACTCTAATGATGGAAATTATAGAAATTACAGGGTTTTATGTTGAGCACTCACAAGAAAGAGAGGAGGTCTGAGCTTCAAAAATGCAGGGATTCCATGGGACACAGCAGGTGTGTATGCATTAGGAGACAGCACGGAGGTCAGAACTACTTCAGTTCTTGTAAGGACGAGATGAGATCCAGAAAGATGTGTGGGCAATGCCTGATGTATTTTGAAACTATTGAAGCAAATTGCTTATTTTGCAAACCAGATAATGGGTAGCTTTCATCTGACCTAACTTCAGGTATCTGCAAGGGACGTGTCTTGATCTAAGCCACTTACCCTTCGGAGGCAAAAAAAAAAATAAAAACCAAAAAGAGACGGAGGCCCCCAGAGGGTGTGATTCACTTAACCTAATTTAAAGAGATGAGTCACATGCTGGGAGTACCTTATTCCTCCCCACACACTATAAAGGCAACCAGCTCAGGTGCACAGGTTACATGAACCCCATCCAATATGCCCAATAAAAACATTTGCCATTAAGCTATTTTGATTAAATAATACCAATTAAAATTCTCCTGCTTTGGTGTATCAGCCAGCTAATCAACTCCTTTAGGAGGAGCTCTTCCTACAGGCCAGTAGGATTTAACTCTTGTTCATTACAGATCTTCCTCTGAAACTTCTGGTACTGCCAGTGTGGGGCACAACAGAGCAAGGACTTTGTTCTGCAGGACTCCTGTGCCCTCGGTGTAGAATGCAGCCCTGTTACTATGGATACAGGAGGATGGCAGGACCTAAACTGTGGTTTATGGTAATACCAATGCACCTGTTTTTAAAGAATGCTTTTACAGCTCATCCCTGTTGGTAAAGAGAAGTGATGCCTTAGGTTTTAACTTTTATATTTTTCAAATCCTGTACTGCTTAGTGTGTAACTCTGAAGTTTCTTGTAGCCTGTTAATTTCTGCTCTCTCATGCTAGGTAGACATAACAAAGCCTCTCTGGGCCTGCTCTCCAAGGACACTCAGACCATCCTAGGCCCAAAAAGTATAAACCAAAAAGCCTCTAAAGGGGGGGATTACATCATTAACTGAAGCATTAATTGGAGAATTAACCCTGCTATGCAAATGAACCAAACCTATAAAGGTGTGAAGAACTCGTGACCTGTTGTCCATCTTGGGGTCTATCTTGGCAGTAGCCTCTGGCTCCCCAGGGGGTACCTTTGAAGGCCTTTCAAATAAATACCTACCTTTATTCCCTTACTCCTGTCTAGTTTCTGTTTCTAGGAGGCCTCTCAAGGCATCAGAAGTAAAGATGAGTTCTTTGTTCTGATCATTACATTTTATCAAAATGACCTTGTTGTTGCCTGAAGGCTTTGCAATACTGATGAAATGTTCCTGCAACAGCAGGAAGACATCTAAATTTGATGTTTCTAGCTCTTTTCATACTGCTTTTCTTCTGGAGGGTATCTTTTTCCAACATGACAGTGTTTGCAGGGCTCAGATGAGCCCTGTTGCTAAGAAACAAGTCCCAACTGTGCCTTTAAAACTCTGCCTTTAAACATACAGCTCCAGGAAATGTTTTTCTTTTCATTGCACTGTATTGTGTGTTTTTATTATGACTTCTTTTAACTTGGATCTGACTCTTGAGGTTACATTTCTATCACAGTCTTCTGGGAAAGGACTTTTTCCATTGTCTGTACAGTGCTGTGGTCACCTACATAGTTGCAGAAATAATATATTTTATAATTTGATTACTTAGAGGTCACAGTAATGCCCCATTTTTCACACAGTTGTGGTGCAAACAAGAAGGAATACGAAGCCTACTTACTGCAAATATTGGTTAATACTGAACTACAAAGCACAGGATAAATCAGTGCTCTTGCAAATGGCAAGCCTGAGCTGTACCTGTGCTTGTCTGGCTTTGGGTTTTGGTGTGGGTTTTCTTTTTTGCCATACACGAACTAAAAGTTACAAAGTTAATGCTGAAGCCCCTCGTGTGTGTGCAAGATAGTTTGGGGCTCTCACAGGCATAAAGCAGATCATAGAAACATGTGAGGGAGCAACCAGCACATCCAAACTAAAAACTGCTCTGTCCATCCTACCTATTTACTGCGTTTTCATTAATGCATGGCACAGACAACACCTCTCCTCTCAATGAACACAAAGTCCAAAAGGGATGGAGGTAGTTCATTAGCTTTCCTGGAAGAGATTAATAGAAACTAAAGTGTGGCTGCATTATTTGAGGCACTGAATTTTGCAAGAAGTCTGTGTAGATTCTCTTGCCACTTTTGCCACCAACTTCCTGGACAATCTGGATATTTCCCCTGAATTCTCCACTCAGATTACAGACAGCCATAAGTGTGTGACATAACTCCTCCTTCATATCATAACATCCCCTTCCGGATCATAACAGGACTTGAGTGTAGTCTGCACCTCGCAGAGCTACTGAAATAATAATGACGTGTATGTGGCACTTAGGGACGCTGTTTAGGGGTGGCTGTGATGGGTTAATGATTGGACTCAATGATCTTAAAGATCTTTTTCAGCCTAAATGATGCTATGATTCTATGAAAATACTGCTTGACTACCTACTTGGCACTTCTCACAACAGTAAATAGTGAACTTCTCAGGAAAGATTTAAATCACAGTCACTGGAGTAAGTTATCATGTCATTTAGGTATCGTTCCTTTTACAAAATGTACCGCAGAACATTTACTAGTGTGTGATGAAGCGTCATAAATATTTAAAACAAGCCCACATTCGTAAGGGAGAAAGCAGATTAAGTTTTATGATGCAGCATAAACTAGATTTTTAGCTTTGGCTGCTGGCTGATTTGAGGCATACAATTCTCAGTGAGTGTCCAGCTTGGTACTGCAACTTGGGAAGAGTCTTCCCTGGTTTAAAGGGTAAAGAGCTCAGCTCTGCAACTCTTCTTTACAAAAATAATACAGGAGTAAACTCAAGGGGCCAGCTCAATGTTACTAGAAACAAAAGAGGTGAGCAGGGGTGAGACAAAATAGCTCTAGAGGCTCAACACCACATTGCTCTGTAAGTTGTGGATTCTCAGCTCTAATAAGCGAGTTGGGCTTGCAACAGGAACCTTTTGTACCTGTTTTGCACTGGTTCATATGATGGGTTGGTGTTCCAAGCAGTGTGACCTGGAATCTACAGAGCAACTGGAAAGGGGACACCCTCTCTGTGCAGTTCTGCCTTGGCACAGAGAGTAAATGAACACCAAAAGAACATCTGGTGGATTGAAAGCGTTGATGTCAGACCAGAACACAGACACACATGTATTGTACCAAAAATACCATGTTTTAGTTAATACACAGAAGAAAAAGCTTTTATTCTTTGTGTCAGTACAACTTCTAATCATCACAGCCTCAGTAAGAGAAGGATTCCCTGCGTAATTGCTGAGCAAGAGTGGTTTCCAGGAACTAATGCTTGTTCTAAACTCCATTCCCAGCTCCACCACAGGCTTCTTCTAAGTGTCAGCTGCACACAGCACAAGGAGACAGATCCTACTTTTAACTGCACTGCCTTGAATTTACCATCCAAAGTGGAAATACTGAGGCTTAGCTCTGATGCAAATGAGCATTTGCTCATTGGCACCATTGTGCAAAGGCATTATCTGGGTCAGGATGGGCTGGTGCCATGGACTGCCTGAACCCAGAGTCCCCCCCATTCTGCTCTCTACACCCATGGCTTGGTTCAAGCTCTGCTCTGCACGTGTGCAGCTGTCCACACCTCTGCAGGGTGGGTGTAAAAACACACAGATTTTTTGGGGCAATACGGGATGTAATGTAAGGGGTTGGCTCTCCAGGCACAAGAATCAGCTCCCCATGTACAGCTGACCAAGAAAACAAGAACCAAGTTAGATCACCTCAGGGAGTCAGGAGAATCCATTTCCACATTGTTTCTGTGGGATGTGTGGGGGACCAAGTGAAATAAGTACTCACATGCAAGTCAATGTATAAAATTACATTCTGACTTTTAAAAGAGGAAAACAAGAGACTGTTTTTATACTTTTAACTGACAATGATTGTAGTCCCTGTGCTCTTTTCTCTCTTTTACATGAGACAAGAAACCATCCCACCAGCTCTCTGCAGCCACAATGAAATTTCAGTAGGAGGAAAAAAAAAATCCCGTGATGCTGAGTCTAAAATATTGTTTTTTAAGAAGTTTAGTTCTTGTTTTGTCAAAACCTTGCTAAACCTTCCCTGGCATTGATCAGTTTGTTGGATGCAGAGCTCAAGCAGAAATACAGGCAGCAAAAACTGCATCATCAGCTTTGGACAACACACAGGAAGATTTGGCAATGCTTTCACAATTAAACAGATCAAGAGAGGTAATTTAATGGCCCAATCCAGAGAATCCACACTCATCAAATTGTCTAACTACATTGGAGAAAATGTTCCAAGTCTTTCAGTGGATTACTCAGTAACTAGTCTGGTGCAAATCAACTTGGAAACGAGTCTGCTTTGTCTCAATCATTTCAAAAAGACAGAAGGAAAGTATGGGGAACCAGGCTGATCCCTCAGCCAGGGAGGGATTTTCCTCTGGCTACACCTCACAAATGTCTCAATTTTTGACCATTCCTTTCTCACCATCCTAAATCCTTTGTGAACCCCTCTCACTAAGACAGCAATTCCAGAGTGTGTTGCAGGGCAATGAGAGTTGTGTGTCCTCACAGCTGCTTTGTGTGTGTAGATCCAGAAAGGTCCAGCTGTACTTTTAGCCAGAATTGAGTCTCCACATTCTTGGAACCGATTTTCAGTGGAAACTTGAAGTCTCCTCACTCCAAAACAGTGTTCACAAGAAGACATGAAAAAAATCTAATTTACAGGGAATATAAATATATATAACTTATTTTTTCTTACTATAATGAACTTGTCCTGACCACTATCAGTGAGAGGTCTGACTCTATGGACCACTCTGCATTGTGATTTCTGTGGGGCCAAGTTACCATCTCTGTTCCCCACACAGCATAGCAAATACAATGTTGGATAGTCACATCCAAAATATCATGTTTATGGAAATCAAATTGTCATGGCAACAGAAGAGGTCTTGCAAGTATTTTTAAAATAGCAAATTAACAAAGCCAATTTATGAAATATAAAATCCATTCTTTTATAAATGCTCTTAAACAGATACAACAAATGGTTTTCTACCTACAGAAGGCTTTCCTTTAATGCCATGATCTCACTTCACCATAGTGGCATATGTAATAGATATGCATGCAAATAAATACGTATTTTACACTTAAACCAGGAAAACTATTTCAGCTGGACAGTATCATACTAATGTCATCATTTAGCTTATTTCAGGTGAAATATTTTCACAAAAACATCATGATTCATACTTTGTGAAATTCCTGAACTTTTTAACATAGCGAACTTGTAACAATGGCTCATTATAATCTATTAGTCAACAGTAAATCTCAGTTCTTCAAATGCTTATTACCACTAACACTTAGTAAAAACGTACAAACAATTTTTAAAACAACATTCTTGTTTGGTCCAATTGAATTTTTTTCCCCAACACAATCACAAGATTAATTTGACCATTTAGCCCTTTTGAATTCTTTAAAAACTTATTTGTGTTTTAACTAAAACAAAATTATTATCCACAGTCTCAAAGCATTTTTAAGTTTTGTGTGGGTATTCACCAATGCTTGTGGCCAACTGCGAGTTCAGCCCAGATAACAACCTGCTGAGAGGCTGGATAATGCCCTATCTCATTTAAATTCATGTTCCCAAAGATGGCCTTAGTCCCCTGCACAATTCCTTGTATCAGCATTATTTCTGAAGTTGGAAATGCAGCACACGATGAACTCCTGCAGAGAATATGATTATATTTCCAAGAGTTCCACATTGATTGTATTCACCATTTCCTCTGACAAGTTTTGACCATGATCCACTCCAGGCATATCCTCTGGGTATGTTTACATGGGGACTTTTAATTTAAGTTAGTGTATCGCCCATCAGTTTCTATCAACTACCTCATTTATATTTACTTTTTTTCATGATCATATGCTGAAAGACGTGGATGTCCATGGTTTTGTCTAATATGGCAGAGTTGTAAATTAGTTAGTAATGTATCCTCTTCTTTAAATTTAAAAGCTCAGTACAATTTTGCCATCCTTCAGTGCTGAAAAATCATCACTCAGATTCTCCAAAACTGAGAATTTTAAAAAAAAAAAGAAAAAGGCAATTCATTCTTTCTTCCCACGGCCTCCTTTTTTTTTTTTTTTCTTTTGAGACAGGATCATTATCTTCAAATCCTGCTCCACAGCCGTAAGAGTTACATTTTTTTTTTTTCCAGAAAGCAAAGTTCTCATCTAATCAAGAGCCTCAGGGGATAAGGTTCTAAGGAAACACCAAATATTGTGTGAGTTGGGGTTGCATTGCTAGGCCTTTTGAGATGCTGTCAAGTAGTTAGAGAGAAATTGTTTGATTTGTAACTCCTTTGGAATGGAAACACTGAGTCTGAACTGTATTACAAGGCCTACATTGCTGAAGGAAGAAGGGTTGGGAGCAGCTTCTAAGTGGTAATATGGAGAGACAACAAACTGTGGAAATGAGTATTTTAAATCATATTTGAGTTCTGTCCACTTATTTTTTCCTTGACTCTACACAGAATGAAACCTAAGTTTATAACACGAGAAATCAACAAGTGAAATATAACTAGATAGAATGGCATGTGATTTTTTTTCTCAAGTTCTTAGAGTATTTTCATTTTAGGCCTCCACAGATAACATAAATGCTCACAAACCCTAGGAAGGGGAAGAGGGATTAACTTCTTCCCTTAACGAACAACCTCCTTATCTTCAGCAGAACCAAGGAAATTCAGGTTTCACACTCCTGCAATCTCTAAAGCAAGGTCAATGACACAAACTTTTATTTCTCCTGTGAGGCTGGGCCCTAAGCCTGTCAGTGATTAAAAGCCATTTGGACAGAGGCCTTAATAATATGCTTTAACTTAGTCAGCCCTGAATTGGGCAGGCAGCTGGACAAGATGGTAACGCAGTTCTTGTGCTCGAGGCACCAACTCGGGGTGCCCCAGGTCAGAGCGAGTCCAGCTGTGTTCTTCTGTGCGTCGCTGAAGCGACTTCAGCATCAGGAAAAGGGCTGCTGGCTGGGCTGGCTAGCTGGCTTCTCTGCACAGGGAACATGGCAGGAGCTGATGGGATCGGCTCACCTTAGCTCAGAGACAAAGGAAGAGAGAGGCTGTTCGGGTCTGGCTCCTAACAGGTTTATTGTGAGAAGTTTCGCAACCAAACGAGCTCGGAAGGGATGGAATGTGATGGGATGCTCCACCGAGGCTTGTCCTCAGTGTTATAGAGAATTTGAAAACTGCGGGGAAAGGGGAAAACAACCAATGAGTTACAAGCCAGGGGGGGATACAATTTAACAGGAACCACTGGGGGGAAAGCGAGAGGCGGGAGTTATAACAGAGAACCAGCGAACAACCGAGGAACTGGGAATTTTCCCGAACCGGGGGAGGCGGCTTGGACCCGGGCACCGCCCGGGGGGTGCAGCTTTGGCTTCTGAGCCACCCATCAACCCACCGTCTGAGCCTGCCCCTTCGGGAAACTGCATCCAGGGGATGGGCTGGGATTGACTGGCATCATGCTGCCCCAGCCCCGCAGTGGGCTGGGTCACCGCAACAAGGTGGGAGTTGTAGGTCCCTTCCAAACGGAACAGTCCATTCTGCTTTGCCTTCCACCAGCGTCTTTGCACAGTGCTACAACCAAGTCTGTAGGCATCCACCATGGTGCTGCAACTGTGTCACTTGGAAGTTGTAAAGTTCTACAATGAAGACAAGTCCGAAGACAGGAGAAAGAATGTCATCTGTCGGATTGACTTCTTATTGAAAACAAGACAAGAAAGCTCTCTTCATTTTCTCTTTTCCAGGTTACCTCTGAATATAAGTTTTCATAAATAATTGCAAACTCCAGTCTCTTTTACAAACCTTAGGACTATTTGAGAATCCCTTTACCATCCAATCACTTGTTTCTCCACAAAATTCAAAACTGGGTACAGATTCTAAAATTCACCTTTGTGCCAGCCACTGCCAACTGCGGGTGTGTTTGTGTTCAGGGTCCTGCACACAGGAGCCTGAGGAACCTGGTTTCAGCTTCCTGCTCCTCCCTTTATGATCCTGAACAGCTACAGAAACTCTCAAAGTTCTTTTCATAGTGGAGAGATTAAATGGCAGCGAGCTGCTGCAGGCAATGGTGCTTTATCAGGCTTTCTAAATCTCTCCAACACCCATTGATTCAGAGCAGGAGAAAATTCACTTCCTTCCTGCTATCCAGACTAGGAAAAATTCACCTGTCAAAAGCACTCTCCTCATCCAAGTTACTTTTACCTTCAAATCCTTTCACTCCTTTTCTCCTTTGCTGAATCTCTGCAAATGTACTTTTCTCCTTCTGGACTTGATTCTGTTTCTCTCCACGTCACACCCTTCATCTGGAACATCTCTCTAGCCACCTTAAAATTCAGCTGGTTTACTTGGCCATTTAGCAGCTCTTTTCTGCTGCCTGCTCCCACCTTCACTCTTAATCTTCAAGTACATCTATCCAAACTGCATTAAATAACAAACAAGATTACAAGATGCTGAGCAAACCCTGTCTCCTTATGTGTTCATTAAGTAATGAATATCTCCACAGAGCTGCTCCAACAACAGCAGTGAGCAAAAACCACTGAACGAAAACGTCCCTGGCCATTTCTTTTGTCTTCTATTTTGGTGGAAACAGAAGGCATGAGGGAGGCAGAGAAACTTGTTTGCATTTTAGCTGGTCTGGCACTGACAGCAATTCAAAGGCTGCAGCGCTGGGTTAGTGCACAGCTTGACAGCGAAATGAACCAAAAAGTCATTTAAAATGCAAGCAGAGCTCAACAGCTGACTTCTACCAACTGTAAGAAGCTAGGAGCAAAAACTAACCAAAGGACAGAAAGAGTACTAAATATTTGGACCAAGGAGCTACAAACTTGAAATAGTTTTGCATTTATTCAGATCACTAATTATCTGTGAACCTCTTTTGAGTTTTCCAAGATTGATTGTCATTCTAGGTGGTCCAGACTCTTCACGGCACAAAAATATTCCAGACTACCAAGTGGTGGTAAGATTGTGGAATGACTGTTCAATACCATCAGCCAAGCAAGTTATGTAATACAACTAGACTTCTCACTTAAATCTCTGTTATAAAAATAAAAGAAAATAAAATAAAAGAGGAAGTTAATGGTCTTCTACTTGCTGAAAAGAACAAAGACCTGCAGGTGCAGAAACCTGAGATTCAGCTGTTCTTGTGCCCAACTTTACCTCACTGTGAGGATGATCTACAGCTGATACCACCAGTACCAGTAAAGGAGCAGTAGCCTGGATGCACACATTTTACTGCAGGTCTCATTTCCCACCTTGCACAAGCACAAGCACAAATCACCATAAAGAACTTCATGACCTTTTCAGTGGAAAATACAAAACCTGACAGAGTGAAGTCTACGGGCAATAGGTTTGCTTTGTTTAATTACGGTCCCATGGACAAACAGCTTGTTTCTGCAGACTACCAGCATCACAGGCTGAAAGGCAATGTTAGCTAAAAAACTGCAGCAGTAAAGTTCACAAACACAAATTCACACAAACACTGGAGAAAACCTTTGTTTTCCACAAATGAGCTTGTAAATCACACAGATTCATTGGATTGCATGTGTATAAGAAAAAAGATATTTAAAAGGATCATCAATACCAAAAGTAGTTTTAGATTTTAATGCACAGATGTCTGAAAGCCCAAATTTCTTTTTTGCACTGTTTGTTCTACCATAGATAACAAAATGTGGTTTTTCCTTGAAATTCTTTGTTTCAATAATGAAGGCAATGGATGCTTGCTTGAGGCATCTATTTACCATTCCAACCACAAAAATAAAATAAGTATTTGTAATTTTATGCAGATCTTATCCCTTCAATTTTCTCAAGTGTTGTGTTCTGTACTTCTGTTCATCTCTTTGGAGAGCTCATTCTGCTCAGGAGAGCCTTGGTTTCTAATGAGAAGATGCTTGGCTTCTATAAACCAAATATTAAAGCCACATTCACACAGCTGAAGGTATGGTGCTTGAACTCTATCAAGACTGAATAAACAGATGGCAGAAGACTCATGGTACGGAGCTGACACACCCGGGAACGGGAGAGCTGCACTGTGGAACCACGGAAGAAAAAAGTTCAGTGGGCTGGGAATCACCCCTTCTTTCTGTAGCTGCCGTGAGAGGCTTTCACTCCTGAACTCCTCCACGGGCTATGTCGTGGCACATGGGTGGCTGCTCTCCTATCCTGCACTAACAGAATTTTATGCTACGTGTTTCAATTACTCTCTGCATAAAAATAGTGTACATGTGTAATGCAGGCTGTGATCCAAAAGTCCACCCCCTTCCTGACAGGAGCCATTAATCTCGGAGAATACCTCCGACTTTCAGATAATTTCACTCACTTCTCACATTTCCCTCAAGTTCCCCCCCCCTCCCCTTCGTTTACCCCCTCCCACACACGTGATGTCGAGAGAAGGAAGAGCAGAGAGGAAGGAGGGCAAGATTCCCATGTATCAGCTCCGGGAATGACAAGGAGCCAGAACTTCTCCCACGCTGACTGGCACATGGCAGCTCCAAGAGAACACAGTCTGCCAGCTAAAGGGCACGGCCAGCCCTTCTCCCATTTGCCATCTGCAGGGCTGGAGGTGCACACTGCTCAATCGTGCGGGAACGGGAGAACTGGATACACTTCCACCTCTGCTGACAGCATCATCTTCCATTCTCCAGAGCTCATCACTGCATGATTTGGCCCTGATGCCTCAGAGCCTGCTTCAGAAACCCAAAGCCAGACCAGAGGTTGCAATGCCTGTGGCAGAGCTGGAGCTGGAGGGCATGATGGCTTTTGCCACAGCACCCGGTGACTCCTCCCTCACCTTCCTCTCTTATTATCTCCTCCATTTATGAACCTGAGCTTGGGACACCTTTACTAAAGCTCAGTCCTACAGCCCTGTTAGACACAGATGAGAAAGACTGTGCTGGACCACGGAAAACTGATCCAAAACATTTCCAAGTGGTTGCGCCTATCACAGGGAATGGAGGGAATGTGTAATTTCAAGGCTATTCTGCAAAACAGATTACAAGTAGATGGGCTAATCACGATTTTTTACACTGCATTTGGTCTGAATTTAAAGTTTTGGCAAGGCAGAAGTTAACAGATCCCCTGGGTATGAAAAAATTCCTATGAACTACATCTCTTGTAACATGTATTGAAAGAGTAGTTAAAACCCAGTTTACAATGCATCTTAAAACCTGCAGTTCTGGGTCATTACATAAAACCCTGAAAATTAACCAACTGAAAAAAATAAACTGACTGTAAACAAAAAGAAAGTGTTACTTCTCCTGTCCAAATAGAGTACTACTGCAGAACATAAATAGCACAAAGGAAAAATAAACCAGATATTTAAAATTCTCAGATTTCACCCTCACAGGTGACTTCCATACCACAGCAAAGACAATTTAACTAAAAAAGTAGAGGCTTTCAGATGCTGAGAGTCTGCCCAAGGATTTGGTAGCCTGCATCAGACTGCAATTTCTATTTGGATATCACTGCTCTGAGGCATGGTGCACTAATGAAAACCTCAAATGCACCAGTCTCCAAGCAGTGGAAAACTTGATTTATTCAATGTTGCCCATTTTTTGTCTGCTCTGGTGGTTTTTGACCCTTCTTTGCAATTGTACTGCAGAGTCTACACATGAATGACAACTACATGCAAAACAGACGAGTGATGAATTTAGGGACTGAGAAATAGAGGACTTCCATTAACACCTAAACACAGTCACACTCTCCAACTAAGCAGGCAGAAATATACAGCAAGCCTGTGAAACATCATTTTAACATGTTATAAATCTGGACTACAAGAACTGATGGGAATTTTGCCATTTACTTCGTGGGGAACAGGCCCACATCCTTGATGTGAATACTTCACAGTGCTGCAAATCTTATCTATTTTACAAGTGTTGCTCAGCTCATTGAGATGGCTGAAGTGCAACAATGACACAAAATCTCTTTTTACCTTGAACATTCCTGCCAGTAGATTCGTGATCCTCCTGTTTCCCCTTGTGTGTGGGCTTTGTGATATATGACAGGATGTGGCTGAGATTGTAAATAGCTGTATTCTAGTCAGGTGTATCATCTCAGAGTAAGTTTTCGCTCAAAATGCATGTGAAATTAGCAACTTCATTAACAGAATGGCTTATTTATGTGCAAACTAAGTGCCATGCTTTGCATACAGAGCTTGGGATGCATCTCCACAACACTGCATTTTGCCAGTCTGTGGGGATGCCAAAGGGAAGGATTTCTTTTGATTTGTAGTTTGTTTGTTTTGCTACTTTTGCAGCAGGGTACCAGGAGGAACAGTGGTACAGCCAGCCAGATCGTACTGCTGAAATCAGCGCATCCAAGGGAAAACAAGTTTTAAAAAAATCTCCGCCTGTAAAAAAAAAGCCCCCAAAATAGAATTAAAACCATTTTGTGCTGGTCCAACCTGTCAGTGGTTACACAACCAACACGGCTGCATAGTCCAGATTCAACTCCCAAGCTTTCAACCAGCATGGGCTGGGAGCCCTGAACACTCACCTTGAGGAAGGAAGCGCTATCTGCTGTCCTTCTTTAGGCACCTTCCGTGTGAGGGAAGACACAACACTGACTACCTCTGGCAGACCCACAGCAGCAGCAGCCAGAGAAGGACTCTGGGCAGAGAACTACATTTCAAGCCAATTCCCGCATGAGGATGACTTATGGGGGTCTACCCTAGCAGGATGAAGGGAGAACACTGAGGGTTTTCTAGCGTGCTGTGAAAAGCAGCGCAGTGTGAAGCGTCAGATCATTCGGATGAGGAAAAGGGTGTGGTAAGTCAGGCTTTTTTCCTGTACATCTACGGTGAAGATGTGGTGTCTTCTATGCCAACAGAAAACAACAATCACTTTGAAAACTCTGGTTTTGAACTTCTCTCTCTGAAGTGGGAAACTAAGCCTCAGGAAACCTAAAACTCCATGACAGCACTCAACTCCAGAGTCTGCCTTTGATTCATCACTCCAAGTTCTTCAGGTGGCTGCACACAAGGGATGTGCGAACAACACATCTGAGCACAATGCATTGCATCTGGAAGCACACATACCAGTCCTTCCACAGGAAAACCCAGAGGTATTCCAAAAGGTGCAAGTTTTCCTCAGGAATACATCCACAGGTTCAGAGTGAGCATGCTGGAATAGCAATGGCTTGTACATGTTGCACACACTATCCCACCCACACTTAGGTAGTACTTTAATCAGAACTTTAAGAATTTACAATTTGTTAAAGAATTAAGCCACCTGAAACACATGAAGCAATTAAAGGCAGGCAGTAGCTCTTTAAAAGTAGGGCTAGGTGGAGGATACTCCTGTATCACAAGGAAGGCTTCTACAGTGGTCACAGTAGCAGAAAGAGCAGCCAAAAATGGACTATGAGAGACTTGAGGCACGAGTTAATGAGTTATGGATTATTTTGTTTGGTTTTCTATTAAGGTGGTTACTTTACTTTCAGCTAGAATACTGGTATTTAGCCTTGTGTTCCAGGGCTTTTGTAGTCTTCAAACTGTAGGCTCCTGTTACAGTAAGCAATTCCTAATTAAAGAGGAGGAAAAGGAAATATAGAAAGGATGCAGCCCATCTTAAGGATGTGTTACCTGAGCTCAGTAGAGACTTTGTATTGAGAAACTGCGGATCCCCAGTTTCTCTGGACAACGGTTCTAACGTTTTCCAGGGGTCTCCATAGAAAACCCGGGACGGTGGGCTCTGAAAGCTCGCCTTAGCTAGCGAGTGGTGCGGTCACCGTGAGCTTTGGTCTTCTGACTAAAATCACAGTTCGCGAGACCGCGAACAGCTGAATCGCTTCTAATCCGCACGATCTCCGCGCGGCGAGAACGGAGGGGTCGGAAGGCGCGGGGGATGCTCTGCCCTCGGCGCCGGGCACCGGCGCTGCCCCGCAGCGGCGGGGCGGGCTCGGGCCGGTGCCCCAGCCCCGGTCCCCGCTGCCGTGCGAGGGAAACGCGACTCTCGCCCGCTCCACTCGGTGGGGTGCGGGCGCTGCCCCGCGGCTCCCCGGGGACCCCGCAGGGCGCTGCCCCGGCCCCCGACGCGAAACTTTGCGGAGGGGCTCCTGCCTCCCTCCTTTCCTCCATCCCTCCCCGCGGTGCCGTCGGGGAAAGTTGCCGCCGCGGCGGGGTCCGGCAGCCCGGGCGGCCCCGCCGGGGCGAAGCAGCCGCAGGTGGGGAGGGGGACCCCGCGCCCCGGCTGCCTTCTCTCTCCCTCCCTCCCGCAGCATCCTTACCCAGCCCCGGCACGAAGGTGTTGAGGAAGAGGCAGATGACAGCCACGGGGAACGGCATGTAGGGGATGGCGGCGCGCAGAGGGCCCTTCTTCTCCCGGACCTGCACCACCACCCCGCTGGAAGGGGCCGTGCCGCCCCGGCTGGGCTCCGCGGCCGCCGCGCTCTCGCCGTCTTTGGGCGAGGGCTCCATGGCCGGCGCGGCCGTGCCCCGGCGGGACCGCAGCTCCCGGCGCCGAGCGCGCTCCCGCCGCCAGGCGCGGCCCCGCCTGCGCGCCCCCCGCGCCGACCCCTCCCCGCCCCCCGCCCCCCCCTCGCGGGGCTGGATCCCGCCTGCATCCCGGCAGATTCCCGAGCCCCTCGGCAGCCGCGCCGCTTCCCGGAGCGCTTCCCGAGCCGCCGGCGCCCGCAGCCGTGCGCCCCTCGCCTCGTCCCGCCTGGGCGGCGAGAAACAGGGCAAGGCGCTGTCCCGTTCCCCCGCTGGAATGGGGAAAGACAACTCCATATGAGGGAGCGCAGAAGCGGTGGAAGATCGCGCCCCGTGCGCCCTTAAAAGTAGAAGGTGTAAGAAAAGGTGTAAATTAAACCCACACGCGTTTAATTGTTTGAAAATCCCTGCGGTAAGGAGGAAAAGGGAGGAGAGCCACAAGAATTGGAAGGCAAAGAAAAAAAATGTCCCTGGAGAGCTAAACGCAGCTTAGGACAGTGTGGAAATGTGTATTCATTCCTCGGTGCCAAGAGACGAAACGTGCCTTTGTAGGGCTGGTGATTATTGTTCAGCACAGAATTCAGTGGGTGAAATGGGAGCAAAACTTGAGCGTGTCTAGGTAAAAAAAAAAAAAAAGAAAAAGAAAGACAATAATTGTCACTGCAGACGGGATTCAGCAGAGAAAACGGGGAAAATATTAAAGGCATTAATCCTGATATAAAATGTAAGTGTGACACGTATCCTTGCATGAGAGAGACGGTAGTCTGTGTCTTATTGTGCATTTGGAAGCTGTGTTTTTGCCGAGGAATTCCTGCTAGGAATTTAGATTTTAAGAGAAACCTTGAACTACTTTATTTATGCCACTTGAATACCACCTGACAATGCGTTATTCAACAGTTTAATTGATTAGAGTACAAATTAGCACAGCGAAAAAGCTGGGTAAGCTAAATGAGAGACATGCAGAATCTTCTTCCTAGGTTACAGTATTTTATTTTTCTACTTACTGGGCTTGAAACCACAAAAACATGACAACCCATGTAAAATCTCTCCTTTTTAACAGCAGGTTTTCTTTGCTTATCTTCTTCTTTGCTATCTTCTTATCTCTTTATTTTCTTTGCTTATCTTTTGGCTTGTCTTCTGAGTGCATTTCATACAAAAAAATCTTGTGACTTTTTAAAATTAAGCACATAGGACTTTTTTTTTTTGTTTAAGCACAAAGTTTAGACACGGTTCTGAAACATATTAACCAATCTGGCTTTTCTTGGGTTTTTTTAATGGTGACATTTATTTCTATCAAAATAGTTCGTGACAGCCTAGACCCCATATTGCCTAAACACAAAGCCATTGGAGAGATGCACCTTCCTCTTGGAAGGTTCTGATGTAACTGATAGGGACTCTGTCTTTCTCTGCTGGTTGATCAAACCACAGTCAGATGAGCCATCCTTATGGCATGAGTATGGATTAATTAGAGCCTGTACAAAGCAGAATCCAAGTTGGAACACAATCAATAACTTGCAGTGACATAATTCTCTATAGGTTCTGGAAATGGTGTGTGGGTGAGCCCGCATCACCAACAGTAAAAGCAAGCAAAAGGCCATTGTGAGAGTAGCCCAAACAGAAAATCAAAGACGAAGATTAATGAAAACAATATTTTGTCAGCAATACTTAATAACAAGTCGGCTTTTATGGAACATTTCCTTGGAATATCTCAAAGTGTGTGACAGATGTGAGTTAATTCATTTACTTCTCCAAGAGTAGCTGGCACTATGTAAGGCTTCCTCTACCCACTATTAAAATGCCGCCACTCCTAGACTGAGCTGCATCATTAATTTTGCTCTGCTGGTGCTCGTGGAAGTTCTCGGGCGCCTCAGGCAGGAGTTATGACTGTTTCCCGAGTATATTAAGGATACCAGCGTGTAACAAGTGGTGACATTTCCAAGCTTTTTTAAATAAGCAAATTGGTGGCAACATTACTCTGCTGAGGCTGCTCCTCGCTCCCCGAGTGGTGCGTGACAGCCATGCAAAGCATCTCGTGCTGCGTGCTTCACTCTGGCTGAGGAGACAGGAGGCTGTGCTGGAGAGCTTAAACCAGGAAAGGCAGGGATCCATGGAAAGGTGTGCTGGGACCTTAGCAAGGAAATGTGGCTCAGGGCTGAATTTATTTTTTTTTTAATGAAAATAAGGTTATTGTTTATAAAAAGCAGTGATATTTGGGTGTACTAAGAATACTCAGATTTCTTCAGATTTGATCTTTTAAAATGTTCATTTTGCTTCTCAGCATGAAAACAGCTCACAGAACTTATATATATGTATATAAAATATTATTTTTCTGCAGTTGAGACAAAAAATGTTTCAAAAACAGCAACAAACAAACCCAGCCTAAATTCAAAGTGGTGTTTCAGACCACGGAACTCCCCTGGCACAACAGTGTAGCACCAGTATATTGACACACAGGGCTGGGGACACATCCTCCTCCAGACTTCTCTCTGGAGAAGTGCTGCAAGATGCACTGTAAAGCTGAAGACAACTAATGCTGCTGTGTCAAGGGCAGGCACAAAAGAAGCTGAGATACCTTCATCTCCTGGGTGTCTGGTGAAAGGGTAGGTGGTGCTGGCCCAGGTGGCAACAAGGACCTCCTGCAGATGGCTGGGCCTTCCACACTCTTGTAGCCCTTAAAACCAGAGGAGTCTGGCCTCTGACTTCCTCTGGTCTTGCAAAGAGTACCTGTAGCTGTCTGTTCCTTGATAAGCAGGTGTGAACAGAGAACCTGTGTGTGAAATAGCCTTGTCTCAGTGCTGAAAAGGCTTAAGCTGGACCTTCTGATTGATGGTGGTGGCCTCATTGCAAAGGCTTTGTGGTGAGTTACACTCATGTGGGTGTTGCTGGGGGAAGTAGATGCTGGGGCTTTGATCAGTGTCCCAAGAGCTTCATATCCATCAGGCCTGAGGGACTCCAACGTGTGGCTTGTGGCCACCAAACAGAGGAGGCTAATATTCTAGCTGAGAGCAGGAGAAGGGATTTGTTATGGTCGCTAGCTGACTTTCAAGGAGCTGTCATAGGAGATTTTATGATGGGAGTTTTTCCCTTTGTTTTCCACAGAGACTAAATAAGCCGTATTTCAAATGTTTTGCAGGTATGGACATTTTAAGTTGCACACTAAAGGGTGAGGGAAGTGTTGTCAGGCCAAAGGGAATTAAGATCTGCTAGTTGTATTAGTTTACCCTGTGGCTGTAGAATGACCTTTTCTTCTTTCCCTTCTTGTCCTAGTATTTGAGTTGTTCTTATGGAGAACAAGTTGTTCAGTGGAGAATTAGAGATCCTGCAAAAGGAAGGGATGGTGCTTCTCTGTTACAGTGCTCTGAGGACTGGGCACACCACAGTCTGCCTCTGACTTTGGAAAGGGGGGAAAAAACCTCCTGAAAACTGAATGAATACCAATGACATGTCTACAGCAACCAGGGGTTCACCTGTTTTAAATACACCCTACTCCTGAGCTTGGGTTCTTTCCAAAGCAGTTTTGAGTATCTTACAAGTATGTTAAGAGATACAAAAATAGATGCAAACACAAATCCTTAGAAGTGTTATTAACAAGACAATAAGGAGCCAAGCAGAGCTGCTGCTCACTAACAATCCCTGAGGGACAGGAGGAGCCCTGCAGTCTGCACTCCAGAACACCAGTGTAAATCCAGCACGGCTCCACACGCTGTGACTGGAAGCAGAGTCTGGCTCAGGCAGTACAGCGTTCTCCTAAC
>NW_024582063.1:780425-803789 GCF_017639235.1 Corvus kubaryi | reverse complement strand
AAAAAAAAAAACCCGAAACAACAAAACAACCATAATCAACAAGATTTTCCAACTGTGACTTTCACACACTGGCAAGACTTCTTCACAGCCCTGCTTTGAGAAACAACCAATCTGGCATATTCTGACACCGACATCACTTCTAGGCTAGAGCCCAAGTCAGACAGGAACACGAAGGAACAAAGGCACAGCTGTATCATCATCGTGTTCCTAATATTGAAATACAACCATGTGAGGACATGATTTTTCCAGGCTTCACATACACATGACTTAAGAAAGATCCTCAAGGGGCATAGTGAGCTGTATTGCAAATTCCTCATAGATGACACATAATTACTTCTGTTTTGGAAAGGATTAGAAGAAACACTGGAGGGGAGTCCAACCAGTGGTATTCTCTGAACATCACACTAACAATTTAATTTCAATTGCATGGGTGCAAAAAGATATTGTGTAAAGAAAATGGCAAATTATTACAATATCGATCCAACAAGTTACCCGTCTGTAATCCTATAATGTCAGTATTCTCCAACTCAAACTTACAGTATAAAACAACAACGAAAAACCCACACACATTTTCCCTAAATCAATATTTACGTGTTTTTTTCCAAGAGAAACAAATACAAACCCGCATCTGTTATTATTATTCATTTGTAGGTCCCCAGCAAGCTAGCAGAACATTCCCTACACAAGGCAATAAATATTAGTACTACAAGAATGTTGTCTGAGTATAAGTGGGGCTTGTATGATCCAGTCAAAAGGCAACCATGTCAAACTCAGCACCCAAAGAATGAGGTCTCCCTACACTACAGACTGGATCCTTAACTTGGGGCATTTCTCCCTCAAGCCAATGTACCTTTGAGAATTTACCCTAGCTGAGGATCTGACTCACAACACCTGATCAAAGGTCGAATGATCAGTGTCACGATCTGCTTTGAACAGGATTTATGAACACCACCATGCCACAGACTGCCGAGCACGTGGTATCTCTGCTGAACATAATCCAAAAGGAGGGCTTACCCACTTGAAGCACTCTGCTTGAAATTTCTGTTTTTTTAGACCTGTCCCTGTGTGCTCTCCCTCTTGTTGCTGTCCTCCTTTCCTCTTTCTGTTCCTTTGTAATGTCTCCTCAGGTAAACCGAAAGCAGGCAGACGTGGGTGGGGTAGTATAATTTGGGAGCTCCTCCCAACTAATGGAAATGCAACTTCAGTTCTAGCAAGGAACATTTCCAAATCAATTTTCATCTCAGTTGAAAAACAAATGAGGATACCTGATCTTTTTTTTTTTTTTTCCTTCAGCTGATCATTTCAAGAAGAGTATCACTTTGGTCTAGGAGCTCCAAATTATTGCAGACAGTGTCTGCATGATGGGATGAAAAGTCCACATTGCAAAGCCATACAATGTTCCCTCTCTCTCTCCTGTTTCTTAAAAATTTTAAGGCATAGGGGTCTGACAGGCAATAGAGATCTACCTTGTATATAATATACACATTTCATACATTATGGTCACTCTTAGCTTTGGATTTTTGTGAAGTTGTCAAACATACAGGTGCCAATTAGGAAACTAGAATCCAGTCCCTACACAGAGATTTAGTAATTAAGCACAGTGTCTCTGCGAGCTGTAATTAAAAGCTTCATTAGAGGGAGAGCAAAAGTAGAGAGGCAGAGACCTCTTTTTGGTATTGTTTTCCTATAAAATATACTGTTCACTACAAGTGAACCATTCAGCACTCTCCAGCTGTATTTAGTTAAAATTAATCAGAACAGACACCAAATCTAGGCATTCAGACTAGCAAAGCAGAGAAAACACAAGGCTAAGGAATTCTTAGAACCTGAAGCGTCACCTTCTGCAATATTACCTGGGTGTCCAATTAGTCAATTCATTTCAAATTATTGCTGCCAAATTTCAAATTACTATTCACAACACTAACAAGGCTGACTGTGCTGAAGATATTTATGGCCAAACAAAGAGAGACCTTGGTTTCTCAGGTTCTTCACATGTATATGTGCAGAGCAGTGCATGTTCCTCCCCTGAAAGAACTCACACTTTAAATATCCCTGCATAGGATGGAGACAAAGGTATTAAGCACAACAAAGGGACCAATGTGAGGGTAAAATTTGATTTAGAATTACCTTAAAATCTTGATTAACTCTAAGTATCTGCACTAGTAACAACTATGGGCTATGAGAATAAAGAGATCCAGCTACTCACCACAGACTTGTTCAGAGATTGATATCCAGGCATTCCCTGTGAGACAATAAGTATATTAAACAGTAGCTATTGCATTCCTACAATGTATAAGTAACATTTCCATTTCTCCCCCACCTGCTCTCAGTCCAGTATCAGGTATCTTAACACCCTGTCTCTCCCCATTTCGCCGATGACACAGAAACTGAAGCAGATGACTATTGACATTTGGCAGGAAACTGCACTTACAAATATCAACTTAGATTCATTACAGTTAATGACATTTTTGTCAAACAATATGAAGTAGTAGTGTCTGAAGCCACATATGTTCCCTCATGTCATATAGCTTCTTAGTTATTGTCCTAAGAACATGCACACATAGGTTTCTTTTCATCCTGTCCTGATGCCCCATACAAAAATAATATGGAAGCATGTAACACATTTAATTGCAAATAAATTATGTGGAATTTACCCTTCGGGATACCATTAAAATGTAAAAGAAAACACATCCAGATGATCCAGTTCCACAGACTTAGGATAGTACATGACCGACTGCCTAGCAGACAAATCCCCCACTATTAAAGGACATGTTTTCAAATTTTGGAAGCGGCCACGGTGGACAAAATTCACCTTTGTTAGTATCTCTGCACATTTAGAATATTCTAAAAGGAACATACTCATCTGTTTCATACTTTTAGTGAAGTCCCTCATCCTTTCTCTTACCTGTGTCTAGGAGCATTTTTAGAAGTGAGAAACACCGAATTCTTACCAGAACAACTTTTGACCCATCCTTTGCTAATGTGGGCACCTCGTGAACAACTGGGTTTGTGTTCTTCACTCCCACAGGCATCTTTCAGGTGTCATTAGAAGACAAGGGCCAGCGAGTACCTTACTCTTTCCTTGTTACAGTCTTGCATAATGTGATCCTGGTCTTGACAGACCGTTAAGAAACACCGGGAAGCACTGATACTACCATTGAAATGGAACATACTGGAGGAAACAATGAGGGTGAATGAATGAACAAGTGAAGCAATAGCAGTGCTATGACAGTTACACGACTGATGGCTCCAGATAGACTGAAAAATCTGTGTTCCATGTTAAATCAAGTAATAGATTTGAAGCAGATCACAGCCTGGTCTCCCACACTGCATACTGCAGGCCACAGAACCCCACCCACTATGTCAGGCATCACACACATGGATATCAGGATGAAATATTAAAAGGATGGGTGGTCTTATCTCTTAAATTATGTCAAGAAAGCAGGAAGTTTTAAATTCTAGACTTGATCCTTTGACTGACTAGAGAAGGTAGTATAACCAGTTTGCCTGAGTGTCACCATTCAAATAGTCAGAGTACTTACTTATCCCACAAGAATACTGTCAGGTTTAATTAATTATGTCTGTGAAATCCTTTCTAAATGAAAAGTGGCAAGCATGATTTAGTAACTAAGTCTAAAGCACCACTGCAGAATCAGTGTTCATTGTTTTATCAAGAGAATAACATTTCTCATAAAATACATTTCAAATAGGAAATTATAATAACAGCCCTTTTGACTTATTTAGACTTTTCTGTGAGGAGCAAGGCAATAGAATTTTGATGAGTTCTAGGAATAGAAGCATAATCAAGAACAAGAGACACAGGAACACTCGCCCACTGACATGAACGTGGCACCAGCTAAACGGCATTGCATAAATCCTGAGAGCAGGGTCTGCTGTAGGGCTGAGCTGAAAGAAAACCACTCCTCTGCCTGCTAAATGCTGCTTGCTTGTAGTCTGACTGTGTGCAAGGATCTGGGCAAGTCTCATAGATGCAATCACCCAAACCCAGACCCCAGCACCGGACAGAGAATGGCATTAGTAGCCCAAAACCACCTGTTAGGTGGTAATGTACAGTCTGCAAAGGGCCTGATCTGTGTCAGTATGACTCCACTGCTGTCAGCTCTCCTGCTCTCAGGGTGTCACAGCTCTAACCTGCAGGCAGAATCCGGGTGTCAGAGTTAGGAATGACAGGTTGCTGTCATGGATGGGCATCTCTCAGGATGCAGTGGGACCTCTTTTTAGGTCTGCTTTTCACTGCGATGACATAAAACCCCAGAGATAAAAGAGTAGACTGAAACATTCAGAAAAGCCACGGCTCAAACAACCTGTGAATTACAGTGATTCAGAACATCCACAGGGCAGTTCAGCAGCCCAACTCTTTCCTGGACAACTCCACCTATTTGCCCTGTACTGGCAAGCTCCACACCCTCCATGCCAAGAACAGGAGTTTCAGAGGAGGAAATTATTCATGCCCTCAGAATGCAAGTGAAATCCCACAGATCTAAGAAAACACTTACTCATCTGCATATGTATACATGCATACCTCACATTCGCCCATTACATTTCAATTAGGTACTGCACATGAATAAAAATACCCCCAAATCTAGTGGAATTTAACATCAGGTGGCATGCCACAGATATGGCAGTGATTATAAGTGAAACAAGCAGTACCATGTGACTCAAAATACAATGTCAAATGAATTTGGGCCTCATCCAGCAAAAAATAACCACAGCTTTTGCAGGCTACAGACACACAGGGCTTGAATGGCTCCACTGTGTCAACATGACGCATAATTCAGAAATATCAACTTGTTACAGCAAATAAAGACAGTAAGGGATTGTCTGGACGGGGTCAGAATCCTTTACAAAATTATTTTAGCTAAAATTATAGTGTAAGAAATGGTGGGTGATGTTTGATTTGCAAGCTGGCCAAGACAAACCCATCAGGAGATGCCCTCAATTAAATTATTACTCATTTGTTTACATTTTGAAGTCTCCACTTCGAGTCATCTCTCTGCCTCTTTGTTTCTCAGCTTCCTCCTTCTTTATCACATCAGCTGAAGACAGCCAAGCACGAGAGCCACTTACCCATGCTGGCACAGGCCTGGCCACGCAGCACAGCTCTTCAGCAAGCTGAAAAGGTGGGACAGTCACGTCACCAAACTTTCGGGAACAGCCAAGGAGCTCAGACAAAACCCCCATCTTCCTAAAACAGCACCAGAGACATGCTTAAGAGCTGAATTCAGCTGCGAGCTCCAGCACAGAAACTTATCTCACTTGCTAACAGGGATTTTCAGGGTGCCAGGTGCCACCCTGGCAGGGAAGCCCCCACCTAGGGTGGGGACACACCTGAAGTGGGCAGATGACACCGTGAGCAATAGTGCTTGCCCATGCTGCCGTTAAACAAAAAGGCACTGCAGGTAACATTGTTATTTGGAAATAAAGTGACAGGTGTGTCACACTGCAGATCTCAGGGCAGTCCAACCACACCTTTGCTAGTGTTTGAAACAATTCCCACCAGAGACATCTGGGAGCAACCTGCCTTCAAATATCCTCTAGCTAGATAGTTGTATTGAAGACATGGAGGAGATTTGAAACCACCAGAGAGTACAATGGTTGCACTGCCTGGATCACCATCATACCTCTGTAAACAAACTTTCCTGAACAGGTAGAGGTGGGATTTTTTTTTTCCTAACCAATTCTTCAGTTTCCTCCTTCCAGGTAGTTACCACATGCCATGAAGAGCTGATTGTGAAGTTTGCTCCAGATCAACTTTCACTCTGATTTAAACACATTTTATGTGACTACATAATCAAATCATAGAATCATAGAAAGGCTTGAGCTGGAAGGCACCTTAAAGAGCACCTCCTGCCAGCCCCCTGCCATGAGCAGGGATGCCACCCATTAGACCAGGTTGCTCAAAGCCCCATCCAACCAGGCCTTGAACACTTCCAGGGACAGGGCATCCACAACTTCCCTGGGCAACTTGTGCCAGTGCCTCACCACCCTCTGTGTAAACAACTCCTTCCTAATAGCTAATCTAAATCTCTGCTCTGTTAGTTTAAAACCATCCCCTCTTGTCCTTTCACTATCTGCCTCTGCCTCTTTTAAATAAGCCTCTTTTAAGTCCCGGAAGGCTGCAATGAGGCCTCCCCAGAGCCTGCTCTTCTCCAGGCTGAACTCCCTCAGCTCTCTCAGCCTGTCTTCATAGCTGAGGTGCTCCACCTCCACTGAGCATCTTCCTTGCCCTCCTCTGGATCCACTCCAACATGCTGCCCTTCTTGTGCTGAGGATGAGCCAGGCACAGCCCTTCAGGCGGCGTGTCATGAGGGGAATGGGGGCAAAACGCCTCCCTTGGCCTGCCAGCTGTCCTTCTTCTGATGCAGCCCATCAGGATGTCTTTGGTTTTTGGACTGGAAGTACACACTGCCGGCTCATGTCCAGCTTTTCACCCACAAGAACCCCGAAGTCCTTCTCCGCAGGGCAGCTCCCAATAAATTTATCTCCCGGTCTGTCCTCACGCCTGGGATTGCCCCGACCCAGGCGCATCGTCCTTAGATACCAGAGCTCTGCGCCTGCTCCCATCCCTATGCAAAACCGCATGGGCGAGTAAACAAGGCGAAGAATCCACGGAGACTGATCCCATCACCCTGCAAATCCTTGCGTGAAATTCGCACCGTGTTTGACAGGCCGATGCAGGGCCGCGCATCTCCGCTGCATCTCCTGCACTTGCGGCGGTCGGCGGTGCCGCCGCTGCCCCTTCCCTTCCCTGAGGGGGCACGAGCGCTCCCGTTCCCGCCCTCCCGCTGCCGCCGCCAGTGGGAGCCACGGCGCGCGCTTCCCGCCGCTCGGTCCGTGACGGGCTGTGGAAGGGCTTTACGACCTGGCGGGCTGCACGAATTCCGCGAGTTGGAATGGCAGGGCTCCCTGGATTCGCCTTCAGCCGTTTACATAGAAACCCCAAACTGCAAAACGAGATAAAAACGGGGCCGAGAGGCGCCGGGCGGGGCTGAGGGAGCGGGGGCGGGGCCTGTCCGCCCCGCCCGCTTCCGCGTCACGTGACCGCGCGGAGCCGGAGCGATGGCGGCGCCGGGGCCGGGCCCGCTGTGGGTGCGGGACCCGCTGGGGCCGCGGGTGCGGCCGCTGCCGCTGCCCCCCGGGGGCGGCTCCGTGCTCTGCCTCCGCCGCGACCGCGCCCGGGAGCTGGTGAGTGCCGGGGGAGTGGGGGGCCGGAGGCGGGTGTGGGGCCCTCCGGCCTCGGGAAGCGCTGCGCTTCCGATGGCGGCGGCGCCGCGCAGGCCGCCCGCGGCCCTGCCCGCCCGCCGTGAGGCTGCTCCGGCACCCGCTGAAGGGCGGTCGCGATGCCCACCTGTGCGCCCTTGCTTTGCGTTGCTGTCGCTGAGCAGGAGGGTTTGCTGTAAGAGAGCCCTGTAGCCCCTTATCTGCATTATATATATGTGTGTGTATATATATACACATACACATTGTGGTGGGTTGACGCCAGGTGCCCACCAAAGCCGTTCTCTCACTCCTCAGCTGGACAAGGGAGAGAAAACGGAACAAAAAGGGTCAAAGGTCGAGATAAGGGCGGGGAGATCTCTCAGCAGATCACGGTCAAAACAGACTTGACTTGGGGAAATGAGCTTAGTTTATTACCAGTCAAAATCAAAGCAGGATTATGAGAGGTAAAAGAAATCCTGAAAACACTTCCCTTCTCCCTTCCCTCTTGCCCAGGCTCTATCTCCTTCCCACCAGTGGCACTGGAGGGCAGGGATTGAAGGTTATGGTCAGTTCATCACAAGTTGTTTCTGAATTTTCCCCATGTTATTGCTTTTCCCCGTTCATGTTTACAAGTTGATTTAGACTGCGTTCAATCCTTTGGTGACCAGGAATTAAAACAAGCACCGCAGAGAGTGTTCATGCTTTTCAGATTGTCTGATTTTTGCTCCCCTCTGGAAGGAAGAAAACACGACTGCTTAATGATTTGCTATGTTAGAATGTTTCATTTTCTCTGCCTCAAGGATCTGACTCAATTTTGCTGCTTCTTTAGAACATCCCAGAAGAAAGCTTGTATGTGAAGTGTAACGGGCGACTGGCCAGTGATGAAGATGAGTTGCAGAGTGGAGTCGTTTATAGCCTGGAGCCAAGGCTTTGTGGTGGAAAAGGAGGTTTGTTGTTTATACTGTTTTTAGATTCTTAGGTTAAAAAACTTCTGCTGTGCCATAGTCTATACTGATAGCAGGAGTCCTCAGGTATTGGCAGATCTCTTGTGTGTGTGACTGACAAAGTCTCAGAGCTGAAACCAAAGTGTACGTGCAAAGCTGAGGATTGACCAGGGAAGCTGCAGTCCAGATCTTCCTCACATCCCTTTTCAGCTTATCCCTATTAGTAGAAATCTGTAACATGCACCAAAGTGACTTCAGAGTTGAAATTGTTTTGAAAAGGACCTGTCATCTTAGGCTCTGAAGCTTCATTCGTGGTCACTTAGGACAAGTATTTCAGGCACAGATAGTCTGTGATTTGCATCTGTTATGTGACCTAATTGATTTTATCTTCTCTTGTTTAAAAAAGAACGTATAAAGGCCAAGATGCCAAAGTAGCCAAAGAACTAAAGAATTCAACCTAAGCTGTACTCGTTATATTGATGAAGTATTTTAACTGTGTTACTGAAGGTGTTTATTAGCTGAACACAATACTTTTTTTTGCCTCACGGTACAGCAGGCTGCCTGGCCTGTTTATAGCACTCCTTAAAGGTCCTTTTAGGGCGCTGAAAAGTACAGATTTTTTTCAGTTTCCAGTTCAAAAACAGTGCTTGGCACTTTGCAGTTGCATGAAGAATTCTGTTGCTATTAATCCACACTCTGAACTTGTTAAATGAGGATCTTTCTTCAGCTGGAGACAGAGTAAGGTGGGACTGAGTGAGAGAAATTAACAGTCTTGCCATGAGTAATTAGTGGCTGAGGAATGTATAGAACTCTGTTGGGGGGACTCTCTAGCACTAACACTGTGCAACTTTTAACTTTACTTCAGTTACATTGAGGGAAAGGGCTGAATTCTGTGTATTCTTTTTCCATAATTATTCTTCTGTTGTGTGCCAGCTCATCTCCTTTTGTTTCTGTTTAGCTAACTCCTGATTACTTTCTTTCTCTGAAAGGGTTTGGGTCGATGCTGCGAGCCCTTGGTGCTCAGATTGAGAAGACGACAAACAGAGAGGCGTGTCGGGATCTCAGTGGAAGGAGACTGCGGGATGTCAACCACGAAAAAGCGTAAGGCGTTTTCTCAGAAGCTGAAGTCATGAAATAACCTGATCCTGTAGCTCACTGTTACCAAAAGAGGCCAAATGACAGCCTGTTGTAGTAATGGAATGGTATTTTGAATGCTAAAAAGAGCAAAAGTGAAATCTTAAGTGCAGGTGGATTGGAAGCCAACAGGGCTCTCCTGGCAAAATAGATGTGATTTTACTGTGGCCTGCATCTGAGAGACTGTTCTGCACCTCTTGGATTCCTCGTCTGGAATTCTCACAGTTCTCTCTGAAGCTGCAAAACCACAGTCTTGGGGATGTGTGAACTTAACTGCTGTTTCTGGCTTTCAAAAGAAACTCTACTCTCTTCTCTGTAGCAGAATGTCTGTTCCCTCGGTATTTCCCCTGAGTGCCGTTGTCTTTTCCCATTGTCTCCCATGCTAGCAGGTGGTGGAAGCGTTCTGTAACTGCCAAGCAGCGAACTGCTGTTACAGCAGCTGCTGGAAGCACTCATTTTGGTGGTTCTGTTGTGCGCAGGATGGCTGAGTGGGTGAAGAAGCAGGCGGAGCGGGAGGCGGAGAAGGAGCAGCGGCGCCTGGAGAGGCTGCAGCGGAAGCTGGCGGAGCCGCGGCACACGTTCACCGACCCCGAGTACGAGCGGCAGTACCGCGAGATGGCCGAGCGCCAGGAGGAGTCGCTCCGCATCGGTACTGCCGCCTGCCCTCACTCTGGCCTCACAGCCTGCAGCAGATTAAGAGCCTCTCTAGCCTCACTCCAGTAGGAAAATGTGCAGAAAAATTGGTTTCTTTCAATTGAATGAAATTTTAAGTTCCAGTGAAATTTGTTTGATTTGATTTTTGCTCTTTGTCTGAAGTGTGTGTTAAATTTTATTGAACAGTGTGATGCTTCACCTTGCTTTGCGAGGTCACCTCATAACAGCCAAATTCTGTGAAGGTGGTGTTGCTAGTTGAGCTGTAAGAATTACACAGTGAAACTATAAAGAGGTTGGACATAAAAACTTGACTTTGGATCCAACTACAGAATACCTTGTTTCGCTTCCTGGTCTTTGTAGTTACTTTATTTATCCCCATATTGTTCCCTTGCTGTCAGCTAGATAGTGAAACTTGAGGCTGAATGGGTTGAAGAACCTGATAGTTCAGTTCAGGAATCCAATTTTAATTGACTCTGTGCCTTAGTAAATCCATGCAGGAAAGCTTTTGCTGCTACTGAGTTTATGTTCAAGTTTTGAGTCTATATCAGCAATAGTGATTCTTTCCATTAGTGTTTCAAATTGCATCTGAAGTGAAAAGATAAGTAGAACTTAGGACAGGTATGAATCGTGTACTGATGAAGTTCACTTTCAAATTTGTTTTGAAGGCTTGCAGGTTATTGCCAGCAAAGCAGTGTCATCAGAAAGTGGCAAGAGTCGGAAACGTCCCGGTGAGCCTGGAAAGAATGAAACAAAATCTGAAAAAAGAAAATGTCCTTGGTAAGAGTTACACCTTGTTTTTATACTCAAGTCTTAAGCCTTGAACAGGATGAAACTATAGGTACATCCAAGTAAGCAGAATCTAGTCTGAGATGTAGACTGAAATGGAAATAAGAAAATTGAACTGATTAAATCAAAGAACTGAAAGTAAACATTACTGCATTCCTATAATTCTGTCCCAGGTGGAGCGGATAAATTTCATTTGCAAAAACAGACACTTTCTTCCCCCACCCCTTATAAATGATTGTACTCTACAACTTCCCATTGTCATTTTCTTCATTAATGAGTTCTATTTACAATGAACTTTAAAAGATTATTTTTCTCCCCTGGCATCTTTCAGCTAATGTAACATGAAAGAGAAGTCAAGGATTCCAGTCATTTCTGTATTGGGAATGCTGTAATACCTGTTTTGGGGGTTTGTAGGTCCTGTTCAGTATCGACAGCTCTTCCATTAACTAAACTAACCTAAATATCTGTTAGAGTAGGTCGTGAAATCTCTCTGAAGTGGGTTTTGGAAAGAGAAATGTGGCAATTAAAAAACTTATTTAAAAGAAAAAAAGTTAAAATAGATGCATGTTAATTTGTAACATATTCCCTCTGCCAGGCCAGGATTGGATGAGGCCACAGGCTCAGGCTGTGAGGATGACAATAAGGATGACTCCCCTTGTGCATCTGACAGAAGTTGTCCATCAGGCAGCAGATCCAATGAAAGTGTTGGAAATTCCGATGAGTGTTCAAGCAGCTCTGTGGCTTCAGCAGAGGACAGTCCATCTACCAGTGCAAGCAAGAAACCACTGGAGCAGCCAGAAGGTTCTGGAAGAGATCTGCAAGGAGAGGTGTGCACAGGGCAGGCTGAAATTCTGGCTGAAGAAAACAGTAAAATGACAGAGCCCCTGAAGGAAGAGGCCCAAGGAAAAAATGGAGTGACTCAAGCTCAGAAAGAAGAGCAAGAAAATGTTCCTGCTAAGGCACAGGAATCAAACCAGTCACAGAGCACAGTAAGTATGAAGCAGTACAAAATGTGGTGTGTCCTCAGCTGCTTTTAGAGCTGAAGAAGCAAGCAAGCTCCAGCAATGTAGCTTTTACCACTGATGAAAGCCCAACTGATACTTGGCAGCAAAGGGTGCCAATACTTGTGCTTTTTGGGTTCTTGCATGATATTACTGTTAAAGATTTGTGAGGGTGATGAATCTGGGCTTACTCTAGCAATAAAACAAAGTGTAGCTCTTTTTTTCAGGCTAGCGAGTTACTGGGATTTTTTTTTTCACCTTGGGTGGAAAGTCAGCCACTGGCAGTGACTGAACTCTGATGTGTGAAAGTTTATCACAGTTCAGTGGGAAAAAGACCAAAGATGTAATCTGATCAATTAGATCCTTGTCATCTACTGTACCATTAGAGCTGGCAAATTTTAAACAGGATGTTTACCATTCTTCACTGTTTACCTTTTGCTCAGTATTTGCGAGACTTCCTATTCCTAGAACAGGAAACTCCACCAATGCTGTGGCAGATTGTTATTGCAGGTGGAAATATTTTTATAGGAATCCTTGATGAATATATTTTTTTTAGAAGTAGGGTGAGAATAATGAGGCAACCAGTTGGGGTTTTGTATGCTTAGCAGGACAAAGGTTCTGATTCTGCCAGCAAGAATTGTTTTTGCTGAGTGCATAATGGGGTACACTCATTCCCACTGCTGTTATTACTTGCTCTGAAGTCTCTCTGGTACAGACTATAAGACCAATATGTGCATTTAGATATTGAACAACATGGGCTTAGATTTTGGTGTCATTTTTAGTGTTAGTAAATTCCAGCGCTTGAATTATCCCATCTATTCCATGTTCTTTTGTGGACAAGGCCCTGGGCTTGGACTAGACAATCTGCAGAGGTCCCTTTTACCCTCAATCAATTTGCAAATATACCAATTCCCTTTCCAGATGAAATTTTAGTCCATATTTTCTTTTTGCAGCAGAATGAGGTGTGAACTTCAGAACTTCTTTGGGTTAGTCTTACTGAAAAAGTGGTGCTTTTATATCTATTTCTTTTATTATAGTGTAACTGAATTAGAAAAACCATTTCATCCTCCTTCCTGCTCCTGCTGGAGGTATATTGGTTATATTCTGCATCAGGCTAAAAAGGGGCTATCAGCTTTGCTGTGCCTCTGGAAGCTGAGGTTAAGCTACTGAACTGCTGGGCACGATGGTGAACTGTTGTTTTGAATTCAGTTTTCCTGGGAGTATTGAACTTTCCTGGGGATAGTCATAGAATCTTCTGAGGTATAAGGGACTCACAGGGATCAAAGTCCAACTCCTGGTCCTGCAAAGGACAGCCCCAATAATCACACCATGTGCCTGAGAGTGTTGTCCAAAAGCTTTTTGAACTCCTGTTTTTCTCAAACATTTTTCTCTTTTCAGGAGGTAGAACCAATAGACCTGCTGGCGTTCAACTCTGCTGCAGAACTGGAAGCCCTGGGTCTAGAGAAGCTGAAGATGGGATTGATGTCTTTGGGACTGAAATGTGGAGGCACTTTGAAGGAAAGAGCAGCAAGGCTGTTTTCAGTGAGGGGTCTGTCTAGAGACCAGATCAAGCCATCCTTATTTGCAAAGCCCCCTAAAGGGAAAACCTCTGGTTAGATTTGAGAATATTTACCTTTTTTGCATGTGTATTTGATGTCATTAAATAAAAGCTCTTGGTGTCCTTTCAACTGAGTATTCCCAGCTTCTAAACTCACATCCACAAGCTTTGTTAGCATCCCAAGGAGTTATGGAAAGGATGGACAGGTGGTAAGGATATCATCATAGACACAGTGCTTGGGGATCTGTTCCACAGTGTTCTGGAAGGAGGAGAGAAACGCTGAGGCCCTGCAAATCACATATGGAGGTTGTGACAGGACAAGTGGACTCTGTGTAGAAAGGAAATGGGTGTGTTTACTGAATGTTTCATTAGGAAACTGGGATGGAGGGTGCTTGGGAGGTCACCTTAGCATGATGAAGTTTTGCTGATGTAGATCCATTGGCTGGGGATGTTAGATGCTGGCAGTCCCTGCCTGGATGGCAAACCTTTGATGTCACCAGCTCTCTGAGAGGCAGGGACAGTGAGAGAGAGGAGAGCCTTTAGCTCTGAGCACACTGAGACTCCTCTAATATGGGATGGGTAGTGTGGGACAAAAGTGAATTGACCATGTTAATGATGTGTCTGGGCAACAACCCTTACCCAAGTTATTTCCCCTCCCTGCAGTTGCTCTCTTGCTTCAGTTGCACTGATGCAGCCACGTCCAAGCCTACCCTATGTGTCACCTACTTGCCTTTAGTGTTGTGGGTTCCTTGTGAAACCAGATCAGTTCCCTGGTGTGGCTCTAACAAGTTTGCGCCAGCACAAAGGAAGCGGGATTACATAAAACACCGGTTGGTGAAGAGAGATCGGAATATTTTAGACCACCAGTAGCACCTAACACTTCAGTGATGATCTGCATCTTCAGTAGTGCCAGAATTGAAAGAAATGCCCTACATCTGTCTTGGAGGACAAGAGCTATACCTTGAACCAGCTCCACATTTTCACAAGTTTGTTTGGGAATTGTTTAGCTCCTGCTGAGTTAAAAAGGAGCAAGCTCTTGCTCTGGGATGGGCCCACATCAAAGGTTACCCTAGAGCATTATTGTGTCTGGAGAGCCAGAGGGGTGCTCAGTGACAATTCAGGACTTTCACATGTTTAAAGGGTATCCTTTTGAAAACAGCTGGATAACAACAGGACTTGGACTGATCCTTCAACAGATGTGAAACAAGTAGGTGAAGTGCTTGAAGCTTTCTAAGAATTTGGACAAGAACAGAAGAGTCAACAGTTGAAAAAGAAATTGTAAACTAAAACAGTTCCAATGTTTCCAGTGTTCTATGGGCTATTTCTGTAGGACAGAATGGCCTCAATAGAGGTGATCTTACTGGTCCAGGGCCAGAGGATAATGCAGCTGGCAGCCTGTGTCTGTCTTTTCCTGTGTATTTATGTAGTTTTGGATTTCAAAGATGTTTCTGGTTGTAAATGCACCAAAACTGTGAATATCTTCCCAGAGAAAAGGTTCATCCTCCCACGGAATCACTTCCCCAAAAAGCAAGTGGTGCGACTCAGTCACACTTCTGAAGTGTCATTTTAAATGCATTTATTTCAAACACCTAAGCACTGCCTCGTGTTTCACTGGCATCTCAGAGTTACTGACTGAGAAAAAGTAATCAGTGAAAACACTGGCACAAGCCCGAGGGAGGGCTTTTCCTCACTTCATACGGATCCATCTCTTCCCTGGAATGAAAGAAGTACATCTAATACACAAACCAGCAGGGAACAGGGCAGGTCACAGAGGGAAAGAACTGGTGGAGGTTTAGGAATATCACCAGCAGCAGACACAACAGCTGCCAGCCTTCAACCAAAAGGCTCCATTCCGTTGTCCTCACCTCTACAAATAAGCAAGTTGCTCAAAAGCCACTCGTGAACATCCCTTTTGCTGGAGCGTGCAGGAATTGCTTCCCTTGGTTTCCCGAGTGCTGCAGCTTCTGCTCTCGCTGCTGTAGGTGGCACTGGACTGACGCGGAGGATGTGTCCGGCTCCAGCAGTGCTGCCAAAGCCTCGCCCCTCGGCACAGGGCACCTGACCCGAGTCCCACGGGTGCAGGCACACGGTGCTGCTGCGGAGCAGGGACACTGGGTCACCTTTACACCATTCTGCCCGTTCCTGTGACTGTCACAATCAATCCTTCTGATCCCCCCGCAACTCATTCTTGCGCAACATTTAGCTTTCTGGAGAAGGTTGGCGTTTGAAAGGTTTATTTGTAGCCATGCCTATTCTCGGGAAGGTGCTATTTTTAAATCCTAAGGTTTCCTCCAAGACATTTAACTGGAAATGGCAGTGCCTGCACCCCTCTTAGTTAGCACTGCCACCTCAGCTGGCTCGGCTCTGACTATAGCTGAGCAATTAGAGTGGCTTTGCAGATTAACATGCCTAATGATACCTGAAGGGAGGGAGGTGACAACTCTGACCTCACCCAGCTGCAGAGGAGGGGCTGGGCAGGCACCATTGCTTTCCAGCACTGCTAGAGGCTGGGCAAATCCAGGACAGTTAGTCTGGGTTTAAAGCCAGAAGCTGTGCCTGCGTGGAAAGTGTCCCGGTGGCCTGAATGCACGAGCTGCCTGTCCTGCTTCTCCCTGCTGCCTTCACTGGGTGCCTCTAACCAGGCACAAGGAGCCAGGAATTTGCACAAAACTTGCAGGGCAGAAAGGAGCAAGGAGCTCTTGAAGGACCTGCCGGGGCTATATGGAAAGAAATATCACAGGCCAGCCAGCCTGTGAAACGTCTGCTGGGAACATTGCACATCTCAGTGAAAACATGAACTGGCTGCCCAGGGAGGGGGTTGAATCACCATCCCTGGAGGTACTTCAAAACTGGGTAGATGTGGCTCATGGCTTAGTGGTGGGCTTGGCAGTGCTGGGTTAATGGTTGGACTCGATGATCCTGGAGGTTTTTTCCAACCTAAACAATTCTCTGAGGTCTGGTGGTTATAGATGGCACGTTATGGCCAGTGAGATGCTGTATCCATCGTACAGTAACCAGCTGAGACCTCATAAGGTGGCAGAGCTATTGACCACTGGGCTGGAAGTTGGCAGTCACCTGGGAGGTAACGATTATGAACTGAGTGCATTCATTTTCAGCAGAGAGCAGACTTTCAAAGGGGATACAGGCATCCCAGGCTTTCAAAGAGGCAGATTTGTCATAACTGAGAAAATTAGAAGGAAAAATGCAAACAGAAAAAACCCACACACAAATAAAGATCAGGAGGATCTTTAAAACGAAATTTAAAAATAGGTTTGGAAAAAAACCCAAACAAAAATATCCCAAAACATTTTTTAGCAATTGTCAAAAAAGGATATTGAGAGCTGTGGATTATTGACATGACTTTCCAGTGCCCAGCATCTCCAGATAATTTATTATCTCCTGCCATGGTTAAAAACTGTTTCTTGGCCATTCTGCACCTGCTGGTTTAACCATAGGAAACCAAGGCAGCCCAGCATCTCTGGAGTGCCCAGCATTTCCAGAGCACAGGCCAGAGGCAGCAGTCACGATGAGCTTTTAATTCTGTTTTATTCTGAAATGTGCTGATGCTGTTCACACTGCTCCAGGAGTGGACAGAGGAGCTCAAGTCCTCTAAAAACATCAAAGTCCTGCAGGATCTCTGTCATACTCCCTGCCACCCCTGTCACCTCCCCACCTTCCCCCCTCCCTTTTGCCCTGGCTTCTCCTTTCCCAGACTCCAGCTGTTGCCAGCCAAAGCCAGAGGAGCTCCCTGATTATCACCTTTGCTGGGATGTGGATTGGGCACCTGACTTTCCACTTATACAGGCAATTAGAAGGCTGCCCTGAAAGGCAAAATGTCAGACACCCTCGGTAGGAGTCTGTGAAGTGCAAAAGGGAAAAAGCAGGAGAGGGAGAGGAAATAAGGTCTCACCAGCCAGGAAAGGCTGCAACTTCTCACAGATTTTGAAAGAAAATGGGAAAGCAGCCTTGGTTTAAATAAAACTGTGGAAAGATCACACAGGGCAATGTAGCCTAGCTAGCAGTGGCATTTAATGTAGCTTGAAACTTTTTTCTCTCTCCTAGAATGGAGATAATGGGTAGAGATAATGGAGAAAGTGCTGCTGGGCATGCCCAAACCTCTCTCTTCAGAAAAGCTTTCCCAAGACTGATAGGGCCATCTCCAGACCTCAGGTCCAGCTCCATCAACTACAGCAGGCCCTTAAAGGTCACCCTGTGAGCAGTGCCATGAGGGCCAGCCAGAGCTCACACTCGTGATAAGCTCATGCTTCTGATAAGATTTAGTTCAGGCACTGCCACGCGAACACTCACACAAGAGCCTAACCTGGAGTGTGGGACTAACAGGGCTGTTGAAGTCCTCCACATGAGGAGCACACACCTCCTGCTCCTTGAGCAGCACCGGGGCACTCTGTGCTTTCAGCAGTGCAGGAGGAGGCCCAATGGTTTAACGCTGCTTCTGCCTTAAATCACCTTTCATTTTTTAATACCTTTTCTGGTTTTATGTGGTTCATTACGCCCCTGCGCTGCTCTTCCTTTTTATTTTATTACAGCACAGCATCAATGACAGTGCTGAACCACGCTGCTGCCAGGTATGGGAGATGTTCTGGCTTTCCTCAGAGACCGTGGTGCTGCTCAGATGTAAAGGAGAACATGACAGCTTGGCAGGCTTTGTGTGCATTACAAGTTGTACCCATGCAAGTAGCACACAGAAGGTGTCACAGCAAATGCAGACTGGATTGAAGATGACAGGCTGGGAGATAATTTTCTGTAGCACGGGCTGATGTCTGAAAAAGCCCTGAGTGTGGCAGTATTTCATCCACAGCCTTCTGCCCAGGAGTTTGCAGTGTGGAAGTCTCTGGAGCCTTCTCCACATCAGCCCAGCCTCCAAGTCTGCAACGTTTTCATTGCAAAGCCAGCTGGAGTTTAGAGGAGTAGTGTCCTGTCTCCCCAAAAGTGGGGAGCTCCAATCCAAATGTGAGCTCAAAACCAGCCCCAGCAGAGATGCTGTGACATCTGTGCAGCTCCCCTAGCAATATCCAAGTGTCCATGCCGACAGCAGGGCAGGTATAGCTCACAAATCTGCGCCCTGTCCCTGCCCTGCAATACCCACAGTTCTCCCCACAGTAACACCAGATGTCCTTGGCCACCGCCTCTCCCTCCCCACCCTCCAGGTGTCACAGACACAGACTCACCGCTCGCTTCTGTGTACCTCGTGTCCGCAGGACACCCGAGCAAAGGCGGCCAGACGCAGGGCAAGGGGCGCCGGACACAGCACAGGATCCTGGCGGAGGGGAGGAGCCTCATCCACTGCGCGGCCCCTGTGATGCTCTGCTCCCCATTTCCCGCAGCAGCCTGCCCCAATCGCACTGCATGGAATTTCTCCTCGGATGGAGAATGAATAGCGTCTGAAGTGCAAGTGCTGGAGGCTGGAGTAAAGCCAGGGTTAATGCTCTTCGTTCTCAGGCAGCAACCAGCTCAAACACTTTCTTCTCCAGGCACAGTGTGTGGCTAAACCATCGGCTTTGTTCTTCGTGGTGATAACTGAGCTCCTGGCCTTCAGGCTATGCCCTGGCAAAGGATCTGGGGCCGGATTCCAATGCCATTAAGATAGATGCTAGGTAGTCATGAGAAGGAAATGGCCAGAGGTCATTCCGGCTCATCCAACTCTGATTCCAGCCACCCATGGTGCTGTAGCCCAGTGCTGGTGAATGGTGAGTCTGTGCTTTTGCGGTTTTTTTCTCCCCTTAAAGCTCTTTTGCCACAGGTGTTTACACAAGTGAGAGGTGCCAGCCTACCCACGAGGTGATGGCAGAGATGCCTGGGTGACCTCAGACTTGGGGTCCTTTAGGGCAGCAGGAACACTCACATTTTCCTGATGGATGACACTGCAGAGTCAACAGGTCCCTCTTTTCCTCGGTCCATGGTCACCCTGTCCAGCCAGACGAACACATTCCAGAGTCCTTGCACCAGCAGCAGCTTCAACCAGAGCCTCAGGGACCACATCCCACCACCCAACAGAGATGGTCAGCAGCAAACATTTCATCCCCAGAGCCGCTGCTATCTCGGTGGCTCACGAACCAAGGCGAGAAGTCTGACATGAAGGTGGAAATCATCAGCATGGGTGACATCCCGGCCAGCAGCTCAGAACAGTTCACAAAGGGATTAAACCACATTATCATGGCGTTTCTCCAGGGGATGTGTTGGTCAGATGTCCAACAGGAAGGGTCAGGGTTAAAACGCTTCACCAGGGGACGAAGGGGGCGGGGGGGGGCAGCTCCTCCCTTTCTGCACTACAGCTGCAGCTGACCCCTGTTCTGTCACCGCTGCAGCTCACGACGAGAGCATCACCTCCTGCTGGCAGATAAGATTCTAGGTTTTCTGCTTAAGAAAGTGTTGTCTTAAACTCGGCAGTGTTGTCTTAAGCTCAGGATGAGGCGCTGGCAGTTTAGGCTCTGCTCTGCCTGCTGATTCAGCCCAGTCCCTGGCCCTGGGGGAGCAGATAAGCTTCACCAGGAGCAGGTGGGATCACACAGGTAGCTGGGAAGAGCTTCTACTGTGCGTATGTTTATAGGAGCTGGGCATTGGATACTCTCAGAAGTAGGACAGATCTTTTCCCCTCCACTTTCAGATCTAAGAATAAATATAAGCAAACACACAGCTACTTTAACACTTGTATTTTATTGTTTCCTTGATTTTGACAGCACACACAACTTCAAAAATATCCCAAAACTGAAATAACTGTAATACAGAATCAGAAAAACAAATTATTATTCATGCAAGCAAAACTAAGTCCTAATGTTCCCGTTGATTCCAGGACTCTAAATTCTGCCTAAAACTGTGTTAAGCCTGTGGGGCCAAAAATATAATCCTTTGAATTTCAGATAATGTTATATGTACATGCAGATATGTATATGTGCATTCGATACATCTGTTCCTTTGAGCTCTAGGCAATATTTTATGTACATATATATGTGTATATAGTCAATATGTATGCATCCAGTATGTAGACAATACACACATATATTCATATACTCTGTACATGTATGCACGTGTGTGTGTATTATATACATGTATTATATACATATACAAGTGCTTCTGCTCTCCAGCTCACCATAAACGTGGCTTGGATAGACAAGGACCAAACCCAGCAGCCTAGGAATGAACAGCTGAGCCCATGCGTTTGTTCTTCACCTGGTGATGGGCACTCTTCTTTTGCCTGGAGCTGTTTGCAATACTCCAGGGTGGCGACTGAAATAAATTCAGTGAAATTCAGCTGTCATGGAGGGAGCCCCGAGAAGCACTAGGCTCCTTAGGTACCCCTCACATATGTGAAATGCACGCCCCTCTGAGCCCATCTACACGGACAGTGCCTCTAAGTGCACCCTCTCCGCAGGGCAGCAGGGCGCAGGGGAGCCCCAGCCCCAGCTGCTGCTGACCCTTGCAGGCAGGAACCCCCCAGGGCCTTCACCACTGGCCCCGGGGATGGGGGCCGGGTGCCGGGGTGGCTCTTGGCAGGGCTGCGGGGAGTGGGTGACCCCCCAGGCCGCCCATTTGTCACACCAGCGCCACGCCGTCCGTGACACAGCTGCATCTCTCCACGATCATGTTGGGGAACTCGGCCGCCTCAATCTCGGTGCTGTTGCCCCTCTTGACGAGGTAGATGATGGGCAGCGCGGAGCTCCCGGCCGCGGCGCAGGAGCGCTGCCCGGAGCCGAGGCGGCGCAGGGCGCGGGGCGGCTGCAGGCAGCTCCCGGAGCAGCGGTACGCCTGGAACCCCGCCGGCTCCAGGATCCAGTGCTGCGCCCAGGACAGCTCGCGGAAGCTGATGTAATGTTTCTGCCGGCAGCAGGTGGATTTCCCCATCAGCGCCTCCTCCCTGCAGTCCCCAGGGCTCCTGGACGCCAAGGGAGAAAGAGGAATGGGTGCTGTAACTGGAAACTGGGAAGCGGGAGAAATAATCCCTGCTGCTAATAGCACAGGTGGGCTCTGAGATGTGAAATCTGGGCCGTGCTCAGGGTTTGTTTGAGCATTCAGACAACAGATACGGGAAGACAAGAGGTGTGACTAAGCAGCAATTTTCTAACTCCTCCATTCACAGCTGGTAAACACTTCTGAGGGTAAGAGTTTCCCCTCCCCCAATAATTCAGGGGCAAAATTACACCAGAGTCAATACAGATTTAGGCTTCATACATACCCATAGTCATCCAAGTTGAGGGTGTAAAGCACCAGCTCAGGCTTGCCTAGGGCTTTATCCTTGGGGTCCTGTGAGGTGAAGTGCACGGCTTTGGCCATTTCCGAGGCGTAGCTGCCCACCCTTTCCCCTTCGATCCACACCTCCAGGAACATCGGCTCCCGCCTCTTGTTTCGCAGCCAGTAATGCACGGCCTGGGTCACATCAAAGCTCTTCCAGCCCGACTCATATATAGGAACCAGCCTGTGTGACAAGGGCTTGGCATCACAAAAGCCCATCAGATAAATCCCGGGCTCGCAGCTCTGTTATTGCAGCAGAATATTTTACTTCCTGTAGATTGTCACATGCCTTGATTACATGATCATTTTTGCTCTGGGCAAGCACCCACAGCAGTTAACTGCCACCTCAGAGAGAAGCAGACACTGAAGGGCCGGAAAAAACCCTCTCTACAAGCTCATACAAAAAACTAGGCGGTGCAGGATTATGTGCAGCCTCAGTATTGATGACAACAGCCTGGTGAACAGCCTGAGCTCCCACCTGCTCCTGTCTGAGCTGCAGTAGGGCCATAAGTTTCTACCCACCCAGGAAATGGGTTTCATGCCTCATTCTGCCTTTAAGGGTTGTGAAAATTCCACAGAGCTCATGGCTACAGAATCAGATGCCTTTTGCATAATTTACTTATTTAAACCATATAATGAAATGGCCAGTGGAAAGAATACCAGCAGCCGGTAACCCACTTGAGTTAGTGACAGAGAATTGAACCAGGTGGGGGATTTTAGAGGGGAAGATGTAGCAGTACATGGCATCATTTCATACATTATTTCAAAGAATCATCATATATTGCCACTTTAGCATAATATCTGCTCTAACAAGCTCATTCTGGGTTTGGAGGCCATACAACCTGGTTGCACAGATGCAACCCCATCAGACTGAGCTGAGGCACAACCACGATACCCAAATGCACCTCAGAGGATCCAAACTCTGTAACTAGAGTCCTGCCTCCAGCAGAGGCCCCTTTCTTACCTGGAATCTATCAGGGAGGTCCTGTTGGTACCATCGTGCACCCAGTACACGCTGACTCTGGCGTTGGAGACGGGCCTGTGAGACTGCTTGGCAGGCAGGTTTGCTCTGTCCAGAGGCTTTTGGAAGAGTTTCAGTTCAGCCATTGTGACTTCGCTGTTTTTAGGTATTCTGCCCTCCATGTCAAACATCAGCTTCTGGCGCGTGATTGTGTCGGAGTAGAGGACTTCTCCTGTCATACCTGTGCAGTTGGGGACAGAAAAGATGGCCTGTCACTGCCATCCTGCTGAGCAAAGCCCCCACATTTTGTGCACAATTATCATCACAACACTCTCCTTCCATGCTCCCAGTCGAGCCCTAGCGGCAGAGACAGCCACTAAACACATCTTTTCTAATGCATACTTGAATCAGTGTCTTGCAAATGCTCTAATTCTTCTCCTATGTCTGAGTCTCTGCAACCTGGAAGAATGAGATCTCCGACACAATATGACCCCAAACTGAGCAGACCTGAAAAGGTGTGCATCTCTTTGTCAGTGCTGGGCATGAAAGCAAGCAACAGCACCACTTGGAATGGAAAAGTATTTTCATTTTCTGGCAAGGGTCCTGTGTATGTCCTTTGAAAGCAAAATAAGCTCTAAGCGCCCTTGTACAGCCACCATTGTGTCTGTGTGGCTATTTTCCTCCTTGATAATTTTTCCTGTTAAAATAAAAATCTAAACAAAAAAGAGATGAGAGAGAGTGGAACATCCTCCAACGGGTGTGATTCCTATTAGAGGACTTGCTGTCGATTTGACCCAAAACCTGTATGGCCTGCCCTTGGGGGGGGGGGGGGGGGGGGGGGGGGGGGGGGGGGGGGGG
>NW_024582063.1:649446-780325 GCF_017639235.1 Corvus kubaryi | reverse complement strand
GCCCAGACTCCTTCCAGGCTTCTATCAAGCTCCAGCAGCATCCTGCCCTTCGGAAGGACTGCGGGACCCCCTCTCCAGGTGCGAAGAGTGCTTGTTAATCTTTGAGATGCTGTTGCATGCACCTCTTCTGCCCAGCTGAGCTTTGGAGCCAAACCCGACCCTCATTCCCCCTTCCCCCCGGGGGTTTGCCTTTGCCCATCCTGCGGCCGGCCAGCAGAGTCCTGGCAGATTTCCCTGGCGGCAGCAGGATGCTTGGGATGCTCCCAGCAGAAGAAACGTTACCTGTGTGTCCCGGGATCGCCCTGAGGATGCCAGCCAGGCTCGGCAGAGCTCGGCGCTTCACCCTCTGGCGCTTCAGCATGGACATGTACTTGTTCTTGACGTGCTCTGGGATAACCAGATCCACCAAGTCTCTCTTATGAAGTTTAGGGACCTCAGACAGCCCCAGCTGCTTCAGCACCACCTCCTTGAACCCTTCCTGGGTAAAGGCTTGGACCGTGAGGACGAGGCAGAGCATGAAGAGCATCCCGGCACACCTCAGGTCCATCCTCCTCTGTCAGCGAAGCAGTTCCCTGCCCGGCAGAGAAGAAGCGGGGGATCTCCCTGGGGCTGCTCTCGGCAGAGATGTGCTGGCAGGCTGCCCGAGCTGGATGGAGGTCCCCAGTGCCGGGGTTTTATAGCCAGCCTCGTCCCACTGGCACAACAAATTTCACAAGTGGGGACGAAGCAAAGGACTTAAAAGGATCACTCCCCTGTTGGTAGACACATGCCAGTTTAACACCTTCATCCACTGCAAAGTTAATACAAGAAGGTTTAGGGGCTCTCAGATTCCTCCATGGGGAAGAAATTTCCATTGTTTTTTAATTCCCTGTAAATATTTGCTCAGAAGCCCCCTGAGCAATCAGTGTTCCCTGTTCAGCCTCACTAGGGAGGTGGCACACCTGCAGAATACATTGCTTAATGTACTATGCCATATGATTCTTAAAGGATGCATCAATCTTTACTGCAGAGAACTTGGACCTAAAACAGCCAATATCAATCAGGAGAAGCTTTAGCTTTAGCTGGAAGTCCATCTTTATGGCAAGCACTGAAAAATCATTTAAATCTTTGGTGGGGGGTGTTAGGTTCCACTTTGATCTCTGAGTATTTGTATCAAGTGTATGAATCAGGGCAGTGAATCACAGCAGTTGAATGATTTATGGCCTTTTATGCTGCTTCTGAATCATAGAAGGTGGAAGATGTACGGGTGTGACATTTTAGAAAAATGTCCCATCCCTCTTTATGGATTCCTGTGGGTTTCAAAATAATAATGCTTAAAAGAAGAAGGCTTTATGTAAAGGCAGATCACTTCTCAGTGAACATGGGAAACCACTGCACTCTTCCCCAACATGGATGAAGAGTAGCAGTATTTTGAATGCTATTAACAGCCACGATAGGGTGCTGGCTCTGGAGAGTGAAGCTGACCTGAAGGCTGAGGTGGGGAAGGCTGGATGTTTACCTTGTAACATTTAAACTCGAAACTTACACCCTTTTCTTCCCTGGCCTTTGCTGGCACAAGATGTGGAAATCTATTTCTGGCACCAATCCCAGGAGAATTGAAGACATAAAATGTGATTGATAAAAGCATGAAGGAGCACAGCACTTGGGGCAGATTCTCATCCTCTCCAGCAGCCACATGCCTGAGCCTACATACAAATGTCTTCAGCATCAAAGGCCCTTTGGATTTTATATGTCTCTGTAAATGATTTGAAATTGGTCCAGCTTCATCCAGTGCCCAGGCTGAATGGTGTGCCCTGAGGACCGTCTGGCTGGAGGATGCCATGTAATGAACTTGTACAAAATCACTCCGTTGTGGCTCATCCCTCGTTGAAACCAGTGTCAGCCGAGGGAGGCAGCCTGGTTTGTACTCAGGGGAAGGCAATAAAGGCGTCTGAAAGAGTCCCACTCAACACTTCTGTTACTGCTCACTTTGTCTTTACAACCTCTTAAGAAACTTGTCTCCTTAAACATAATAAAGCCGCTGTCAGATGTTAAAAGGGCACTTTATTTAGCTAAACTGAGTTTTAAGATGAAAATGGAACAGACTACAAAGCAACACCTTGTGCATGGCCCAAGGCAGTACATTCTTTAATCCTGCACTTTGTGTAGCATCTTTCTCTGGAGATGAGTTTTAGACATGCATTTGTATATCAATTCAAAATACACCCATTCCCAAGACACAAACAGCAGTGAAAAATATTCACTTCACTGCTTCAACCTCTGCTCATGTCAAACACTCTTGCTCTTGTGAATAAGAGAGAAGGTTTTTCCTGAAATCTTTTTGACCCCTCAGCCATTTATGAAAGCTTCATACACCCAGCTCTTCCCTCAGGACTGTCTCCCCAACCAAATGGCACATTACTGATTCCCAGGGGCTGGGGCAAAAGAACTGGTTATACAATGAGTGTGTCAGAGGCTTGGAAACTGCACCTGAGCAATGTTCAGGTGTCTGACAAAGTTTTCTGCAGATGGGCTCTCTAAGTGTTGGCCAGCTCAGTTCCAGCAGGGAATTTGCTGTGTTTATATGATCACCTGGATAAAACTGCAGTCCATGGATTTGTAATGGTCTCTCTCTTATATCAGAAGACATAATCCCGTAGTTATTTATCCATCCAATTAGTCTTTGCTCTAGAGAGTGGTCCTACTCTGCAGTGAGTATTCTTCAATAGACCATGACAATGTGAAATGAAAATGCCTGATTTCTGCAACAGCACCCAGCTTTCCTGTATCCGGATGTGATTTCTCCTGTGGCTGATGCCAAATCCACCAGGACTCTCCACTGTCCAATGTGTATTGGAAGGTGATTTATGGCCTTCACACCTGAAATAAAATTATTGACCAAACACAGTTGAAGCTCAGCTAAGAAGAAAACAGAGGATGTGTATTGCAGGCTTTTCACAGGAGACTGATTATCTGGTCCAATTGGAGGATTTGCCATTCCCCCTTTGTCGTGCAAACAAGAAAAAGTCGGGAATTTTATAATAGCTCTTTCTGTGTAATGTGTATTAGAACCTGCATGGCACTTTTGAAACATCAAACAGAGGATTCAAAGAGGCTGCAAGTAATGGAGTATGAGCAACTCCCAGTTTTAATAAAAGCCAGTACTTAGTGGAGAGAAAATCTCTCTATTTAAGCTTTTAATTTTGTTACAAGCAGTTCTGTAGGACATTTGCTGGGCACATCCGTGCAATGATTTTTGGTAGATAAATCCAGTGGGATCAAAGAGAAAGTGTGAAAGGCTTACCCTAATTATGTAGCTATTATCCTGGGAAACAAGAATGTTTGAAATGTATTTGCAATATTGAGGGTCTGAATATTCAGCTTTTCAAGATTTCAATTGCCATGGACATAACTCTTTTGTATTACAGCTGGGCCCATATTCAAACAGCCCTTGCTTGAGTGATGTGAAAGGCAACAATTTCTGTGTGTTCCAAGAAGTGCCCATGTTTGTGCAACATGTTTGTCCTATGGAGATGGGAGCACAACTCTATGTAGATTTTGGTCTGTTTTTCCCTGAAGTCAGGGCCTTCTGAATCTAGGAGTGTAGAAGTAAAAACAGGAGTGGTTAAGAAGCAGGTATAAACATGCCAGGTCAAAAAGAATACAGGTACAAGTTCTCTTTCATATTCTTTTTCAGCCTCAAGCACACCAAGTTTTACACAGCTAACAAAACACTGAGGAAGAGGCTGGTCATGTGAAGAGCTGGGTCAGAGGCTTCAAAATTGGATGTAAAATGTGGGCTATGCATGAAGGCATGCCCCTCTCACTGCCTCACCCATGCACCCACCAGCCACCCAACAGTGCTTCAAACTGAATATTCCCACCAGCAAACCCAGGCCACACACCTTTAAGTGGGATTTCTTCAGGTTATTTCTTGGAGGAATCTTTAGCTTCTTTCTTGGCTGTCATGGCCTGTGCTGGTGCTGGGGCCTCTATTCCTCCGCAGGGACTGGCCCTGAGTCACAGCTGTAGACAAAGAGCATGGAGCTCACCAAACCCTGCTCAAAGCCCTGTTCAACCTGGCCTTGAACACTTCCAGGTATGGGGCATCCACAACTTCTCTGGGCAACCTGTTCCAGCGCCTCACCATCCTCGCAGTAAAGAAATTCCTCCTAATACAGAATCTAAACCTTCTCTCTGTCACTTTGAAGCCATTCCCCCTTCTCCTGTCACTACATGCCCTTGTAAAAAGTCCCTCTCCAGCTCCCTTGTAAGTCCCCTCAGGTACTGGAAGGTGACCTAAGGTCTCCCAGGAGCTCTTCCCTTCTCCAGGCTGAACAGCCCCACCTCTCTCAACTTTCATAGGAGAGCATGCATAGCTTGCTCAGTGTACAAAGACAGAATAGAAGTGCCCAGGGCTTCTGTGGGGCCAGTACAGCTCACTGGAGTTTGCCCCCATGGCCTCAGATTGCTCTGCAAGTATCTGGCATGGGAAAGTTTCCAGAAGGTGAGGCCTGATAAAACAAGACATCTGGGTGTCTCCCAGGGCTAGACTGAAAACAGGCAGAGCCACTCAAAGCAGTGTGTTGATCTTTCTGCTGGTTGTGATTTGTTCCAAAAATTTGGCCGTGTTAATTTTTGTGCCAAAAGGCTTTGTGCTCAATCAGGTATCACCTGACTTACCTGCCTCCCATGCATTCCCTCCCCTGCTTCCAGCTTCTAGATCTGTGTTGTGAGCTGTGACTAACACAACTCTGGGAAAGAGAACTTCATATCCCATGTCTGAGAGGAATCGTGGTTGCTCTGACCTGAGCGCACAGATCTCATTCCGAAGATGCTGCAACCACAGCCTCAGTCCTTAGTATTTATCTTCCTGCTGAGGAGCCAGTTTCAGTAGCAACTTTTGTGGTCCAATCAATCACCTGCTTGAGCTGTACAGAAATTGTCCAGCTCATTTTATCTAGGCAGGGACGTGAGACTGTTTTTCCTCATCACCAGTATAGGCCAGACCAAACTGGCCATCTCCAATGGAAATACCTGAAAGATCACATCCTATTGGGTTCTTCTCACAAATGCTGGTGGTGAAGCCCCAGGCAGCAGTGGGGATAATGTTTCCTTATGCATTTATCCCACAGTGTATCCAGTATACTAAACTAAATTTTATCTGAGAGAGATACTGCAAACCTGGTTTGATCTTGAGCTGGGTTTGTGTAACTTCTGCTGCTGTGTATCTCAGATTGCACTGACATAAGCATGTCTTCCACAGGCAGCTTCTGCTTTTACTCATGAACTTGTTTTGGTCAGATGGCCAGGACAAAAGGCTGTCTGTCTGAGGAGGAATGGATAAAATGTCCAAAGTCCCCTCATGTCCTTGGTCAGCTGATGTCAGCTGGCCCGCTGGCAGGGTTTGTGTTGGCAGTGTTTGCAAAGTGCCTGCGTTCTGGCAGAAAGGAGATCTTCAAGATATTTTTTTTAACAGAAAAGCAAACACAACTGTTTAAATACAGCATTTTCTATGCCTTCAGCAGTCTCCTCCCCATCGCCCCAGTCTGTTCCTTCTTTGTAGCTGGGGAAGCAGGGCTCGTCACCACTCTGATGGCTGCAGCATAGGCTGCTGGCAGAAACATTGACTTTTAGCTAATGCAGTTGAATCAGATAAATAAGCATACAGCCCTAAATTGCTTGCTTTACACCACAGTCCACTTCATTAAGGAATGTCCTAATTACTGAGAAATAGCTGAATTCTGTGGGAGCACCACTTAATTTCTAATCAGAGCCCATTTATCGGCCTAGTTAAAGTGCTGCTTTTTCCTTGCAACTGTATTTTCACTCTAGAAGTTTATCAGCTTTTTTTAAAAGTATGCTGCTCCTGCCTTAATGATGCAAGTGATGCCCAGCTCTGGGCTAGGCAGGGCTGGTGAGGCTCAGAGAGGCTGTCCAGGCTGCCCCTGCCCTTGCCAAGGAGAGACTTGCCCTGCTGCCACACTGGGCTGTAACCAAAGTGCTCCAGTGAATGTCACTGTGAGGGCTCAGTGTGTGACCAATATGTGGCACTCAGGGACATGGTTTAGTGGTGGACATGGCAGGGCTGGGTTAATGGTTGGACTTGGTTATCTTAGAGGTCATTTCTCACCTAAACAATTCGATGTCCCATAGCCCTTACTGATTCTGTGACAAGTTTGTGTGGCAACTGGAATTCCAAAAACTGAGTGATGTCCCCGTTTTCCTGTCATGCAAATACAGTTGGAATAGTATTCATATTGCATCTGTGGCAGTGAGTAACCTGGCTTAATTATGGATTGTACTTCCTCCTGTTAATTTTAGCTCTAATAACTTTTGCTTCACTGAACAGACTGTCCTCTTTTGCTAAGAAAAAGAGAAAATGAATCACTTTCCCCCAGCTCAAATAGAGAAAGAATAACACTGTTTTCTAGCAGCTGTAATTTATTTCTATTACCAGAAGAAGCTGTAAAGGCAGAAAGATTATGAAGTATGTGTTAATGCAAGTTGAATAATTTTCACTACTAGCTTTGCTGGAAGATATTTTTTGTCCAAAGGCTGAAAATAAGGAAGAAAGGCCAAGATGAATGGGACCTAAAAGCAACCTCTTATGCTAAAAATGATGAGCTGTTGTGCAAAACAGTAATTTGTTAGTGGAGTGCAAAAAACCTCTAAAAAAGGGCTGTTACTTGCACAGAAAATTACAAAACCCAATGCAAGATTGTAGAAGGCAAAATTAAGTGATAACAAGCACAGAGATGACAGGACAGAATTGATAAATAGTTTAGACTTCTCTAATCTGGTATATCAGATGGAGTGAAGAGCAGCTGCCCAAAGACTTCTGCTAGTTCTCACTGAGATATTCACAATTGGGCAGTGCCTTAGCAAACCTACTGATTGGCAAAAAGATACCTGCAACAACAGGAAAATGAGCTAAACTACTCACAGGGTTGTTTTCCATCTGTAACATCTGTCGCTGAAGTGACCTTGGGGCTATTGCATGTCAGTGGGTTTTACACCATGGAACTCAGATGTATTCAATTTCAAAAATAATTACTTGCACATGGCTTTTGTCCTTGGTGTTAACAGCACGCCAGGGCTGTGAGCAAAAGGATGCTGAGGTAGAGTTCTGAATGGGCCCAGCAACAACGCTGGGCCTGCCTGTCTGAGCTCTGAGTGAGCTGGGCTCATACTGGGACAAGATGTCTGAGAGGCTTCCAGGAGAGGCAGGAGTTTCAAGAGATACAAAATAATCTTGGAAATTATGATCTGGATCAGACTATAATCCCTCATTCTGATGTTTAATGTCCATTCTTTTTAAACAGAAAGAGGCAGGCTTGCCTGGCTGTAAACACTGCACTGAACTTTTTGCAGGAAGCTTTTCTTTGTCTCCAGAGTGCTGACACATCTTCGGAGAATGGTCTTAAAGGCCTGCAGCTTTCTTGAAATGCATTTTAAAAGATTTTAGATCTGTTAATAAAATTTCAAATCATTAACTCATTTTTAAAATCTAGTGAGCTGGTTACTATTAGTGGTGATTTATTATTTATCCTGTTCATTCATTCCCCTTCTGTCTGGATTGGGTACTTCGTTACACCTTTGAGAATTGCACAGCAACAAATATCAAAATAGCCTCCTAATTTTCTTTTCAAATAGTGCTGCAATGTTCAGAAAGGAGGGTGTGTGGATAGACTGCTCCTACTCAAGCAGCTACAACAAAGCTGTTTTCATTTACATATTTATATTATCGTGGTATTGATTTGTAACATTCTTTAATGTTATTACTCTTTAATTAAAAAGTATTCAGCAGAAAAGAACTGAAGAAAACACCATTTTTTGTGTATTTGGCTCCACAACAGAACAGAAAAAAGTATTTTACTTCATGAGGCAGGTTAAATTATATAATTTCCTGCCATGTACTCATATCTATGTAAAGAAGGAGTGTAAGATCTCAGATATAACATATCCCTTAAAAGAGCAAAAAATAAAGCTCTGTGACCTGACTAGTTTTAATCCTTTTAGCATTCATACTGCAGCACCCTGGGAGATGCACCATGGTCACTTGATTTTAAAAGGGAATTTAGCCACACTTGGCCAAGTCACTTGAAGAAGCGTGAAACACAAACTTCAGTTGCTTGGGGTTTTTTTTCTCCTTTTCTTACCTTACCATTTGCTTATTCAAAACCATTAATCCAGGAATGGCCATCATTTCCACATAGCAACCAAATGCATTTCTGAACCTTAAATTTGACTTTGACATGTGACCCTGCAGGAAATGCCATGCATTTGAAGCTGGCATCTGTCAGCCTTCCAGGCCGAATAACTAAAGACATGGTGACTAAAATTTATTTTGTCTATGCAGCATGGCTCTTGGCTTCAGCAGCTGCCAGTTCAGAATTCAGAGTCTTTTGACAAATCATACACGTAGAGAAGATTTTTCAAAGGTACTAGAAGGAATTTAGAGTCCATTTTCCATTGAGCAAAACTTGGGTGCTTAGTCCCTTTTCTCTGCTTTGACTCTAAAATAGAGCAAGGAGTATTTTACCCTGTGACAGCAAAACTAGAAATAATTACTACAATTTGAGCAGAGACATAGATAACCTGAGAATTAATTTGAAACACTTGATCATTTTGACCAGATCTGTTGGAACACCTTGGTGGCAGACTACATGAAAACAATGTTTGCAAGGAAGTTCAGTGTCTGCAAATCTGATGGAAGGAATCTAAAAATCATCATGTGAAGCAGACCCAGATAATGGGCTCTTAAAACCCTTTGAAGGCTTCACTGTTTGATTTGTTTTCAGTCCCTTGTGGTAGGAAAGCTTACCTCTGGCCTTCATTGTGTTCCCAGGCTGGTAAACTGTTGAACACTTGCTGTCCTGAATGAGAAAATGCTGTGATTCATAACAGGACATGAAAATATACTATTGCTTGGGCTTGCCTTGAAACTGATCTAGAAACCACAGCAATAACAGAACACAGTTGTCTTGTTTCCTAAGTGGATGGGAACTGGCTCCTTAACAATTCCTTAACAATTTCATGTCCTCTGAGAAATGCTCTCACAATGATAATTTGATTAGTAAGTTCAAGATCTTACATTGATGTATGAAACTCTTCTAATCTTCACAGGAACTACAGTGTAAAGGAATTACAATCAACCTGGCTTGCTGTTGCCCAGAACATTTGGCCTTAAACCTTAGGTCTGCTCATGCCAGGGTTCTGCATGCAGCACCTGCTCTCTTAGCTGTGGCTGTACAGTCCCAGGAACTGACCCAGACAGGGTGTAAAAGAAAAGGTGCACCATGTTGTGAAGGCAGGAATATTTTGCCTAGGCATTCCCATGTAACACTGACCCTTTCTTCCATCCTGGAGTTCATCTCATTCCAGAAACTGGGCCACTTTACTGGACCTGCTCTTAACTTCTCCCAGGTTAATTCTGACAACTCACTCTATCATAATCTGATATATAACCTGAATATATAAATATCTACTTTAGTGAATCTAACTATAAACATCTGCTTTACTGAGACGGTACACAATATCAGTAGGAAAGGAGAGCTGAAAACATCTGGGCTCTCTTCCCAGTTCTGTCCCTGAGTGAGGATTATGACCTTGAGCAAATTGCCTTGGCCAAAATTTTCAAGTCCATATTTAGACACCAAAATAAATAAGCTGATTTTCAAAGGCACCAGCCAACCACAGCTTCTATCAACAAAACTCTAATCACCAATAGACTCTAATAATTACTGTATGTAATCAAGTTAGTAAAACAAGCCATGTCCCTCTTGCCATCTGTTACAGGGAAGGAAGTTCTCCAGTGATCCATCGATCACCTGTGTGTTCAAGCTGCTCAGCTTGCAGTGACTACATTACTTTTCCTTTTTACACAGATTAGGCCACACTCCCACTCATGAGGCAAAGTCAAACATGCCAAGTCCAGCTGGAAGAGATGTGAGGAAATACCTTTATATCCTTTGCATACATTTGAAAGGACAAAGATCAAGCAGAAAGAAAAGAAAGTAAAAGAATCAAAGAAATGGAAATATGAGAAAGGATGAATGGGGGGAGGAAATAAAATACCGTAGATAGAGGAAGGAAAGAGTGGACAGGGAGGGACAAGAATGGGAAAATCAGAAAGTATGGTGGTAATATGTCCAACATGTAATTACATACTAAGGAATGGACAGATTTAGGCAACTCTGCTTCCCTAAAGTGGAGGTGCCAGAAAGCACACAGCAAGGATCCACGTGCCTGTGGTGTGCCTCCAGCAGCTGTCATGCACTTGGAACTGCTTGGATGCTGCTGCTCCCCACCATTTCCACTCACGCTCTGTTAAAGCCAGGCCCCCGGGTTCAGCACCTTCCTTGCTGGAAAAGGCCTCACTGCCCTTGGTCGTGGCTGTTTGCCACGGCCACAGCTCTTCACAGCTTCCTGCTTAAGCCAGTTTGCATCCTGACACCAAGTCACCCCAGCCACTAGCCCCTTGCATCCCTGGCACCTGACCCCCTGCTTGGGCTCACCAGGATCATCCTGCATTCATTAGGGGCCCCCTGTGCTCGTCTGCTCTGTCTGCAAAGGAGCCAAGTCGCTGCTGCAGTGGAAATTGTAACACAGACATTTCCAGCTCTTTGAAATCCTCACAGTTTGGACACTGAATTTTTTTCATCTGTAAATCCAGAAGTGGGAAGGGGGAATTCTTGCCCAACAGAAAAAAAAAAAAGACTATTCATTATAAAAGTCCTTGAAAAAACGATTTAATCTATAAATTTATAAATGATCAAGTAGCATGCTTGATGATGATATTTTAAGGGAAATCAAGCCAGGGTACCAGGAAGAGTTGTCACCAAGGCCTTGGAACAGACTTCTTATGTCTAAAAGCTGGGAATCTCACTGGGCTCTCTGCAGATAGAGAGTGGATACAGCAAACCAACCAGTTTAATGAGCAGTTTCTTCAAAGCTGTCAAACAGAGCAGTGTTTGGAAAGAAAAAAATAAAAAGGGAAAAACTAGTGTTCCCCTTCTGACCTATTTGGATCAAACCCAGGATTTCAGAGCTTGCTTCACAAAAATTTACTTTCAATCCAAGACTGCAGCAAACCCAGCTGAATTGACCCACCAATGGTTTAGACTGCAAGATCTCCTGGAGTGTTCTATGGCTCCTGCACAACCAACCACTCGTCTTTGTGCTCCAGGGAAAGCAGAACCTAAGGCAAGGATGCTAAATTCTGTCCAGGGCTCACCTCAGTACTGTTGAAACAGGAGTCACTATGTACAGTGAGGACACCTGTGGAGCACAGAGGCTCTCAAGGACACTGGAGTTCTTCCCTAAAACTAATGTATGCTGTGCCTGGGAACGTGAAAACTTTACAAGCTCTGAGTGGTTTGATATTTCATACTGGTAAAAAGTACACCTGGTCCCTGATAAATAGCTCATGTGGCCGGGTGCTCTCCTCTTCAGTGGGACAAACCAGATTGTGACAGATGGTTTCTCCATCTCCCTCTCTCTCTCAGGGAGCTGCCTTAATTATGGCTAGTGCTGTGCCACCTATGCATGAGGTCCCTTCAGCTTCTATACACCTGGGGTTAATGCACAGATGAGCATTAAGATAATGTGTACGTTCAGGAAACAATGAAGTCACCCACCTTGCCACCTTGCCCTCATTTTGTACCAAAGTGTGTCACACCAACAGCGGTTGCATTGTGACATGCTACAATAAAGCTAACAATCCCATATATCAGGAGGAGGTTTTCCACACCTGCTACTATCCCAGAAAAACAAGGTTTAAAACCTCACCCTGCCCAGAGGTGAGTGATGAGGAAGCTCATGGATTCATCATTTCATAAATCAAGTTTATGCAAAATATGTTGCAATAAGCCTGCTTTTTCCTCCTGTATTTTTCAGCATTGCTATTTTAGATTGCAGTTTCCTGTGTATTTTAATAAAATTCCAAGTATAACTTGATGGAGATGACATGAAAAATGAATCATGCTCAAGCATCAATACCAACGCTCCATTCACCATTTCCTATCTGACACAAAATGTAAAAGAAAAGCAAATTTTTATCATCCATGGGTAGATATATTAGGTTAGATATTTTATATAATAGTTCTATCGATTAATCAAAATACATTCCAACTTTAATGCAAGGCTATTTCTACCTTGTAAATCAACATATTACCTGTGAATGAAAAGCAGCACGACAAAAACAATTAAAAAGAATAGAGAGAAAAGAAGTGTAAATTGTCAGTTTAAATCAAGACTTGCTGCTTGCTGATTTGCACTATGACATTTAAAGCTGTCTATCTGTCTGGGTTTTTCTATTTGTTTGTTTATATTATAAACATATTAATGCTCAGACCTTTCAAAGGAAAACCCCATAATGCCCACACTGAGCCGTGTGGTCTGCTGAGGCTTGTAAACAGATTGCCAGATGAAGGCAAAGACTAGAAGATAGCAAAGGGCTGCCAGGCTGGAAGCCTGAATTAAATCCATTAAGGTATATTTGAATAGGCAGATAAGTAAGGAACAGCAAGCTGGGCTGATGAGTTTCTTCAGAGAGAAGAAACCACGGAGAGAGCTGCCACGCACGGCAAAGCATCAGGCCACCTGCTACTCACCTCCAGGGACTATTGAAGTCCTGTTGGGAGTTCACCCATCAAGGGCCTTCCTGCTGTGATAAATCAAACTAAAGTGACAAGGCAGTTCTTCAGCCATAAGGTCATTTAATAAAATAAGGGAAGAGTCACACATGGAAGTGTAAATACACTGCACACTTGTTCAACCTGGTGCTAAAGAGCTGTTGAAGTGGATATGGAGGCTGCAAAATAAAAGAAAGATGGAAGGATTTCAGATTCTACTGACCTGCTCCCTAGGTCCTGAGGGTGGTTTTCCATCTGCTCTAGGCAACATAATTAAACGTTTGTGAACTAATGACAGTATGTGGCTTTTGTCACCAAAAGAACAGACAGTGGTAAACAAAACCCTATTTACAAGAGGGAGGGAGGAGGGAAATGTGACTCTGTTGTTGAAATTCGAGATAAACAAAATCACACCACTTAGCTAAAGAGCCTGTCTAGACAGAGGAAGAACAAAAACAAATGACAAAAGCTTGATGTTATTCTTGTGAGAAAGAAAGAGAAAAATTATTTTGTAGCTAGGCAAAAGTCATCACACTGAAGAATGTCAAGACTACAACGTTGGGATCACTGAATATCACACATTTTACACTAAAGAGCAAGACAATCTAGCCAGAGCAAGGCCTTCTTAATTTTGGAAAACCTGGCAAGAATCAAGAGTATGAACAGCTTAGGAAATCAGTGAGAAAACCAACCAAACAGATTTTGGTCCTAGAAGTGCGAGAGCTGCAAGCATACACCGAGGCTTCACCTACATGGTAGATCTACTCTGCTGCACCTACATCAGTGAAATTTAATTTAAAAGAAAGTGATTATAATTATTCCACTCTGAAATCCTGTTTTGAAATAAGTTGTCCACAGGAAGAGCTGTTCCAGAAAAGGCAGGATGGAACAATAACTCTACTACACTCACGCCAAAAAACTTTCCCACCAACATGGCCCTAGAGAGGAGAGAGTGTCTTTAAAGGTAAAACCATTATCATCCTTCAAAAACAGTGGGATTTCTTTATTCCAGCAATTAATCTGAACCACACTGAGCTGAGAACTTTCATGTCATTTTCTAACTAGCATAATTGTTACAGCCAATTTAAAACTACAGATTACCTACAGTGCATCTGCTAGGTAAATAATGAAATTCTGTCTTGAAATGTCTCTCAGTGACTGTAGATAACCTGGAACTTTTCTTGTGGGATGAAGTGCAAGAAGGCAGATAGCACACATACAGCCAGATACCGATCTCCACTGAGCAGGCATTCCTGAAAAGTGAAACAAAGATTTGGCAGAGCAAAAAAATGGTGGGTTAATAAAATGGCAGGGAGCAGGACAGCAGCCATGCATGCAGGGCCCTAAATAATCCATGGAGACTGAATACACAGGGACACAAGGAGTTAAAGTTGGAGAGGCAGGATCAGGACTGTCAAGCAGAGCAGATAGTGGCTTCTTGGCAGCTGGGACAATAATTCCTTTTAAACATAAAAGTCAACAGATAATTGAGGTTTTGATCAATGTAACATCAGACTGAACCTTGCAATGCCCTAATTATTTTTAGTTGGTTTTAGAGTGAGTTACTCTTCTAAGACATCACAGCTGCTTCACCCATGAGACTGCAGGTTGGGGTGCAAACCTTTGAAGGCAAGTGGTCCATGGTTCCCTCTGAACAGTTACATTTTCATCATTACCATAATCTTCTTCTTCCTCGTATGCCTGCAGCTCATTGAGGGCAGTCATGCCAGTCAGGGGCAAAGGATGAAGACACGGGAGGATGAGGATGGTTGGCAATGCTGGGTATCAAATGGCTGTTGAGGGAACACTAAAATAAAGGGTAGAGAAGAGGCAGAAACAGCTGTACAGTGCTTCTGGCCTGTTGTCTGGAAGCAACTAACCCCTGCAAAGGATGTCTTGGAATGGGTCTCATCCCAGCTCTATCATAGACTCATTAACTTAAACTCCCTAGGCCTTGGGTTTTTTCCCAATTTACAGCGTATGAATAGGTGTGTGGAGACAAGGGGCTATGCATATTTCATGGAAAATTCATGCTACTACCATTAATTTATTAATTTATTTCAGAGCTACCTGTCAAAAGAGGTGTGGCCAGCAGGTCAATGAAAGTGATTCTCCCCCTCAACTCTGTGCTCATGAGACCCCACCAGAAGTGCTGAGTCTGGCTCTTGGGCCCCCAGCACAAGAAAGATGTGGACCCGTTGGAGTAAGTCCAGAGGAGACCATGAAGATGCTCAAAAGGCTGGAGCACCTCTCTTACAAAGATGGGCTGAGGGAACTGGGATTGTTCAGCCTGGAGTAAAGCTCCTGGGAGACCTTAAAACACCTTCCAGTACCTGAAGGGGGCTACAGCAGAGCTGGAGAGGGAGTTTTTACACAGGCAAAGGAGGGACTTTTACATGGGCATGTAGTGATAGAACAAGGGGGAATGGATTCAAACTGAAAGAAGGTAGGTTTAGATTAGATAATAGGAAGAAATCCTTCACTACGAGGGTGGTGAGGCACTGGCACAGGTTGCCCAGAGCAGCTGTGGATGGCCCATCCCTGGAAGTGTTCAAGACCAGGTTGGATGGGGCTCTGAGCAAGCTGCTCTAGTGAAAGGTGTCCCTGCCCATGGCGAGGGGTTGGAAATGGATGATGTTTAAGGTCTCTTCCAAACCACCGTATTCCATGATTCTGTGATCTTAGTGTATGGCCTGCTCCACTTCCACCTGCGTGCTTGCCCACTTCACCAGACCTGGAGTTGTGAAATCTCTCTGGAAATCATATCTCACATTTCTCGAGGATTTTTTTTTTTCTGTGCTATAAAATGCTCTGTTTGGTTCTGGTTTTAGGCACTGGTAGGCGCTAGCAGGTCTCCCCGCAGCCTTTTCTTCTCTAGGCTGAACAGCAACAGCAGCTTTCCCTCGATTATTTGAGGGTCCGTTCCGTGAGGGAGGCGCGGGGGCGGCCCTGTCCCGGTGGGAGCGGCACTGTCCCGGCCGGAGGGGCACTGTCCCGGCGGGAGCGGCACTGTCCCGGCCGGAGGGGCACTGTCCCGGCGGGAGGGGCACTGTCCCGGCGGGAGCGGCACTGTCCCGGCGGGGGAGGCACTGTCCCGGCCGGAGTGGCACTGTCCCGGTGGGAGCGGCACTGTCCCGGCGGGGGAGGCACTGTCCCGGCCGGAGCGGCTCTGTCCCGGCGGGGGCGGCTCTGTCCCGGCCGGAGCGGCTCTGTCCCGGCCGGAGCGGCTCTGTCCCGGCCGCAGGGGCACTGTCCCGGCGGGGGCGGCTCTGTCCCGGCCGGAGCGGCTCTGTCCCGGCGGGGGCGGCTCTGTCCCGGCCGGAGCGGCTCTGTCCCGGCGGGGGCGGCTCTGTCCCGGCCGGAGCGGCTCTGTCCCGGCCGGAGCGGCTCTGTCCCGGCGGGGGCGGCTCTGTCCCGGCCGGAGCGGCTCTGTCCCGCCCGGAGCGGCCTGTGGGGCCGCGCCGCCGCGGGAAGCGGGGAGCGCGCTCCGGGGGCGGGGGAGCGCTGACCGCGGGCTGCGCACGCATGCGCAGCCCCGGCACTTGTTGCGGGTGCTCGTAACTCCGGGGCCGGGAGCGCCCGTGAGGTGACGGGACGGGAGGGCAGGGAAGGGAAAGGCGGAGAAGGGAACGGAAGGGAAGGGAAGGGATAGGAGAGCCCCCTCCAGCGCAGGTAAGCGAGGGCGGCAGCGGCGCTGTGCGGGGCCGCGGGGAGGGCAGCGGGCGAGACGAGCGCGGCCCCTCCTCAGCGGGACCCCCGCAGCTCCGTCGGGGCGGGCAGCGCCGGGAGCAGCGTCCCCTCCCCGCGGGGGGCTGAGCCAGCCCACCCTTCTCTGGAGCGGAGGGACCCGCTCCCTGCGCCAGAGGCGAGCCTGGAGCTTTCCAATGCGCTCCTGGGGAAGCCGGCCCCGCCCGCCGCGGCTCCACGTCCCTGCCGGAGCCGGGAGCGCAGCCGGGCTCCCAGCGCCACACTGGAGCCCGTGCCTGTGCTCGCTGGGTTCCTGCGGCGCAGCCCCACCCGTGGGAGCTCTTCCCCTGCTCTTTATCTTCCTGGCAGCTGGCTTGTTTAAAAAGAACAGCTTTCGAGAATTGGAAGCCGTGACAGATAAACTCCAGTGTGTTACTTAGAGTTTAGCGTGCAGGCTTGTGCTGGAGATACCCGAAGGCTCTTCAAAAATACTTTCTTTTCTGCCAGCACTAAATTTCAGTCCTTAGAAATCAAGGACAGAGTCACGGCACAACTTTTGTGGGCGTTGTTGGGGTTTTTTTCGTTCTCTCTCTCTCTCTTTTTTTTTTTGCCCCTGTGATGAAACACATCAGCTGAGACAAAATTTCTTCCTCCCTGTGTCACACGGTCCAACATTAAACAAATGCTGTTTTGGGAGGAGTATTCTCCATGCTGTTTCCCTGCTGTTTAAAAGGAGAATTTGTAGTTATCTGTACTCTTTATTTTGTTTTGTTTTCAGCATCCAGGACAGTGCTGTCGCCAGAGACATGTGCATTCTTCTTAGAGGCACGACATCCCAAAAGTAGTGTCCCTGGACCTGTGTGATGAGGACCTACAATACTTGCTTTTGAAGGATTAAGTTTTTATTTGGGAAATGGTTTCTTTGTGAATTTATCAGTCAGAAGTGTGTTCTGCGTGAAGCAGTACTTGGGAATCAGCAAGTTAATCAGATCCAAGAAAGGAAATGTTTGAAGTGGAAAGCCCCAAGATAAAAGAGCAATTGCCTGCACTGATAAAAAGAACTTTGTATCAATAGCCAAATCTCGTGCATTCTTGTATGTTACCACGTTATCTGATCAGGTCAGTTGACTAAAATTAGGTAGATGGCTGTTCTCTGAGAAATACTCCTTGTTCTTTCTTGTTTGAAATGTACTGTAGTTACTGTGCTGTCCTTTCTGTTGAATTATTTTGAAAAAGGAAAATCACACAATATTCCAAGAACAGAAAGGAGCATATGTATTTGTGTAGTAGTTCTTTTCTGTGGAATTAGTGGTGAATTTGTTAATGATCTCAAGGTTTTGACATTTAAATACAAAGTTCACAAGCTGGTGCATTCGCACATGCTCATCAACTAGGAACAAAATCTTCAAACTACTGTTGTTGGAATATATAATGCCCTGTGTGATTCCTAGAATCACAGACCAGGCTGGAATAAGTAGTTTGATGACATAGATTAAATGAGAGGGAGGTTTTTTGGGGAGGGGTCTTCTGCTGTTGTGCTCAGATGTCTGTAGAGGATGTAGTTTGTTGGATGTCTGGAATTCTTGTCTGGACACTGCTGGTAGCTGAACCTGCCAGTTATTACAAAATATTTCACATGTGAAAGGAAGAGATTGTCAAAGGAGGCACCTTCTTTTCCAAAGCAGTTTTCTGGTTGGATCTTCCTGCACTTTTTATACTTGTAATATTAGTATATCTCACAAATACCAACCAGGCTTTTCACAGGTTGGTTTCACCTTTTCTTTTCTTTTCTTTTTTGTCTTTTAAAGGGATAGCCAAAATGAACCCTTTCTATTTTCTGGGTTTTGGACAGTCTCATCTGGGCATCTTCGGGAATAGGAGTGAACCTTTCAACAGAACAAATGAGACTTACTGCTACAGCACTGCCCAGGGCAGCACGGTGCTCCAAGGAGTAACTTTTGGTGGAATCCCAACTGTCCTGCTGCTTGACGTAACCTTCTTTTTTGTAAGCCTGGTTTTCTGTTTCTTGTATTCAAAGCACTTCTGGCCTTCTCAAAAGTTAGATTGCTCAGAATTCTCTTGTTAATCGAGTTGGAATTTGTTTCTGAGAATGTTCGGGATAAGAAATGAGTTGAGGCCATCCTGGGAACATCAAAGCACTTTTCAAGTGTTGGTAAATGTTTGCATGCAGATGGGATAATGGTGTCACTGTATGCTGGATGTGTAGATGTAGGGAGAGTGCAGTGTTATAGGGTCTGTGTGTGGATTCACAGTGAATCTTGTGGTGGTAACTCAAATTTTCATGTTTTATCTTAACTGCAAGAACATTTGGGTTTAAGTACATTTTCAGGCAGGAGACACCATTACTAACTTGATCATGAAATGACAGATTTTCCATACTGTATTGCCTTTTGAAAGACAAACTTTTTAAAAATTAGATTTCCTGAAGCTGTAGATGAAGATGAAATAATGTACTGACCAGCTCAGTCCTGACAAAAGGTGGAATATGATTAATTGCTGTCTGGGGGCTCCAGGATAGGCCTGAGACTGCAATAAAACTTGTGGTTATGTCTGTAAGCTTGGTCTAGGTGGTCTTCAGCCACCAGACCTGCAAATTGGCTGGAGAAGTGAGTCTGTGGTAGTAAAATAATACTAAAGGTATGACATAGTTCTCGAAATCTGCTGTAAAGAAACTTAAAGTACCTGTGTTCTGAGCTGGTAGCTCTGTAGGAACGTAGAGGATGTTCCTAAAGGTTATGTAGTGGCATTCTTTGCTGTTGATTTAGTGTATGCTACCATAAATCCATTTTCTGAGGATGTACAGCATTTGCAGCTCTGTGTGATCAGCATCTCAGCATTTAATAAGATTTAGTTGAAGTGTTTGGAGGGACTTTGTTTTTTTAAGCTGTGGCTCAGTTTTAAGACACTGAGTCTCTGCTTTTGAGTTTCTTGCTGTTGAGCTCTGCACTCAGTGTTAGGTAGAGAGTTGGCTGCAGTGCAGAAGGCTCCTCTCTTCTTCAAGTACCAAGTACTGAAAATTACTTATCCACTCCTGTATTCTTATTTTCGTGACATGTTTACTGCATATCCTTTTAGTAACTGTCAGTTGATGGGTTTCTGATAAGTTATTTCGAGGCTGGTTTCCAAAGGAAGTGAGGTTTATGTATTTCATTGTCTTCCCAGTTTTGTCTGGCAGTCCTACCTCATAACTGTAGAATACTATAGCCAATTTCAACCAAAGTTGTCAAAGAATCTAGAGAACTTTCCTGCTTGCATCAAGTTTAACGACCAGATGAAGGAGGAAGATCAAAATTAATTCTTCCTGTTGGGAGGAAGGCTCTCATAAGAAGGTTATATTAATTGTGAAATGTGGAAATTAGCTGTGTAATCTTGACACAGAGATAATCTGGACGTGTATCCTGGCTTGCCAGTCAGTATTTGATCCCAGTAAGTTACATCACTAACACCACTTTCCAGCCAAACAGGAATGGGATGTAGGAGGAACCAGAAGGTGAGGGCGTATGCTACACATGTATAGAAAACAGGCTGTGTTGCTTCATTACTTTCTACAGAGCAACTTGTTTCTTTAAAAAAAAAAAAAAAGAAAAAGAAAGAAATGAATCTACGAAATACTCACTGATGGAGCCTTTTTCTTGTTTTCTTAGTCTCTTTCAAAAAGGGAAATACAGGGTGCAGATAAGAAACACATTGCAGAGATCAAATACAAGTTTCTGGGGTTTGAGAATTAAAATAATACTTTACTTGGATAAAAATAATTCTTAAACTTGAGAAAATAGCTAAGCCCCCTGCAGTCTGTTTACATCACTGTTTGAAAAGCAAATAAAATTGCAAGTGTCCCATCACAGTTCTGGTCATTAAGTAATGAATTACAGTAAAAGTACGTGCAGGAAAATTTTGACTTGCTCCCAAGTACTGCTTTTACTTTTCCTGTCACAAACCTTCATACACTTGCAATTCAGAAGTAGTTTTGCATGCAGCTCTCCTCCTTTTTAAATTAGAACAGGAAGGCAGCTGTCCTGGTCCTTTGATCTCAGACTGGTTGGTCTGTAGCATGGGCACCAGAGGTGGCTGGCATGTGATAATTTGATTTAGGAGCTAGGACAGCATTTTTTGTCAGTTCTTACACACCTAAGAAAAATTATTATGAAATGGGAAAAATAAATATTTGAATCTCTTCCTTTTTATTTTCTAGATTTTAATATTACTGTTTTCCATTATAAGAAAGAGATTCTGGGACTACGGTCGTGTTGCTCTGGTGTCAGAAGTTGAAAGGTAAAAAAGGAATGCAATCAGACTGACTTGTTGAAACCATTTGGGGAGTGGGGAGGAAAGTACAGTAAATGTGGCTTACATTAGGTGCATTTGTATCAATTAGATGTGTTTGTAATCACATGCACTTGTTTGTTAAAAATGCCCTCACACTGCTTTGTGTGGAATAGATCCCCCTCAGAGAGTTACTGTTCGTGGTTTCAGCCCAAAGTCCTGTGTTTGCCATTGCCATGAATTTCATCCCGCAGCTGTGAGTTAAGGAAGTGCGGGTAAGGAAGTAGGCTGCTTGTCATGTTAGATGACATGCTGCACATTGATGTTTGCAGTGTGTTTCTGTGCAGAGGGATATTAACCATTTTGTTTATCTTGGCTCAAGCCCTGTTCCTTGAGCTCCCTGCACAGCCTGTGCCACAAAATTTCCCAAGGGCTCAAAAATAAAAACATGCTGTTGCAGGTTTCTGAAATTCTTCACTGATTTTTAGTAATATTTCAAATGATCTTTTGATTTTTTTTTTTTTTCTGTAAGATGATATGTTGGGATGTTTAAAATCTAAGCTGTCTGTCTGCGAAGTGGAGAAACTTTAACAGTGAGCCTCTTCCTGGTGCAATCAAGTTGTGGTAAATTCACAACTGAGCAACAGGAAAGAACTCAAAACCTGCTTTTAGGAATCCATGTACAGTTGTGAAAGGTAGATGATGTAAAATAAAACGGGCAATAACTGAGAAGGCTTTAATCCAGCTGGCTGAGGCAGCAATGATGAAGGTGCTCTGGTACTGGGCTGTGGAGGCCTGGGATCAACAGGCCCTGGAGCAGTCAGACACGCAGGAGTCTGTGTTTTTGTCCTGCTGGACTGTGAGCCGAGCCTGCTGGCCAAAATTATAGAGACACCTAGGAACGCACTCAATTCTAACACGTGTTGTTCTGTAATTACCATTGCAACATTTCTTTTTAGCAACAAACTGAAAACAGGCACTCTGCTACTTTTGAGGGCTACAGAGTTTCTAAATGTTTCTAGCCTTGCTACAGGACTGTTTGTGCGTGGAGGTGGCTTTGCAGGGATTTAATTGATAGGAGAAATTGTGAGTAGTGGCCGAAGGAAGGAAGGTGGAGGGAAAAGAGGTGCTGTCTTATAGTGAGGAATATCCAAACAGGAAGCCAGCTTTCAAATCTGATCCTGGCTAGGCTCCCACACCTGTGTTGCATTCTCTTATATCACTGTAGGTTTAATATCCCCACAAAGTGTTACTTTCTTTCTAGTTCAGTATGTGCTCTCGTGTCAGGAGCTCACGTGTCCTCTCTGTTCAACATGAGACATCCACAAGTTACTATAATCAGGTGTGTGCTACAAGGTGAAAACCACAGCTCTCATAAGTGAAAAAGTGTGTTTGTACTACTTCCCTAGTCAGGATTGTTAAAATTGAAACAGTTCTGTAGAACTCCATCACCTGTTATTAAAGATACTTAAAAGCATCATTTAATGTATTTTAGTGAATCAAGGTACAACCGATTGTCAACATCATCATCAGTACCTGAAGATCTTGAATATGATAAGGTAAGTATTCTAGAGTTCAGATAATACTTTCTGAATGGAATCTGTTTAATGGAGTCTGTAGTTATTTGCCATTCCATATAGTCCAATGAACCATCATTAAACTGGAAATTCATCTCTATGCAAAAGTTATTAATGCATCGTTTGCTGTGTTTTTATAGAGCCATGCATAATCTCTGTTTCCTGACAAACTATTGCCATATATCATAAACCAGTATCTTATGTCATTGTTTCTAAGTCTGGTTTGTTGTTTTGTTTTTTTTTTTTTTTAAATTTAGAGAGGGACTAAATGTTAATGTTTCAAAGGGGGAGGGGAGAGTGGAAAAAGACTAGTAAATAATTTGTATTTGGATAACAGTTCAAAAAGTTACATTGTGTTCACATTGCAAATAATACCTAGTTGCTCTGTATAGTACATTGTTTTCCTCACAGTGCTGAGAAAACTGGATGCAAGTGTGAGGCTAGTAATAGTGCTGTGCACTCTTAATAATCAAATTGGTTTGGAGTGGAGGGTAATATTTTGGCCAAACTTTTAAATGGCTCCCTCCATGGTCTTTCTGGTGCCTTTGAACTGGTACACCTCTATAATTTCATGTTGCAACTTCAAAATGAACCATGCAAGAGCTGTCCATTGGTGGCATCCTGTGTTTTAACATTCTGTACATGCATCAACTTAATATCTAGCCTTGAAATTAATTATTTATGTGAACATCAAAAGCATACTAGTATTTGATCAGGATTGCTCTGCTATTTGTGTATTTGTGTACTTTTCTTCATCTTTTTAAAACCCTAAAGCAACTTCAGCTGTTGAGTAACATGTTTATTTAGTTGGATAATGTTCACTTGAAAGAAGAGCCCTTTTGAGAAAGAAGGGGTTTTTTTGAACCACAGTGGGACGCTCAGAGATGTGAATTCTGCTATCCAGTTTCACTGGAGGATTTGTAAGCCTAAATAAGAAGCCTTTCTGTTAATGTAATCACAGCAGTGTTTCTAACAAGCATTTAACTGATTAACTTGTATTAGAGCCTTGTATTTCAGAGCAACAGACTACTGGCTTTTTAGCTAAGAGCTTGGCTTAATAGAAACACTTCTCTTAATTGGATGGATTAGACTCTGGGTTTTGTATGTTATCTCCTAAAAACTTCTTTCTTTATTTATAGGGGTTTTGTTCTTGGATAACAGCTGCTTTTCGGATGCAGTAAGTATATGAAACAGAAATAGTGAGCTGTGGTTTGCTTTGATCTTTTTAAATTTGAAAATGCAGTTTTCATTCAAAAATTTGGGGTTTTTTTCCCCCTTTGAGTAGATAGAATTTCAGTACAAGCACTGATACAGGTGCCTCTGGCTGAGTGAAAAAAGAAACTGAAAACAATTATGGGAATACTTCTTTGGGTTAAGCTTGTCCTGCTAGCAGCCCAGGGACTTTCCAATCTTGGGACAGTGTGTGAATCTAAGTGAATCTATGGCATTTACATGGATTCAGAGCTAATAATTACACTCTAGGTTTTTACTCTTCAAAGAGTACCTTGTGGGTGTTCCCCTGTTTGAAGCCAGTAGGGCCCCAGGCAGGCAGTGTGATTTCCCTGCAAGGGTTTCTGTGGAGAACTGGTGGTTTAGTTGGGGCTTTAGTTGGAATTGACTAACTAGCCATCCCAGTGTATCCCAGAAACTGAATGTGATGTGTGTTCTTTGTGTCTCTTGGGGCTTAGTAGATAAGGATTTTTATAAATCAATTTTTAGCTTGGATACACTGAAATATAAAAGGAGTAGGGGTTAAGCCTGTCTATTTTTGCTAGTTCAGTTCCTTCCTTTTCCAAGTTCTCCTGTTTTAATGATCTAATCTGCTGACAGTGGAGAGATGGTGAGAGTTCATTCCAAAGCCTTTTATATCTCCTGTTACCTGGGTGTCGTAAGAGTGAGGTGATTCTGTTGTAATTTCCTCTCAGGGGAGCCTTTATGGAGATGAGTGAATACTGTCACTGATCTTAAATTTGGGGAGCTAGGCTTGTGACGGTCATAAAGCAGGAGGTCACAGAAAATGACTTGGTCCTTTTCTAGTCCAAAAGAATCTGGATTCATATTTGCTTTTCAGATTAGTGTTTCAGTCTTAAATTCCCTAGTGTTAATTTTTGTATGGTGGTACTGCACAAGCAAAATACCCTTTTGAAACCTGAATTTACACGTGAAAGAACATGGCCATTTTGAAAGCCGATAGGGATTGATGAGGATGGGGATGTCACTGGGTAGAGTGAGGATTTAATGTGTGCTCATAAACCACTCCCAAGAAGACTAAGTAGGCTGACCGTGTGCTTTTCTGTGTCTGATGCAGTGATGATGAGATTCACGAGAGGTGTGGTGAAGATGCCATCCATTACCTCGCCTTCCAGCGTCACATCATCTGCTTGCTGATTGCTATCAGCATTTTGTCCGTGTGTGTGATATTGCCTGTCAACCTATCGGGTGATCTACTCGGTAAGAATTTTTGGTTTTTGGATTCTGAGAAGAATTCTTTATTTTATATAATAGTAAAAGCTCTTAAGATTTTTTGAAAATTTATTTTGGTGGACTTAATAAGGTGGTGTTTTAACCACTGTAGTGGGTTGACCCTGGCTGGATGCTGTCTTCACAAACTGCTGCACCAGAGGTCACTCACTCTTCTACAGGGTGCAGCCCTTCAGGCACAGCGTGGGTCCCCCACAGGGTCACAAGTCCTGCCAGGAAACCTGCTCCAGCATGGGCTCTTCTCTCCATGGGTCCACAGGGCCCTGCCAGGACTCTCCTCCAGCCCAAGCCTCCCACAGGATTACAGCCTCCTCTCAGGCATCCCCTGCTCCAGAGCAGGTCTTCTCCACAGGCTGCAGGTGGAGCTCTGTGTCCCCATGGTTCTTCACCACGGGCTGCAGGGGAAACTCTGCTCTGGTGCCTGAAGCACCTCCTGCCCCTCCTTCTGCACTGACCTTGGTGTTTGCAGAGCTGTTCCTCTCACATATTCTCACTCTGCTCTTCTCTGACTGCAATTAGATCTGCACAACAACTTTTTTCTCCTTTTAAAATATGTTATCACAGAGGTGTTGCTATCATTCCTTACTGGCTTGGCCTTGGCCAGCAGTGGGTCTGTCCTGGAGCTGGCTGGAATTAGCTTATGGGATATGGAGAATGCTTCTCATAGAATCCACCCCTGTAGCCCCACCATTACCAAAACCTGGCCACACAAACCCAACACACCCCCTCAGTCTGATGTGAAATTTGTGTGAGTGTAGGGGGCTCTTTAAACAGTTGTCAGAAACAAGATTGCAGACCTCATGCAGACATAGATGACAAGACTTAAAAGGCTCAAGGCAGGATTAACTTTACCCATGTCCTCTTAACTGGTGTTTGTCATTGTGATTTTTATTGGTGGTGATTGTCAATGGAAAACATCTTCACTGCTGAGAAATCTTTTTCTAATAACCAGTCTGAACCTCTTTTGCTTCAATTAATTTAAAATCAGGTTTTTTTGACCTGTCACTGGAGATAATACATTATTCTTTTCCTCTTTGCAAAATCCTTGTAGCTGTTTGAGGATTATAAACATGGGGTTGTTTGTCTGCTTTTTCCTTGTTTTCATAAACTGACCAGTTAATTTGGTCTTTAATGAGAAATGTTTTCCATTTGGCTGATCATAAAATCATCAGCCATGCCTTGAATTTTTGTTTTAATCTAGCTACACAGTCTCCCATTGTTCCTTTAAGTCTTGGTTTGTGTCTCAAAATTGGACAAATCTTGCAGAGACATTGTCAATGCTGACTTGGTAAAGTTAATTTCATGTTTCTTGCAGTCTAGTCCTGATTATATCTTCCGGAGTGGCACCTACAAATACAATAATCATGTCTCCTAGTCTGCCATTCAGTTTGCCGATGGGAATACTGAGTTCTTTGAGTGAGAACTCTGTTAAACCCTGTTGATACACTCTTCCATTTTTGATAATGGGCCCTTACAATCCCATTTTATACCTGGTTTTGTATCAGTCTCATCAAGGTCATGTTTAAAGTGTTGTTCAGGGCTTTTAAGAACTTTGTGACATAGCTCTTGTCTGTAATAGGATACATTGTACCTTTTCCTTTTTGTATTGTTTCCCTGTGGAACTTCCATCTCTGACTTCCCTTTTATGAGCTCTTTCTTGGTAATTCTCTGTTTATATAATTATTAATAAATATTTATTAATAATTATAATCTATTAATAAATATTTATATTAATGTTTCTATTAAAGCAGGACAATACAGCTTCTGTTTTTCTGCATTAACTTTTGTGAGTCTAGGAAATACAGCTGAAAACCAAAGCTTTAGCATCTCTCCCCTTCTTTCTCCTCTTCCACTGTAAGCTGATTTTGTGCATTTGCAGTTCTTTCAGTTGTGCTAACGTAACTTGCAATGTGGTTTAACAGTCTGGGCTAGAAGGATTGTTTAGCTTTCCAGATACACTTAACTCTTTTTTCTTTATGAACATTTACTCAATTTTCCCTCACTTGCATTATCATTTTTTAAAATACTTGACAGTCTAGAGAAATAATGTCATGTAAACCCATTTTTGACCTTATCAAGGTTATCGGCATTGCTTTGTCAGCATTGAATTAATGCATCTTAAAAGCCTGAGATAAGAAATCAGTTAAGATGAAAGAAAAACATGAAGGAAATATGTTCAATCCCTAAGCAATGTTGTTAATGGACATGGAGGGAGGGAGAAAAGGAACTGCTTCAAAGATCTAGTGTTCAGATTTTCAAAACAATCTACTGTTTTTCTTGATGGCTCAAAGGTGGTATGATCTAGGGGTGTTTTTTCCAACTTTAAAATGCAGTGCAGAGTAAACCAACATTGATTATCATTCTAAGTCTTTTTATCAGTGAACTTGCTCAGCATTAAAAAGAAATATAACAACTTCTTTAAAAAATAGAATAGAAGCTGGGTTTCTGACAGTAACTGTTGCACCAGTTAATTTTCCTACTTGTTTTTGCTCTTCTTAGATAAAGATCCCTATAGTTTTGGAAGAACAACTATAGTAAACTTACAGACTAGGTAAGTAAGTCTTGCAGAGTCCCTTCATGCTGATGTTTCCTGCCATGGTCTCTAAACACAGGAATTGCTATTTGCAGCATTGCTCATGGGGTTAGAATAACTTAATCCCCCTGCATCAATTTAAACTGGGATATGTTCTGCTTCAGGATGTGCACTTACAGTGCTGATAAGAAATCTTGAGACTGGGTTTCTAGTCTCTCAGCTCCCTCTTCTCACACAACATGTTTCTCTTGGCTAATGACTGCACAGCTAGTGATATTATTTTCAGAAATTTCCCCATGAAGAGGAACCATGCTTCAGAAGGAAGGTGAAGCTGATAGCTGGAACGTGTTACTGGGATGATTTAAATTCCCTTACATTAGATTTATGTGTGTGCATGTCTCTGAGATTACAATTAAAATGACTTCTATGTCTTTTAAAAATCTGTAAAATAGTTGCATCACGAAGCTGCACAAGTCTTCTAATTTATTACTTGATCAATCCACACCCATCCATGATACTATGTCCAACAGAGTTTCTTTGTTTTGTTAAACCACATTATGAAACCAAATAACTAAGGGAGATTATTTTTCTTGTTGGGTTGGGTTTTTTTCTTCTGTAAAATAGGTTCCTGTATTTTAGTTTAATTGCAATAATTAATGCTCTTCACAAAACTGAAGAGCTGTTCACAGAACAGAATTTCTGTCAGCTTTGAAGAAGGAGCTATCAGAAAAGCAGTATTTACTCCCTTTATGAGGCTGTTTTCAATTTGAGTAAGGACTGTGTTCAAGGAAAGTTCAGTTGTGTGATCAGCACAGTAAATAAAAAAATGAATAACAAACATTTTGGCAAATAGCATCATATGTGCTATAGGTCATCTGCATGAAAAAGTGAAAGCCAAACACTGCCTAAATATGTCTGTGTCATAGAGTATCTGTTTGCTTTGTAGCTCCCTGACCCATAGAAGTTTATGATAAGCAAATTATCCTGTTGGCTGTCCAAGGCATCTGCATAGGTGTGTCTGACTACCAGTAACTACCTTTTTCTTCTTGCTTTGTGTTCAGTGAGAGGTTTTGATCTGATTATCATTTTAATAGCTGCTTGTACCAGTTGGACAGTTACTTCTTCCTGTTTCTCATATTCCTAATGTTTTGTCTGACAGCAATAATCTGCTTTGGCTGCACACAGTTTTTGCTGTTGTTTACCTGATTCTGACTGTTGTCTTCATGAGACATCACATGAAGTATGTCACATATAAAGAAGAAAACATAGTAAGTGTCTGTGTTGGAGTGAAAAAAAAACCCATACAGCTTATTTGCTAGGGGATAATGCTAAAAAAGCAAATTGCTAAGGTGCCTCCTACACACTAGAATGTGACATGAATGTGAAGGAATTGACTGAAAGCAATGCTCTATTGAGTGAATTGTGAAAATGGATGGAGAGAAGGGGGTTGGGGAGGGATTTGTGAAATTTTGCTGTAGCCTATTACCAGTGTATAAAGTGCTGTCAAATAGATGCAGCTCCCACCAAAATCCGAATTTCCTACCTTCCCCCCCCACACACTACACAGCTAATTGTGCTGTGTCTTGGCCTTCCTTATATTCTTGTTTTCTCTTTTGTGATGTGGTTTATCCAAATGTGACTTGCATTTTCTCTCCCAGGTTAAGTGCACGTTGTTCATAACTGGTCTTCCAAAAAATGCGAGTGAAGAGACAATACAAAACCATTTCATGTAAGTTTCGTGCTTGAGCAATAACATTAGAGTCATAGAATGGTTTGGGTTGAAAGGGACCTTTAAGATCATCCAGTCCCAATTCCCTGCCATGGGCAGGGACACCTTTCCCTAGACCAGCTTGCTCAGAGCCCCATCCAACCTGGACTTGAACACTTCCAGGGATAGGCCATCCACAGCTTCTCTGGGCAACCTGTGCCAGTGCCTCACCACCCTCACAGTAAAGAACTTCCTCTAATATCTAATCTAAATCTATTCTCTTTCAGATTGAAGTCATTCCCCCTTACCCTGTCACTACATATTCCTAAACATCTTTGTTTAGGAATAGGAGATATAAAATTGTCCTGATAGTTTTACCTGCCCAAGCAGATAAGGTTTTTTAATTTTGCATTGTTTAAAATTCATATTATAGAACCCACCTTGTAAAAGTATACTTTATTCCTTAGCCAGAATTTAGAAAAGACTATATTTCAGTAAAGTTAGTTAGCTGATCTTAAAATCAGAATTTAAGAAAGTGTCTGTGTATCCACACTTTCCATTCATGTTCCCACACAACTTTTACTTGGAATAAAGCTGCACATCTCATATTGAAGTAACTTCCCAACTATCTGTGGAAGTCTCTGCTCTCTGATATCTCATTCAGAAATTAAATGAGAGATGAGATGTCAGTTAGATATCAGTGCTGCTCTTTGGAAAAGTTTCTTCATTGTGCTTTCTGTTCTTATTGGTCTCATGTGCTGCTTCCTCTCAGGGATGCCTACCCAACCTGCACAGTGCTGGAGGTCCAGCTGTGTTACGACGTAGCCAAGCTGATTAACCTTTTCAAAAAAAGGTACTTGTTTTTGTAACCTCCATGAGTTTAGCATAATTTTATTAATGTTTTGCTAGTCCTTAATCAACATGTACCAGCAGTACTAACCTGGTGTGTACTAAAGATGAATGCTCTGGTCTGGACTTCAGTTAGGTTCAGCTGTGTTTCAAAGGGAGTTGTGGGGTTCAGCCCATCTCTTGTAGGTGTGATATGTTGTGTGATGCATAAGTTAAGTTTTGACTTGCTGATTATCTATTCATGTATGTACTTAGTTATTTATAGTCAGGCAGTGCAATGTGAAAAACTGAACTATTGAATTAATAACTCTGTTAACCCTGCTTCTTTGGTGAGAGGTGCTGATCACAGGAGACACAAGTGTTGTCTTCTGGGCTCTCAAGAATAGCATTAGTTTGTTTGTTCTTTTTCCTGTAACCTCACTGCAAGTGTAGGCTATATAATGATATTCCAGACTTGAAAATAAATTATACTTATATGATTAACCAAAATAAAGTGTGTGTAAATATCTTTGGTGACTGATTACTTTGCTATCAGTCCATGGCATAACTTGTTCTCTCAGGGATTATAATCTTTTAAAGCTTGATTTGATACTGTTTTCTTGCAAAATGTTATGAATGTATTTTCCTGTGCAGAAAACAGGCAGAAAAAAGCCTGATTTACTATGAACATCTGCATCAGAAGTATGGCAAGAGGGTCCAAATCAACCCTAAGCCATGTGGTCAATTCTGCTGCTGCGAAATGAGAGGATGTGAAAGGGTAAGAGATAGTGTTCTTTTTTAGTTATGGCTAAGTAGGTTATTAGAGGAGCAGAAAATAGTTTTTTGTCATGTTTCAGTGGCCTTCAGAAAGTTCTTTATTCATTCATTGCCAATAGGTCATCTGCCATGTTCTCGTACTGTGTGGTAAAGAGGAATTCCCTGAAACTTTTGAAATGTAATCTTAGTGCACGAACTGAAGTACAAGAGAATCTTCCTGTTTGCCTTGTGACATGATCTGTAATTTGTGGGAATGGTATGAGGAAAGGTGACTATGGTTTGTGTAAGCTGTGTGTTGATGAAGATACTGGCCATCTCGTACTTGCATGTAACAGTCATCAATTTCCCCACAGGAGGATGCTGTAGATTATTATACCAAAGTTAGAAATGAACTTGAGGAAGAATATTCAAAAGAGGAACAAGCTGTTCATAGTAACCCGCTGGGAATGGCTTTTGTAACATTTCAAGAGAAATCCATGGCAACCTAGTAAGTTTTGTCTGTTGTCATGTTTGTTCTCTTTTTACTAAAATAGTACAACTGATCTCTTGGTTGTGTCCCTGGTTTGCTTATGTTGGTTCTTCCTTTCTTCTTTTTCACCATTCGGTGGATTTGCTCTGCTTTGCTTTCTGGTAAGTTTTCCTGTAAGTGTGCATTTTAGCCTCTATGCTGTGAGTGAAGAAACTACCTAAGGGACTAAAAGGCTTGGGGCATTTAATGGGATAAAGATCCTTTCTCTTCTGTGTGGGATCCAGTCCATCAGTGTAGGTTAATAAGAGACCAGACTGATTGGTTCTTGAATATGAGTTATTGATATCTCCATTTTCTACTGTGCAAATGGTCCAATTACCAAGCTATCAGAGTGAGTGCAAATTACTCTGCTGGTTAAGTCATCTCAGCAATGTAGAGTCAGTGAGGGACCTTGTCACAGGTGATAGATACATATTCTGTGCATCTCTTACCTGTTGTTATAGATATATGTGTAGATCTAATATCCAAAGTTGTTCTGTGCTTTTATTCAGTCATTTGTAGAGAAAATGTGTGTAGCCTCTCATGTTCTGTTGGCACTTTGTGACCATCTTTTGCTAACACAAGGTGGGTAAAGGGAAGCAGAATAATATTTGTATCACAGCATAACACATAATGCTCTTTTTAAATTATTCTTAGCCTCTGTCACTTAAATTGTCTGCATTCTTTTGGCCTTCAAGTCGTGTCAGAGACACAGTCTTCCAGGCTGTTTTTCAAGGAAGTCCAGGATGCAGAATTTCTTGCAAGAATTTGGTGTGTTGGAGAAAGTTTTGCTTGCTACTCCTTAACGGAGTAGTGATTGTGTGATGAAATCTGCCTCCTCTTGTAATTTTGTAATGAAATAACATTTTGAGATGTGAAAACGAAAGAAGAAATAAGCACTGAAGTTCCGTCTCTAGCTACTGATGTATTGTGTACAATTTTGATGTGATAGTCTGTCCTTGAGCATGTGTTCTGAGCTGCACTGCAGGCATCTCTCAGTTGAATCATCAAGGCCTGAAAACATTTTTGTTTTTTAGCTTGGAATTAATGTGGTGGGCTCCATTCCCTGGAAAATTAGACAAGATTACATGCGAAGCTGAGGCTCCCATCAAATTAGAAAGTTACTTGGTGCCCTTAGGATGCTCTGCTCCACAGAGCCCTGAAATAGAATGCGAGAAACAGGGAGCCAGAACTGAAGTTCTGGGGGCTCAGATGATTGTAGAAGCTTGCTAATGATGGCTGAAGCTTGCTCTGTATGTATTTTTGAAATAAACTGTCAAAGAATAATTAACTTTCTTAAATACTTGCTGCTGCAAGATGCTGGCAATCTGACATCACTGCTTGAATTCTGGTAAGGAAAAGATCTGGGGGTTATGTTTGATAGTTTAGTGTTTGTGTGTGTGGTTCTCTGTCTTCTTTACGTTCAACTGAGAAACAAGCATGTTCACAGATTTTAGAATCTCCCCATTTAAATATAATATCTATTGTTTCTATGCTACTCTAATAAAATATTCTCTGAATGTGTGTCTCGCCCTTCTACTTGCCCTGCTGTCCTTTGAGAGATCTTTGAAAGTATTTATTCTGGGCATGTTTAAACTTTCTTTAAATATTTTGAGTGTCGGTCAACTCATAATATTAGAAGATAGAATTAAGCACTGTGATTATTTTAGGAGTGGGTGAAAGAGGCTAATATTTTGAATTGTGAGAATACCAGCATGCTAAAAATTCTTCTGAGAATTGGTACTCAAGGCAAAATTGGCTGGTTTAGATAGTAAGGGATTAGTCTGCAGTCTCATTTCATTAGTCTAGTTTGATTTGAAAACAGATGTATTATGTAAAGATGTGTTTAGGAAACTGTCTGTCTTTAATTTTTTTCCAATGCTCTCAGGCTTTGATTTTTTTTTTTTTAACATGACCCATTGCTGTTGTTCATGTTGGTAGAAACAGCAAACAGTTTAAACCAAGACTGCTTTTTATTTCTAGCAAAACAGATCTCAAGCATGTGGCAGCAACTGTTTATATAATGGTCATTAGTGCATAATATGTTACATTGTTGTTTAAATTCTATCTTGATTGCGGGTCATTAAAATAAAAAACAACCCTTTATCACTATTCCCAGACTTTCTCATTACATATTCAGCATTTTCAGGTGTTAAAAAATTGGAAAAATCTTCTTCTTCTTCCTTACAGCATCCTTAAGGACTTCAATGCCTGCAAATGTCAGAGCATTAAGTGTAAAGGAGAACCCCAGCCATCATCCTACAGCAGGGAGCTGTGTGTATCCAGCTGGGAGGTCAGATATGCTCCTTATCCTGAGAATATTTGTTGGTAAGATTTCTGTCTTACATCCATTGATTGGTGATGATGTAGGTTTAGAATGGGAACAGGAGAAACACAGATGAGAGTGTTATTCTTTAACCCTAAACTAAAACTTTATGTGGTGTTGGAATGTGGCTGATCTGCCTCTTTATTTTCATTACTGGTGTTCTTCTTATCCTTGGGGTCTGTGGACATTGCTTGGGGTAATGGACTAGAGTTTTTCCTGCCTAAAATTTAAAGAAAACCCTAATCCTGTGTAAGTCTGTCCCTCAGTGTGCATATCTACTGTTGAGATCTGAGGAAAGCAACTTGGTGTTGGTGCTGAGTATCCTCAAAATATGTATATATTTTTCTGAGTTGCCACATGATGAGTGTAACTTGATCCACTCTGTAAACTCTGGTCTGTCTTCTAACATCTCTATTGACTCAGTATATGTCCCAGATAAATGCTTTTTGAATTAAACTGTTCCTGTGCTGTCATCTGTCATGCTTATAGGCTAAAAAATATCTAAGCATTTTCTGTTTGTTTTGCAAATCCCTTAGGTTTGAGTCAATATAATCCTTTCTTCTGTAATAGTAAATTTGTTGTGACATTTCCATTGCCCAACCCAAAACTGCAAGTGAGACACAAACATGCACAAATTACTGTATTTCACCTGTATGTAGTTTTTTTAAAAATCACTTTTTTTTTCTTAATGATTTTAATTGAAAATGAGTTTTAAGGTGACTGCGCTATTGATTCCTGGTAATTGTGAGGTTTTCTCTAGAACTACAATGCTGCAGTTGGGAACAAAGTTCAGAATCTTTAACCATGAGGCAAAACCCCATGATTCTTAGCTTAGTGTCTTTTGCAGCAGTCTTATTTTGAGATATGAATTAAAAAATCTCTTGCAAGCTGCTTTCCAGGTAGGGATTGTTTAATGTGCCTTTTTCTGTGTGTGTGCTTCATTTCCTCTTCGTTTCTTCAAGCACTGGACTGAGGAAATGGTCTGAGACTCAGTGCACTGAAGCACTTGCAAAACTTTTCTAAACATCTCTAAGAGAAAAAAAATGGTCGGGTTTTGATATTTTGGGTTGGTTTATTTGTTTGGGTTTTTTTCTGTTCTTTTTCTTTTCTCCTCCCCCCACCTTGAAGAAGAGGAGCCACAGGGATTTTCCAAGTCCACAAAAAGACTTGTCATAATTAGGGATATTACTGAGCTTCTGTATCCCTGTTTTGTTTGTTCTGAATATTTGGCTTTGGCTGGAGTTCAAATCATTCCAGTCCTTTTGACAACCATCTCAAATAACATTTAACAACTTTACTTGTTTAAAATCTATGGTTGCTGTTTTAATATGGCAGGAAAGGGTGCAGTATTTGTAAATTTGAAATTTCATTTCACATCACAGTTTTTTGGTAGATTCCTCCTCTGATAGGTATTCTCCTTGCAGAAATTCTCTGTGTCTTCTATCTCTGTCTCTCCTTGTTTCATTTCTGTTTAGTACTTCTGTATTACTGGACAATGGAAGTGTTTCATCCCAAACCTTAACTACATTAGACATTGTTTGTGTAATGAAAGAATAAATGTGTTCTTCTGCAAGCACAATTTATGTTATCATTCAAGAGAGCTTGCACAGTTCTCTTTACTTCTAATAAGGATCAGCAACTGGAACTTGTGTAGTGCTTTGTTATATAACTTTGAAAGCTCAGTTTAGAAAAAGCAGTGCCACCTGTCACTTGACAGATAGTATATATCTTTTTTTAACAGCAAATGCTTGCTGCTTGTTTTAATATCCTTTTTATTTTTGCTTCTTTCTCCAGGAAAAATCTTTCAGTGCATGGACTGAAATGGTGGTTTAGATGGGCTTGCATTAATTTGCTTCTTTTTATTGTGCTGTTTTTTCTAACTACTCCTTCCATAATCATCTCAACCATGGACAAGTTCAATGTCACTAAACCTATTCACTACCTTAATGTAAGTATTGCCATATGTTTGGATATAGCTGTGGATCAGACCAAAGTTTTGGTAAATTGATAGAGTTTCATTGTCTTACTGTACACCTTCAGTTGAAATTCTCAGGATTGTTTTATGTAGCTGCTGATTAAAAACATAAATCCAGAATCAGGTCTTTAGCCCTCTTTTGCTCCTGGATAATAGTCTGAAGTAATTTAATCTGAGGCTTTATATTATGATAACATATTTATGTATTTGTTTGTGGTAAAAATTTGCAATCCAAACAAATAATTCTAAACTGTGTAATCAAAAAATCTTTGCAAAAAACAGAATTTCAAGTCCAACTTGTATTTTGATTTTTTTTTTTTAATAAGAAGGGAGGAAATTCAGATTTTTAACTCTGATGTAAAATGTTTTTATTTTGCTCATAGGGTTCAAAGCAAGATGGCATATGTATCTGATCCTAGTCTGACTGCAGCTAAAGCAACTTGCAAGCTGTTCTTTTTAAATATTTCCCCAAGCTAGTGCAAACTACATAAAAACTCCTTGTGAGACTGCACTTTCATGGAATTTAATTCCCAATCTCACTTTGGTTTTGTGTCTTGCATGCCAGTGCTAAGCACTTATTACTCAGTTTAAGATTATCTGAATATAATTTCCCCAGTTCATCCTGCTATAATTTACAAAAAGCAAAATACTACCATCTCTGTTCCACCACTACTGCATTAAAGTGTTTTTAATACTTATTTTCTCCCCCACTAGAATCCTGTCATCAGTCAGTTTTTCCCAACACTCTTGCTCTGGTCCTTCTCAGCTTTGCTACCAACAATTGTGTATTACTCAACTTTGCTGGAGTCCCACTGGACAAAGTAAGCAACCTTTTCCCCTGTTTTTACCTTATCAGCTGAATTACTAAAATAAAGGAAATTGCTGATCTTTCACAGAAGTGTCAAATCCGCAGACCTCTCGTAGCAGGGAATTTCCTGTTTTAGTCTCTTTCTAGTGTTATAACCACATTTCAGGGTTTAGGTAATTTATAACCCACACAGCAAGTGTAATCTGACCACATGATTTGCTTATGCTTTCCCCTGCTTCCCACTTCGCTCCTCTTTGTATTTAATAAAAAAAAAAACCGTATGAGCAGGCTCAGGAGGTGTAGCTTCAACAGGAACATGGGAAGTGCCTCTAATCCCATAATTAAGTCACTCTCTGAGAGGATAGGCCATGTGGGTTTGGATCCCTTCCAGGCTGACAATTTGTGAAAAAGGGCATCCATCTTTTTGTAGTTTGGCATGACAAAATGGTCTGGATGTTACTCGTGGTGCACAACTCAGCTCTGTTGGATATTAGCGGTGATCTGAGCAGGCTCATGGGGCCAAAGGCCCAGCAGATGTGTTGATGCATGGTTTTCACATAGAACTGGTGCACCCCAGAGATGTCAAGCCCACTGATGTGCTGCTGACTTGGAGACTTCATCACAGCTTGGTTTGGAATACCAGATTTGATGCCCTGTTTGCCTTCAGTCAGATAAAAGCACAGTACTGCACAGTCAATCCCAGCTTCCCTCAACTTCACTCGATCTTTGTCAATAAAGCTTGTAGCCATTTTTTTGTTTGTTTTTCTATTCTAAGGTCAATTTTGTTTTTTTCCTTTCAAATTTTTGTACCATTCCTTTCTAAGACATGTCCAGAGTCTGCCTTTTATTTGCCACAGTTGTATGCTTTTCATCAACTCTATTTTGGTAGTTGTGCTACACACAAGAACTTTGAGCCCTTCTCAATCAGTCAAAATAGCTTTCTGAAGTCACTAGAGATCATAGGTCTGATTTCAAGCCTCAGTGCAGTTACACTGATAGGTCTTGCCATGCCCAAGAGTTCCTGTAATAAAACCCCTATGGTTTTAAAGCCCTCTCAGATGCCACCTCTAAGAGTCTGAATTGTTCATAGTGCTGCACTTTTCTGACAACAGGGTGTCACTAGATCCATGTTCCTGCTGCTGCAGTAGGGGTATGGTGTTAGTAGTGTCATGTTGTTCCCCAAGACTTGACACTTGGCAAGGAGGTTGTCTAAGTGTCTGGTTTCTTGGCAGTGGTGCCCTTTTCTGAACTGCTTAATCCCTCCTGGCATGACTCTTGAAGAGCTGTTTGTTTACAAGCTGTTGCAAGATTGAGTGTCTTTGGGTGAGAGACCAGCTGTGGTGGTTGCACATCACCGTGCTTGTGGTACAGACCTGTAGTGATGCTCATCCAGAGTCTCGATTTACATTCAGCAGTGTTTTTGTTGCCCAAGAAGATACTGAAAGTCTGCTTGGTCCATATTGGTGAATATCTCAAAGAAGTTTGTTTTTTATCTTGTAGCAACGTGATATGGTAGGGGAAGCTGGAAGTCTGACAGGTGTTGGCATTGTCCAGGCAAGATCCTTCATGTGTGGCAGCTTTTTGTATGAGTTTCTTACTCAGTGCCTTTTTATGTTGATAGATCTGCAGAGAACAGAATAATGATGCATAAAGTCTACATATTTTTGATCTTCATGGTATTGATTCTGCCCTCCCTTGGTCTGACCAGGTAAAGAATCATAGTTAAATGAAGTAATGACTGAGTACTTTCATGATGAGACATCTTTACTTGTGTTTTCTAGTTGTGAGGTATAGTCAGTGTACCCTCACTCCCCCCAGTGTGTGCGATTATGTTGTCATTACACATTAGATTTCAATGCTCATCTTACATTTGGGGGTCCTCAGAACCCTTAAAGTTTCCAAAGCCTGACTTTTCTTTTAACAAAGAAATTTAAGACCTTGTAAGACCAATGGCTAATTAAAAGTTGCCCATAGCTGCAATCTTAGCTGAGAACCAAGTTTCCTGAGTGTTTCCTGTACTTCAGTTGGAGTTGTCCCTTTCTTTCCACAGTATTTGACTGTTTCCTTGGCTAACTGGGTGACATGTACTTGTCCTATCTGTATAATAATTGCTAAAAATTAATAATTAAAACTTTAATATGGAGTAGATGTTTCTGTTCTGTTTGATTTTGTACCTTTTGTCTTATTTCCAGCTATCAGTACCTGTGACAGAGCCAAAGTAGTGTTCAGATTATTTGATTAAATTCTCTCAACTATCTTGATTTAAACTACTTGAAAAGAGAAGCTATTTTAGACAGTGCTAAGATGTGGGAGACTGAATTACATTCACCATCTTTCTTCCAGCCTTGATTTTTTTTTCCGCTGGCTGTTTGACAGAGAATCGTCTGATTCTGCAGTTAGGCTGGAGTAAGTATTAGCTAAATAATGTTCCCTCTATGCTATTCCTTTGTAAAGGAATACTTAGGACTTACATTTTTTTTTTTACTCTTTACTGGACTTGGTTAGTGTTTATTAGAATTTGCTCAGGGTTGCTACTCTGGGATGATGTTGAGTTGCTGAATAAGGGGAGGAGACAATAAGGTTGGACATTAGGAAGAATTCCTTCACAGAAAGGATGGTAAGGTATTGGAACTGGCTGAGGATTGTTGCCTGTCATGGACAGGGGATCTTCCCAAGGATTACAGTGAGACCAAATAACTGCAGCAGTTCTCTTTCTGTAATCCAGTGCATCTTGATTTTAAGGAAAATGTATGTTTTTACACACATTGCATTGCAAATTTGCAGGTATTGGTTATTTTCAGCTCTTGTGCCTGTGCCTGGAGGGAAAGAATAGAATGCAATTGTTAGGATATAGGTTTCCAAATGCTGTTTCAAAATTAGTAACAGGAGGACAATTAGGAGTTACTAAGTTAGGAGAGATGATTATTCTGTTGCAGTCTTATTTCATCTTGTGGCAGGTTGCTGTTGCAGACATCAGATGATGCTCTTGTCTGCTGTCAGCCACCCATCAGGCTGCTGCATCTTTTTGTGAACAGTTTATTCCTCATCTGAACTGCAACTCAGCCAGGCTCTTATATACTACACTGGCTGCTTTTATAGCTCTGCAGTATTCTTTTACAACAAGGTTATCACAACTCTTCTGGCCACTTCCTGAGGTACATAGTGCTTATCCTGATGGTAAGAGATCTCCAAAGGCAATAGGGATAGATTGTATACCTCCTGTGTTTGCTTATCTTCCTCCCAGTCAGTGTCTGGTGTCTTTCCTGGCAGATGTGTCTTCCTGCCTGACCAGGGAGCCTTCTTTGTGAACTATGTGATTGCCTCTGCTTTCGTGGGCAATGGGATGGAGCTGCTGCGCCTGCCAGGCCTCATCCTCTACACCATACGCATGATCATGGCCAAGTCCACAGCAGAGAGGAAAAACATCAAACAGGTATTGGAGCTCCTCCTTAGCAGGAGGCAACTCAGTGATCGATCCTTGTCAGAAACGGTGGGAGCACCCATCCTTCACACCATTAACTATCATCTCCTGACGTTTGTGGTTTTTTAGCCTTTGTTTTGCTTGTCCACGACAGGTTCATGTTCCCTTCATTTGCAGCACAGATAACAGGGAGGGAGTTATTCAAGTCAGAGATGGTCAAAAATCAAACCTCAAGCTCTGAGCTTCAGGTATCAATCTCTTCATAGCTCTAAGTCAGAGTTTTATGATTAGGATTTTATAGAATAGTTAATGATTTTATCTTGTAGTCTGAACTTCAGGGTTTTTTTTTAATTCAAATCGATCTAGAGTTAGTTTCTTCTGTCAGCCAGGAGGTGTGAACAGCTTGCTTTAATCTGAACATACACCTAGCAAAATATGTATTTTTTGCCTGTATTCCATTTTAAGAGGTGGACTTCCAGGTGATGTGTCATCCCTATAGCTTGAAATTCCAGGTGTTACAATGGGAACTTAAGCCTGTGTACAGCTGCCACAGTGAGGTGAAGGTTCTGAGTCTGGCACAATTATTTTCTGCTTTGTGGTTTTAAGGGGCTGCTTCTTGTGGATGCAGATTCCCTCAGAAATTACTTTAAGGCTATGAAAGAAGCAGCATCTTTTCTGTATGTCCAGATAATAAAAACACATAATACTTCATCTAATTACATCATTTCTGCCTCTTAGGGAAATAACTGATCTCTCAGGGGGAGAGAATAAGAGAAGGTGAATTGTTGCTTTAGTGAATCTATTCTTAACTCCTGACACATTGATGGATGACTTGAGAGTTTTGGATGTTTTGTTTTTGTTCCTAGCAACAGGCATTTGAATATGAATTTGGAGCAATGTATGCCTGGATGCTGTGTGTGTTCACTGTCATCATGGCCTATAGCATCACGTGTCCCATCATTGTCCCTTTTGGTAAGTTTTCCAGTGAGCACTGTGGGAGTGAGATGGGGCATGTGGGAAGGTTGGAAGGCCCAGCTCTGCATTCTTATTCCTGTTCAAATGCTGATAATTCTTAGGACTTGGATCCAAGTTTCCTTCCCTTCTTGTTGAAGAACACCAAAAAAGATGATGAATTACTTAGCTCTTGTATTGCCTTTAGAGGTTGAAAGTGTATTTAATGTCTATTAGATGTTTATTTTATTTCTCAAATTTGAGTGTACTGGCTCTGGTGTTGAGAGGTTTAGATCAGACATAAGTAGTACTAAATAATTTTATATAGTTGGCATTTTCATTTTCTAATCCAAAACTTTACAGAGCTAGATACAAGATAATTATCTAAATTAGATACTGTTCAGAACTGGTTCAATCAACAACCTTATTACTGGGAGAATGTGGCCAATTTTTATGTAACAGTGTAATTGATATTTACTTCCATTCTGTTTTGTATGCAGTTGTAAATAATCTGAATGTGCCACTGCATCCCAGAGCTGTTGCAATTCATAGCTGCCACAGCAGTTCCTGGCTGTTTGTTTGGATAAGGAATAGCTGACTTGAAATCCACTCATGAATCTGGTGAAAGCCGAGAGGGAGAGGTTAAGCCACTGTCAGGCCATTCTTCCTCACTAGCACAGTGGAAGGAGAGTTAGGAAGTTTTACCTACTGGCTTGGCCTCATGTGCCAGCACTCAGATGGAGCTCTGGGCTCTCCCTGGGAGCACAAGAGGCACCACAGAGAAGTGTGTGGAGAGGGGAGGGATGGGGGTGCAACAGCCTTAGGAGCAGGTGCTGTCGTGCAGCTGTACCCTCCTTGTGTTTGGGCTGTACCCACCACTGGTATCTACATTTCCACTCACTTGGATAGTGTAGATCTCCTCACAGAGCTGCTGCTTTTTATCAAACCTCCAGCAACCTCTGCTTGGCTCTCCTGCTTTCCCTGCCAGGTTTGATTTACATCCTCCTGAAGCACATGGTGGACCGTCACAACCTCTACTACGCCTATCTCCCTGCCAAGCTGGAGAAGAAGATGCACTTCGCAGCTGTCAATCAGGCCCTGGCAGCTCCAATCCTCTGCCTTTTCTGGCTCTATTTTTACTCCTTTGTGCGGCTGGGTAAGTATTACCTGTTTCCACCTAGAAGCTGCTCCCAGCTCTCTTGCCAGCTTCCCTGAATAAGATGTGAAGTTTCACAAGCTTTGCAGACTTTTCTTTTTCCTTCCCTAAAGGGGAGGTCATGGTGGTTGCCTGTGGGACTGAACTACACAACATTTGCATAAGGGCCTTTGATGGAGATGGCTGATACATTAAACTGTTACCATGGGGCTCCATGTTCCTTCATTTCACAGGACATCATGTATTCCTTAAATCAGGATACTTGGAATTGGCCAGTTGGGCTGTGAAGTGACAGACAGTAAAAATCATTACATAAACCAAAAATCTATTCAGAATTAGCTCTTTGTAGTAAGATGATCACTGGCTTCACTACCTGCATTTGTGTAGCCTGGGCATAAGTTTAATTTGCTTGGGTGAATTGGTTGCTGCCATCACTCAGGAAAAATGCTAAAATATTGGCTGATGCTAGTCCTCGTGTGTTCTACATCATCCATCAAATTTTACATGGAAGACTGCAGTGAGATGGTGACTCTCTTCCCCACATTTGTAGTTTAAAACCTCATGGGTTTTATGTGTAATTTATTTTTAAGATAGGGACATTCTATGTTTTGCAAATACTTGGCATTGATAGTATTGGCTGTGCTGTACCAACACCTTTGATGTCAGAAAAGGTAAGAGACAGCTTATGGGTTTTTATCCATGATACAGCAGGAAGCATTTGGCATGGAATGGGGGTGTCAGTGATGGTGGAAGAGTCAAGTTTCCCTTCTTTAGAAGGAAGCTCCTGATATCTAACAGCATTGTGCCCTCATGGCAAATGATCATGTTTGCATGGTGTTTTCTAGCATACCAGTAGTCAGAAAGGTATTGTTGGCAGGCTGTCATCTAACTTTAGGGGTAGGGAAAGCTGCCTGTGGAGGTAAGAGGCACTTGGAACTATTGCTTCAGGCTGTCCTTGGATTTTAATAGGTTCTGCATTACTTGTATGTTTGAGAGCTTGTTTTTTTCCCTTGTTTTGAGAGCTGCTTTTGCAACCAGGAAGACCAACAAATCTGTGTCCTCTAAATTAACAGGAGAATTTCTAGAGCATGCTTTAGAAAAATCACCTCCAAGGGCTCAGCATCTGATCCACCTCTTTAATTATTAGGAAGGAAATCCTGGTGAAGTAAAAATGAAATCTTTTATTATAATGTTTTCTAGTTCTGCATGGTAAAACCATTATTTGTCAGGGACCTTAATAATGGAAAACACAGGCTGGATTACTGTGTTTGGCTTGGGCAGTGTAGAGGACCCTGCTTACAGGATGTTGTTTGGTGGTTTGTCAGTGCACAGGGCAGTCTGAGAGGTAGGAATTTGATACGTTGATTTCATTGCCATTGATTTCATTGCTCCTTCTAGTGCCAAAAAGAAGGAAGGAAGGAAGGGTAAGAGAGCTCTGCTTCCTTATCTGCAAAATAGATCAGTTTATGGTGTAAAGCTTGATTGCTTGGTCACTGGCTTGTATAGTTGGCTTGATATGGGTGTTTCAGTCTGGTTGCAGAGTCCAGTGACAGTACTCTTGTTTCTCACTCCTTATATATTAATGTAAGCCTGGAAAGACCCCTCTCCCAATTCTCAGGGCCAAATACCACCTGCCTGCATACTGAAGGTGATAGGCTGTACTGGTGTCATCTTTCTCCTTCTCAGTGCCTGTATTCCTCCTCAGCTCTTATGCCATCCATCTGTCCATCCATCCATCCATCCTGCACCTGCAGCACCACTGGGCCTCTCACCACAGAGGAAGTGAGGTCCTATCTGCAGTTCAACCTCCATCTCCTGGGGTAGTCACTTGAATCCCATGTTCTCCAGAGCTGTTGACAGGCAGGAGTTCTGAGGACACAGTGCAGGGGAAAACTGATGTAGGAGACTTTTCCTTCCCTAATCTCTGCTGTTTGTCTTGTGGTTTACACCATACATTGGCTTTGGTGTAGACACACCTCACCATCTGGTAAATACTTGTGTAACCTGTGCTTATAAAAATAACCTCCTCTGAAGGACATTCCAGAATACCCATAGGGAGGTTTTTTCACTTCCTTTTTTTTGGTTTGAATAGTGATGTGTTTGTAGGGCTTTTCTTGGTTTTGTTTTTTTGTGTGTGTGTGGTGTTTTTCCCCTTGTGAACAGACCTGTGCAGGGCTTCTATAACCTGCTATAGTGTAAAACTTGTCTATTCTGTGCCACTGCTTATGTTGGGGTTACCACAAAAATGTCTGAGGGTTGGTGTTGCCTCTTTTGTCTGAAGAAGCTTGGGAACAGCTAGGGTTTGTAGTGATGTTTACTTTTTCCTGTTATCCTATTCAAGTCATCTTTACTGCAAAATGAGATTAATTTCTTTAGAATATTCCCCTAGTGGATCTGGAAAATAAGACATCACTGTAATCTTTAATACTTTTTCCATACTAGGCAACCATGTCCTTTCCTATAATTTTATTTGCACACTCTTTGAACTAAAACTTACCTTTCAGCCTAGTTCATATTTACTGTTTCTTCTCTTGATCTTTTTCCTTGGATTCTTCCCAGTTCTGTCCCTATTTTATTATAGACAAGGCTACTCAGCTGAAGGCTCAGTAGCACTGAATTATTTTGTATAGGTGCCAGAGACTTGTCTTGTTTTTTCATTTTCCTCTCTTCCTGTGTTCTTTGATACCATCCCACTATTGACTGCTTTCCAGCAGTTGTATGCTGCAGTGCTATTGCTATCCCTCACATCTACATTTCATTTTTCCTTCCAAATTGTACTTATTTGCTGTTTTCTGCATACAGTTTTATCTTGCTGTTGGTTTTTTTGTTTTGATCCTTTAAAGCAAGTGGGGTGGTCTTATCTACCAAGATCATTTTGATTCTTCTCCTCCCTTCATACCTTTGAGCTGTTTGCAAACCATCCAGCTTGGTACCACCATCATGATTAATCAATGTAATTAATATTATATTTCACAGATCATTAATGAAAGTATTTAAGAAGGGAGTGCAAATGGATGAATGAGGGAGGAGGAGAATCACTGTGAGTCTTGTCTATCATTTAAGTATTACAGCAACATTTCTTGGCCTCTAGAAGTGGGAGAAGTTTGTGTATAATGACATTCTCCTGTTTGTGGCTGGAAGTTGGCTGCCCGTTCCTCTAAGGAAAAATAAAAAATCCATGAGGCTTCTGAAAAAGAGGGAGATAAATAAAGGCTTGTTTTGGTTCTGTTGGTTTTTTCTGCTATGCATTTTTATATTTATTCTCTGAATATTTTTCTAGGTTTTAAAGCACCTACAACGATGTTTACCTTGCTTGTTGTCAACATCACTATTGTTATTTGCTTGGCTTACACTTGTTTTGGCTGTTTCAAGCACCTGAGTCCACTGAATTATAGGGTAAGTGATGGATACCTGACCTTTCAACACCTACCTGTGTGCTTGACGGAGCACCAGCTGTTCCTGTGGGGTTGTCCATGCCTTCCTGCTGGCAGTGTCTGTTCACAAAGGCTCTTGGTAAGATGGCTGAAGAGGGCCTGTAGTGCAGGTAGGCTGCCGGGCAGAGTGGAATGTCTCTCAGTGTCTGCAGGAAAGTCTCTCAGTGAATTTGAGAGAAAATAGCAGTATGGAAAAAGTATCCTGGGCTGCATCCCCAGCAGCGTGGGCAGCAGGTTGAGGGAGGGGATTCTGCCCCTCTGCTCTGCTCTGCTGAGACCCCACCTTCAGTGCTGCATCCAGCTCTGGGGTCCCAGCACATGGACCTGTTGGAGCAAGTCCAGAGAAGACAACCAAGATGATCAGAGGGATGGAGCACCTCTGCTATGAGGGAAGGCTGAGAGCAGTGGGGGTGTTCAGCCTGGAGAAGAGAAGGCTCCAGGTTGACCTAATTGCAGCCTTCCAGCACCTGAAGGGAGCCTACAAAAAAAAAAGGTGGAGAGAGACATTTTACAAGAGTGTTTAGTGACAGGGCAAGGGGGAACGGCTTTAAACTGACAGTAGGTTTAGATCAGATAATAGGAAGAAATTCTTTGCTGTGAGGTTGCTGAGACACTAGCACGGGTTGCCCAGTGATGTTGTGGATGCCCCATCCCTGAAAGTATGAAAGGCCAGGGTGGATGGAGCTTGGAGCAACCTGGTCTGGTGGCATCCCTGCCCATGGCAAAGGGTTGGAACTAGATGATCTTTAAGGCCCCTTCCAAGCCAAACCTTTCTATGATACTGTGTAGAAGGATTGTAGGAGAGAGTACCAGCCCTGCACTGAGATCTGTCTGTGCAGGTTTTGGGTGCTCATGATCTGTGTGTATGGTTTTCACTCACCAGTTTGATATTCTCTCTTTCTTTCCCCACCTGTTGCTGGTTACAGATAGACGACACACAAGGTGAAAGAGGAAAAGACACAGATGTACCAACAGTCCCAACATCTTCTGTAAGAAGCTAAGAGTTACTAATACTCCCTTATGTTTCCTAGAAAAACTTAATTTCTCACCCTGCTTACCCAAGAGCTTGTGTAGGACATATTACTCTGAATGGACTGTGGGATTTGCCATCCCATGTGGGACCAGAGAGTTCTGCAGCTGGGCTCCTTGCCTGCTCCCACGTGGTGTCCCAGAAGTACCTTCGGCTGCCATTTTAGGAGTAGTTGAGACACGTTGCTTCCAGCAGCTCTGTGTGCTGTGTTCTGTGCCCTGCCCCAGACAGAGCCTCACATCTGGACAGCTGCCAAATGCAGTCAGTGGCCACTGCTTTGATTCTGAAAGCTGTGACGTGTAGCAGGTGTTGCTTGCCATGCCACTGAGAAGGATATAGGACTGAGGTAGAAGGAAAGGCCTTGTGCCACAGTCAAGAGGTGCAGGTGAGTGTTGCACCAGGAAGCCTCCAGCAGGGTGCAAAAGGCCTGAGGTGTTAAGATGAAGAATGGGAAAAGGAGGTTGAAAAGAAGAGTGACAAGGGGAAATATTATCCTGGGTGAGTTATCCCAGCGTTGTGCTTTGAGAGACCACTAAAACCCTTCACTTGTGATTTCAGATGTACGTCCCCCAGGTTTTGCGTCCTCATCCTACAGAAAGGACGGTGCTGGCCCCCACGGAGCAGCAGTCGTATGGCACCATGGACAACACTTGCTCCCAGGCAGAAGGAATCGTGAGCTATGCCACTGGACCGGCAATTGTGGATCAGGCATCGAGAGCTTCGCTCTGAGTGCCGAGGACTAACACAAGGTGGAGCACTTGGCCCAGGTTTAGGAGAACTCATTCCCTGCCACCTCCCACTAAGAGTTAGGTGTTATTTATGTATTCCTGCCTGCAGAAGAGGTACAGAAATAATTCATTGTGTGGTCTGCAGCTGTGCTGGGAGGTTAAAAAGCAGATGCCTTGGGACTGATTGTTTTCCAGGCTGTCTACACACGTTGTGAAACAAACAAGTTGAACACGGAGATGCTGATCCTCAGGGACTTCACTTATGCTATCTCATCACTTGCCTCATGAAGATAACTTATGCTGCATACAGATAACTGGTCACCAAAGCCAATGCAGCTTTAGAGCTGTCATTTATTTATTCAAAATAATTCTTCCCTTTTTAAAAACCCCCAACATTTATTATTTATAAACCTCTTGGGATGTGTTAAATCCTGAGACAATGCCACTTTTGATGAAAATGCTGTTTGCATGGGTGCTGAGAATGGTGTGTGGGAGTCTCTCCTCTTGTCACCCAAAGTAGTCAGCGTAGTCTTGATCATGGTACTTTTTTTTTCTTTGAAATAGATGAGGGATTACTGTGCACTTGGATACTAAAAGTACCAAAGCAAAAAGACTGGTGTAAAGAAGGGAGTGATTTATCTGATACTGTTTTTATAGACTTTTGGAGGGCATTTAGGTTGTTAGTTTCTGTTCACTATTTTTAAGGGCCTTCCACAATGAAAGTTCACCTGCCAACAATAAAGGATGTAAACATTTTATCTCTTTTAATCTTGGGTTAAAGTTACAGATCTCTGGGTTTTCTCTGTAGTGCCAATTATATGAGTTGGAAGATACTAAGTTTTTTAATTATGTAGTAGGTGCTAATCTATCCCAAAGTGCAATGTGTCAAAGTGTAACTAATAATCACAGAGCAATAAAACACTGAGTTTAGAATACTTTCAGGCTGTCTTGATTTATTTATTCTTTTCTCTGTGTGTTGAAACAGTCCTTTTGCTGGCTGCCTCACAGCATGGTCATGAACTCTCTATAAGAGCACTGCCACAAGCCTTAGAATGACAGTATGTCCCATGAGGAATTTGAATACTTTTGCATTTCTCTAGGGGATGAATCTTGGTGACCTTTGGGTAGGAGAATCTTTTGGCCCTCTGTTTCCTTGCTTGTTGTTAAACTGTTATTTCCTGAATTTGACCTTTTCTAACATGTCTGTAAAGAAGCAACATTTTGAGATTGAAGGAGACTTTGTGCCATAAATGTGTGCAGGTGTTCAGTGCCTTGCAGGGCCACCTTCAGTTCCCAAGAGCAGCACTCGGACACATGCTGAGCATGAGACCTGCCCACTGCAAGAAGGACCCTGTGGAGCTCTGATCCCTCTGATGACAAGCCCATCCTGTTAGCTGAAGATGCAACTCCTGGTTCTTAAAAGGCAGGTGAGGAGCCTTGTCTGGTGGGGGGCACATGAATTTGTCAGGCTATTTTACACTCTCACTTCAGTGGTGCAGTTTAGTCAGGGGTTTCTGCATGTGTGTGTGTGGTTTGATTTTTAGTGATCGTGGCATTACCAGAGGTGGTGTGTACCTTGTGCACACACTGCCATTCCAGGTTGGTGTTCAAATCAAGAAGAAAAAAACCTAACAGACTCCACAGTTTTTACTCATATCTGAGTCTCTCATACAGAAGTGAGGTCACAAGGAGGAGGCAGCCTGTTGTGTTCATTAGATCAGAAGCCTGTGATTGTTCTGACTCATTTCTAGCTGCACTACCCCATCTCATCCAGGTGTTTGCAGCAGCAGGGGATGCTTACATGTGTGCTTATTGAAGAATCAAATAAATCTTTCAGCTAGCACACTTGACCTGTTTGCTGTGCTGGCACTGTGGGGGTTTTATGCTCTGTGATACACCTCACTTTTGAACAAATGACTTCTGGTACTCGCCGTGACGTTCTACGTGCCGTATCGAGGACAAAAGCTCCTTAATGATTTGATTCCTTTTTGGGGCCTGGAAGGTTGCTGAACCTTGGTGGTGACACTCCTTGTTGCTGGCACAAGTTCAGGGCCAGCTCTCCTGTGAACTTGAATAAACCCAACTCCAGTCATGCTAAGGTGCTATGGATATAGAATATGCAAAACCTCCTAGGTAATGGAAAGTTACATCTTGCTAAATAGTCATTGTTGGCATTTGAGGAAACCAGTTCATGAGTCTGATGGGGAAACCACCTGCATATTTCACTTATTGTGTAGCAGCCATTCCTGTTTGCTGCTGTGCTCTGTTGCAGTTAAACTCATAGAAATGTCTATGGCATTAGGACAGGCACCGGCTGGAGAAAAGGCTGGGATCATCTATCAGTAAATTATCACAAGATCTGTGTACAGCAACACACAAATTATAGGCTGGTTTAGTATCTTTGCTTCACTATTATCTTTTGGGTCCCTCTCTGAGAGCTGGAAGTAATTAAGAAACTGCCCAGGCTCTACTTCATTCCTTCGTGCTGCTGGATATCTGCGAGGGGATAAAATTAGATCAGCAGGAGAAACTCCTTGCATTCCTGACTGAGCCTTAGAGAAAAGCTATGGGATGGAAGCCTCAACAAATGTGGATATTGGCTGCACTGTGTTTGAAATTCATATTTAAAGCCATGGCACATTCTTTACTGTTCTTTTTATAAACCTTTTGGCAGGCAGCCTAAGCAAATGGCCCAGCTGGAGTTGCTGATTGTGGCTCCCAGAAGCCATATTTGTTGGGATCCAGCGCCTGCTGCTTGCCTTGCATTGCTCAGTTGGAGCAGCGCCTCCCCCACCCCGCTCCTTGCTAAGTCCTTCCTGGCATTCCAGCAGCCACCAGCAGCAGCAGCGCTCCCGGGAGCAGCAATCCCGGACAATCTGACACTTTGCACAGGAGGAAGCCCAGAGCGTGGTCTGTGATGGGATTCTCTGGGACACAGCTGAGGGGGGCAGCCTCTGACACTTTGAAGAATGGAGCTCATTTGACACTGTGCAACAGGGTGCACTTCTGCAAAGACTTCGGGGAAGCTGAATTTCTTCCAGAGTGAGGAAGCTGCTACATGGTTTTGCTGAGGCTCAGAAACCTTGGCTTGCTTGGATACACGGAGCTCTGTGCCAGTATTCTGTGTGCCAGGCCAACCTGGCTCACCTCCAGCCCTCTTACAACACATCCTCAACACCCAAATTATTGCATTTTCTCATTTGCATTAGGTGCACATGTTCATGCTTTGTTTTCCTCTGGGCTTTTCCCATACCCTGAGCCAAAAGCTGATCTTTGTGCTGGCTAAGCTTCCAAGCGCTCCAGTGTAGCATTAAGCCATGTTCTTTCTGTCTCTTTACAGAGGTCCAGTTCCCAGCTCTGCTTACCCCCACATGCTGGCAGCACAGCTGAAGCCTTCTTGTGTCTGTTCCTACAGATAATTTGGTTATGAGTCTTTGGAAGCCTTTTACTTTTGGAAGCCTTCTCTTCAAGAAGGCGGGCTTGTCCTGGAAGCAACAGACCACAAAATTTTCTCCTGACTCTTGGCAAAAGAGAGGTGAGAGGCACAGAAGATTTGAGGAGAAAGGAGCTTTATCCCAAGTCTATTGACTACAAAGAAAAGACACACTTTATTATCTCAAAACTGAAACAATATAAGGAAATACACACTTTTTATTCCAAATGATGGCCAGGGTCATGTGTCTTATCTGAAAGTGGTCTTGCAAATCCCTTCTCTGTCTTATCTAGACAAGACTTCTTGAAGGATTCTGCTTGTCACCTGTCTGTAACAGCTGCAAGTGCCTGTTTCAGCTATTTGAGAGGTAGAGAAGTTGTTTTTTTCTTTCTGAGGACAGCTGTCTGAAGGATAAAAACAGAAAGAAAACAACTAAAAGTGGAGAGACTGAAGACTGGGTCATTATAATGGAACATTCTTCCCTATAATTTTTTGGTTCTTCAGTCAAGTCCTGGCATTTCACTGTATCCCACATCCTGTTGGTTAGAATGGAGCATCTCAGCTGTAGCAAATACAACTTCCTAAGTTTTTAGCGCTCAAACAGAGAGCTCCTGGGTTATCCTCACTTTTGTCTGTCAGAAGAGTCTGTAACCATTTGTAGCTTGGAGAGAATATGCATTAAGATCCAGCTGTAGCAGAATTAGCTTTTAATTCTTTTGATGAAACAGTGAATGTGGCCCTGTGAGTTAACTGGTGTAGCATAGGAAGCTGCTTCTCCCTACTCTCTGTGCCTACATTACTAATTCTTTCAATTTTTATGGCTAGTGGGAAGTAATACTCTGTGTGTTAAGTAAAGGTTAACTATATTTCCAGCTTCAGCTCTGGATGGAGTTCTCTTTCCATCCAATTCCGGTTTGGAAAGGTTCACTGATACAGAGTTTGTGCTCTGCAGGGGTCCAGAGCTTCACTCCCATCTTATCTATCACATCTTAGGGAAATGATATGTGATACATATAACGCAGACAGGACAGTGTTGTCTTAGGGCATTAATGCACTTTCATCTTTCAGACTGTAAGCTGATGACTCAGTTTAGATCTTGAAATAAAATAAAAAGACTTTTTCTGAGAAGTCACAGAACAGTGGTTACAAGATCTGATATCCTTGCACGTTCTGTCCTGGATCTGTGTGTGATATTTGAGTGGGAATGGGTGGGACTGTAAATAGGCAAGAAGGAGAGAGGGAAATTTTTGTATCTGCTCCCAGACTCAGTGGTTAACTAAGTGCTGGTTAATAATTAATGAAAGCACTCTTCTCAAAAGTGATGTTGAAGACAGAGTTCTAGCAGTCCAATGTATGATATGTCATACGGTGCTCCTAAATAAAACAGGAGCCAGATTTTGTTGCTGTCTCATACCATTACTGCTGTGTGGTTGTGAACCTCCCATTTTTATGCAGTGGCACAAAAGGGTGAAAGTTTCTGATAGAAGTTAGGGGCTGGTTTTGAAAGGTACCTATCTGTTTTGCTTCTTGGATGTTCATTGGAATTTAAAAAAAAAAAAGTTGCAGTACAGGAGGAAGACTGAGAGCTGTGAGAATGTAAGAGAGATGTATTTTTGTACACAGCTGGCCTTCCTTCTGTATGAAAATCCTTCATGCATTTGGTGGTGGTTTATGCTTGGATTTTCAGACTGACTGGCTTTTTTATAGCCTGCTCTCCTGAAATGTAAAGCACTGAGTTGCTTCTTTCAAGTGAAGATGTTCCATGTCAAAACTTATTTGGAATTCTAAATAGGCTTTTTTCCCTAAGGCAAATTATCAGTATTTTTTCCCCTCCATCTACAGACATAGAGAAATAAAACCAGCAGCTATCTCCATAGATGAAAATGGAAAAAGAAGTGATTTAAAGAATTGCTAAGTACCATAATTTGGTTGCAGGCATTGAAATTTTTTATGATAGGATTCTAGATTTAGAGAATGAAGTAGGGTTTTCTTGTTCTTTCATATTTTAAATTTGTAACTTCAAAAATGTTCCTAGAATAGGAAGAATTCATTCCCTTCTGAAATGAGGAATCATAATATGCTGGGAAGAAAAGGGCAAAAATTGAGAAATAAATCAACTGAGCACCTCTAAGAGGAATCATTTAAGTTATTTATCTGCAAAAAGAAAAAGAGTGGAGCAATTAGGAGAATGACATCATCTGTGTTCTGCAGTGGGTTCTTCTGCTCTGTTTGTGTGAGATATTTCTTAAACCCTCTTTGCCTCTGGTTTCTCTGAAACATTAAGAATTGCCTTCTGATCACTGCAGAAAGCTTTATGAGCCACAAAGGCTTGGGGTGATAAAAAAAACTTCCACTGAGACAAAAATGCAGGGGTGGACCTTAGCTCCCTGAAGTCTGTACAAGATTTCCTAGAACTCGAGAGGTACAAATGTGTTTACACACAAAACCACCCCAACAATGCAGGCTTGGCTGCAAAAGAGCTGAAGAACTGTTGGTATCTTTGACGGGCTGCTTGATTGGAGTTTGTCCCTTCCTGTTCCTGGTCACCCTTTCCCTGTGCTGCACTTCCTCTGATCACCTGCAGTGGTTTGAGCTACTGCTGCAAAGGATTATCTTTCATTTAAGAAGGTGGAAACTCATCATTTAAATCTCTTTTACTGTTCATCATATCCTCAAAACCGCAGGCATTCAGGTATTAAATGAGGGGAGGGCACAAGCATCCTGAGCATCTTTAAATCCAGTCAGGAAGGTATTTGGAAGGCTGAGGTTTGGACTGCATCGAGCCAGGGGAAGGAGCTGTCACTCAGCACAGATCTGTTTATAAATACTGCTCTCCAGAAGACAACTGACAATTGTAATGGGGCTAATTCTTCTAGCAGCACTGGCATAACACCATCAGGGCTGTCTGGCGCTGCACAGGGTATTTCTTCCATGAAAGAAAACTAATCCTGAGCAAGACAGTTTTAGTGTGACTTATGTTCCTTGAAGTGCTATTACAGCAAGTAAAACAAGTGGCATCATTTCTCAGTGTTTTAAAATAAGCTGCACTGAAATCAATATGGATTTATTCCTTGTCTCTTTCCACAGCACCCAGGAGGAGTTTTCCATTCCACTTTCAGACAAAAATGTATCTTCATTTAGTGCACATTATGTATTGCACCTGCTGTAAAACAGAACTGTGCATTTGACTGTCTTGAATCTCAGTCCTGCCCCCGAGCAATTGCAGCTGCCTCAGTGGTGATGACTGGTGCCCCTCACGGATCTAGAGCTAACTCTGATGCTAGGCTTAACACATTCTAATTTCCATTAAATGATGGTTTCACCTCCTTTTTCATATGAAAGTGTGATTTCTATTCATATTTTTTTCATTCATGATCTGAGTAATGCCTGTTATTTTTGTTTAATGTATATGAAGTCCTGTCTTGTTGTGTAAGATGTCCAAGGGCTGCATATGGTGACGTGGATTTTTCAGGACGTTATGGTTTGCAGTTTAAAAATCAGAAGTCAAATTTGGTTGTAGTGGGAGTTTGTTTAGCTGGAGCTGTATGAGAAGATTAGGACCTTACTTGTGTTTTTCCATACTGGAAGCAGACACTTCCCAAACCACTTCAGCTGGGGAGGCAGAGTGCAAAGTTTTTTCTTTTCAGTGGCATCTCCATGGTTCCAAACCCCTCATCTAAACTCTTAATGGGCTATGACTGGATAATTAAATAGCAGGGTTTAGGCCAGCTACTTCTGGTTTCAGCGTGGGATAAATGCATGTTTTGGAGTAACTTAATGTGGCATGGCTTTTGGGACAGCAGGTTCTTTGAGCAGGGACTTTGGGGCAACTTTGGGCCATAAATTGAAGCTTCACTAAGAAATGGCCCTGGAGCAAAACATACTGGTTTGAGCATCAAAGTGTCACCAGATTCTATGCTATCCTGAAGGCTGTAGCCACTCTTTCAGAGCCTTATTCCCAGGAAGCAGCTCAGCCAGGCCAAAAGCATCACATTTGGCCTTTTTAGAGAAAATTCCCTGACTGAATGGCAGGTCCTCAGCTGGCTGACATAAGTAAGAACAATTGTAACAGAGCAGGGACTCCTTTTGTACTGCTGTAGTGGATTTGGTTTGTAACCAGGCAGAAACCAATTTAGTGTAGTGGTTTGGTCCAAAATACTCATTACTGTTTACCTTCTGTGAGATAAGAATTAGGAGAAACGCAAAGCAGGCACCAAACTTGAAAGAATAGAAAGAAGTTTATTAACAGACCTAAAAGAAGAAAGAGGGAAAAAAAAATCATATGACACCTTCAGAACACTTCTCCTCCCCCCGCCTTTCTCCCTTCTTGCAGTGATAATGTAAAAAGGCAGCCCTTGAGATGTTCAGTCTGTTTACCACTTCCATAATAACCTTGTTCAGTCCATTTAGGAAGAGGAGTCTCTTGCCCATGCTATGAAAACATTATCACAAGGAGCCAGCCGCCCGGCTTGGTTCTCTGCTCGCATGTGAGTCCCTTCCCCCGTCTTGCAGCTTTTCCCACAACTGCTTTCGAGGGTCCACTCTTGAATTGCCGGGGTAAAATTTTAAGGTTGAGCCGTTCAGAAACAAAAGTTCTCTTCACCCATCTCTGGGAGCATTTCATTTCTAAGAATAGAGGCCCTTCTCCTTCCCTGGAAGCAAAGGGTCTTCCTCATCTTCCTCTTTAGAACTATCTCTGGGAGCATCTCTAGGACCTGAGGTTTTCTCCTTTTCCATTTGGAGCAAAAGTCCTCATCACTTCCATCTCTCCCTGTTCAAACTTCTCATGAAATTACAGCTGCGTCAGCATCTGCTTATCTCAGCGCAGGTGCTTTTGCTCACAAGTTGAATGCTCCACCCCCCATGCCTTCATGAAATTACAGCAGGTACTCTGATCTATCATAGCTTCACAACAGAATTTCAGCTTTAAGCATCTCCTCTTTCACTTCCCTCCGGTTTTCAGCTCTTCATAGCACTAAAAGGGTTAATCTCACCTAGGCCTTGCAGCTGGAATGTGGCTTATCGCTGTTGGTCACATGACCTCTGCCAGACAGCCCTGCAGCTTTAGCTGAATCTTGGCAGCTCTGGAGAGGGGGAGCCGAGCCGCTCCGGCTGCCCACAGCCCCGCTGTGGGGGGGGTTCCGCGGGTGGAACAGGGCCCGTCGGCTCCAGGATGGCCGTGGCCCGACCCGGCCTGGCCTGAGCAGGGCCTGGGCCGGGCCCGCTGGCCCCCACACGGGGCCCGCAGCCACCTGTCCCAGCACCGGAAACAAGACAGAGAGAGTCTGCCTCGGGGTTTCCTGTTCTTAAGTGTGGATCACGGAGGCGGTCACAACTTTAAGTGGCTTAAAGAATTGTCCATATTCAAAGTGGCCAGCTGATAGGTTCTGTCAGGTCACAGAAGGAGCTGTAAGCACTCCTTTGCAAGAACATCACTTCCGGGACTATGCTTGCTAACCCATGACAACTGTTTATTATTATTATTGCAATAATCTGACATGCAGTTACTTGCTTACAGAAATGTTAAAACTATTTCTGGTTCTCTGTACCAAATAACTGCCTGTAGCCAGTACCAGAGGGTATCAGAAGTGAATCTGGATTCACTCAAGGCACTTGTCAAATCCAGATCTCAGGCTCCTGGGAGAGTTGCTCGCTACAGGATGAGATGCAGATGCTATCACTGGCTCACAGACACTTCATTAGTATTAAACCTTGCACTGCAGGTGGTGGGATTGGCTGTGTTTTGCTGAAACCAGAGAGTTATTTTGAAAAGGGAAGAGGAAGTGATGGCGGGTTTTACAGCTGCTGTATAGCTAATTTCATACTTTTTCACTTTGTCATAGTATTTCACTGCATTTTTATCTAAGTGTAGGTAAGTAGGTGATGAGCAACAGCTGCTGATAGCTGTGGGCTTAAGGTTTGAGAAGTGTGACATCAAAATTCAGAACAAACTGCTATATATCAGGTATTTAATCATAATTTTTAAGCTCCTAAAATCTACACCTTTTAGGTCCAGATTTTTCTCTTTCAGACAGAAGCTTATCAAACCCTGAAGAGCACTTACCTGCTGTGCAGAGCAGGGCAGGACATGCTCAGGTACTGCCTGTGCTTGCTGTCATCGACTCAGAGTGCTGAGCACAGTGAGGCACATTTGAAAATAGAAAGATTTTACAGGTGCTTGTTTTTGGTCCAGCTCTCTCAGAAAGATTTTACAGATGCTTGTTTTTGGTCCAGCTCTCTCAGAAAGATTTTACAGGTGCTTGTTTTTGGTCCAGCTCTCTCTGATGACTGAGCCTGGCTGAGCTGCTGTAACAACAGATCCCAAACCAGAGTCCTGATATGCCTCCTTTCATCAAGGCTGGGCCCCTTCAAGCAGATCTGCTCCAGAAGGGAGAGAAGATGCTTCACTCCCATCTGAAAAGAGGTTTGGCAGATTCCACACAGCAAACTTGCTCCCCCCTTCCTTTATCTGCGTTGTGGCTGAGCAGTCCCTGGGGCACTGCTCAGTTATATCAGAATATGGCAGAGCTCCCTCACACCACAGCAGATGTCTGCATGTGCAGTAGCAAGGAGAGGGGCTGGGTGATCCCCAGCTCTGAAATATAAGGCCACACAGGGGACAGAGGAAAGGCTAAACCAAAGGGTCATAAATCAAGACTTGTGCAGGAGGGTGTGTAGTGCTACAGGTAGTGGTACCTGTAGCAGCTGTTCTTGTCAGAGGTGAGCTAATTCCTGCTGAATAAGGAACCCTCTTTCACTATACTGCTCCTGAAAGAAGTTTGGGGAAGGTCTTCTCCAAGGGGAGTCTATTTCAAAGGGAATGATTCTGTGTTTTCTTCCTGAGTGTTCAAAACAGACCTGCATCACACAATATTTTGCAAATGAGAACACAAATCTTGACTGAATGAAAGCATTTGCAATTAGGCACGGAATTAGTGCTCACTACTACTCTGGAAGCAGGTAGCTCTCCTAAAGAACTCAAGAACAGCTTGAGAATCAAATCTAGTAGGGAGACCTGAGAGCTCCTCTGCCTTGCACTACTGGCACCCAGGTGCAGCAGGCTGAGGAAAGGCAGCAAGAGGTCTCATCTCTGCTCAGAAAACTGATCTGGGCTGGTCCACAGCCCATCTGCCCTAATGATTTTCTGCCACGGCTGGTGGTGGCTTTCAGCACTAGGATTTGAATGTGCCCAGCAGGAGGGTCCACTTCCCTTCTGTGAAACAAACTACATGGTATGCTAGAGTCTAAAGCCTTGTGGGATGGAGCACGGATCCGCTGAGCAGCTCTTAGCTTCCATTTCAATTAAGATTGTGAAATAATACTAATCCATGCAAGTGCTATTGATAGATTGTATTTCCCTGTGCTTTCAGAAGTACAGAAGGACATCAGAAGTGACTGGAGAACAAAACCACACTGAAATCAGTCATCTGGATATGGTTTAAGACCTGTTTGAAGCTCAACTACACACGCTAGGGACAGGAGCTGGTAAAACCATACAGCCCTTCAATTTCCTTTGAGCAGTTTGCCTTCAATCTGACCTTTGTGACAGATGCAGTACAGAACTGATAGGTTCTGAACTGATGCTTCTGTTAGCTGGTACCAAGCAAAATCTCAGTTGTTAAGAAAATTAAAAGAATCAAAGAGGAGTTATTAAAAAATTTAATGCACTTTTCTTTTAATTTTGAATTAATCAGGTTTTTATTCTTTAGTAAGAGGTATTTACAATACCCTGCCAAAGCAGCACAAAGCCACAGCATGTTGAGCCTACCTAAGGCTATGATTTAGCTTAAGAGTACAAATTCAGAGCAGAGGTAGCTACTCTTACCCAACCCCTCCCCCTGGTCTGAGCTACAGGCACCTGTGTGCTTCAGCTGCTCCTCACATATCCCAGGAGCCTGGCACAGGGCACTCCAGCTCCTTCACAGCCAGGAAACTGCTCCACAGCCCAGGCTGGAAAAGAAAGGCAGCCAGCAGAAGGCAGTTTAAAGGTAATGTAGATCATCAATGATGACTGATTGATTGATTGATTGATGCACTCATGCAAGTTAAGTCCTGCCAGGCTGCTCCCCACCCTTTAAGTGAGGAACTTCATACTTACAGCAACTCAAATTTTACTGCTGCCATGAAAATAAAGGCCTTTCATAACAATTAAACTGTTACTAGGTACATTAGCAGTTGTGAGGTCTACTTTTCAATCTCAAAGCAAGAGTCAAGAATACTACAGAACACGTTTTAGAAGACAGCCAAGTACTCTTCATGCTACTTTCTTAGCCTAGCTGAACAAAAAAAAAAGCCCAACCTAAAATCAGTTGGTCCCCATGGCAGTATCTCATCGAGATACACTGCATTTTTCTTGCTGTCCTTGCTCACATCTGGTCAATAATAAGATCTAACTACATGGATTACAGTACACTTAGTAAGCCCTGTATATGTGCTAAGCTAAAAGTAACTACCCTGCCGTTTCTTAGGGAAGTTATTCCCCTTTCTTTTTCCAGAGTTGCTCTTTCTCTACTTTCCCCACAAATTGCAGAATATCTTTAGCAAGAAGTTCAGGTTCCTCAAAAGCTGCAAAATGGCCACCTCGAGGCATGAAGTGGAAGGAGACAATGTTGGTGTATTTCTTCTTGGCCCAAGCCTGGGGTGTGTGCAGGATTTCATTAGGGAAGGAGGCAATGCCAGTGGGTACCTGTACTGTGAGCCTGAGAGAGGAGAGAGAATCACTGTAATCTTCCAAACACTTAAACCTGCAACAAATCAAAAGTTCCAAGGGAATGCTCTTAAACAGTTGGGCACACTGTTGTTAGGCAATTAAAATTCAACTTCCATATCCTAAAAGTAAAGACAACGCTCTAACTCCTGAGGAAAAAAACTTGTATTTGTTTTTGCATACAGTGATATTAAAGCAATTTTGCAAGAGATCTTGGGAACAGCATGAAGGTCAGAAGCATGGAAACAGAGCGGGGAGCCCTAGGACGTGGCGGGCAGCAAATTTCCTCTTGCTGCACACAAGGCTCCAATTGAGGGGCAAGCACACAATTTGTAAGGGCTGGAGAGAGATTTACAGAGAAGATAACCACCCAAATATGCTAAGCCTGGCAGGAGAACTGGAGGGGAGGCAGGGGAAGAACTACTTCAAAGGGGGGGAGAGGAGAGGAATAATAATAATCTAGACTGGTTCAGAAGCAACGTTTCTAAATGTGAGGCTATACCTTGTAAAGTAGCTCTTGCTTTTAACTGGCACAAATGCACAATACAGAACATTCTGAACATTAGGATGTATAAGGAAGTGACTGGATTTGAGGGGAAGAGTCTCATAAAGTGGAATGATCCGTGCTCGTTATAAGAGCCACATTTTCTAGGTTTAAATATCCCATACACATAAGCTGCATTGTCAGAAATGACAGACTTTAAAATGTAGATACAAAAAGTGTTGGGCACGTAGCCACTGGAAGCCTGAGATCAGAATTTTACACAAGACTTTGAGACTCTGTCCTCTAGGCACGTAGAAGCTCACACAGCTCATCTCAAGCAGGCAGAACCAGAGCAAGATACTGCCCACAGCATAGCCACAACAGCTTCAGGAACTGAGTCAGCTTCCTGGGAGCATCATTTCACAGCTAAATAAATACCATGGCACTAAGCTGTGGTTGCAAACACCTCAGGGCAGGTTTAAGCCTTCACTCATACTCAAGCTCACACAATTATATGCAACTAAGCTGCTGTCTTAAGAGTGTGAGCAGCAGCAGGCACATCAGTCTCACTGACTCCTGAATGATGCAGTTTGTCAGTAGGCTGAAGTTGCTTCCAAAGGAAGGACTTAAGCCTTTTGCAAAAATAGGCAAACTGTGTCCAGAAATGGGCAAAAACTACAACCAACTAAACTAAACAAAACTGACTGCATGACTCACTCACAGACTAATTTAGTAACTGAAATAAAATCGGGAAGTACATGGATGCTCCATGAATGGGAGGCCCTCAAGCAGTGCCTCCAGTCAGATCTCTTCACTGATGGTTCAGGATTCCTACCTAAGCACCGTGTTTTGCAAGCACAACACAGTACATCAGCTAGCAGGTCTGTCTTGCAGAGGAGTATTGTGATAGAGCAGTCTTTTCCCTCAGCGTTCAGAAACCTATAAAGCATGAGCAATCCATCTGCAACCATAAAATTAAGATCAGGGCAAAATATTTAAAGGGAAGAAGCCACGCTTACTTTTCATGTTTCTGTGTGCCTATCCCCTTCTGGAAGTTTTCTTTGTAGAAACGCATCGAGGAGACAATGCAGCCTGACACCCAGTAGATCATGACATTGGTGAGCAGATCATCCAGGCTGAACTTCCTGAAGAGGCAAGCCCAAGAGATTGCTTAGTTAGACCTGAACACTGATGTGCATCACTTTAGCAGGGACTTGACTTTGGTTTGGTTGTAAGGAAACAAAGAAAAAGTTACAGGGAAAAAAAACAGTTAACTTGGTTAGGAGTGGAGAGGTGAAGTTACTACTCCCCCTCTGTCTGCCAGTGACCAGTTAAGGATGCTAAAGGCTTTCAGACAGACTGGGAAGTGACATTTTAACTCCTACACTCCTCCTGAGGGCAGATTCCAACAAGCACCTTATGCCCCAGCATGGCTGTCCACAGACTGGGAGGGTGGGAGCAGAACAGCACATGCAACAGCTGGTGCCATTTACTAATGATAATCTGAAATGCTACTGTGAGCCTTCAACACAGCCATCATACCCCAACAAGTGCTGTAAACAGTGCATGTTTCATATAAAATCATCAGCTGCATGCAGTGCAAACAGTCCATTCAAATCTGCTGCCACTGGGCCTTTCCATAGCGTGCCCCCTCTCTCCATTCCTGCCAGGTAGTTCTCAAAGGGAGTTTCATCTCTGATTTCTGCTGCACACTAAACATAATCCTTTATTAGCAAATGGTAGGTAGATGAAGCAGTAACAATCAATCCAAAGCCAATTCACAGTGAGTTAATTGTTAGTATTACAATGAATCATGAGTTCCCAGCATTTTAATGTGGGCTAAACTTTTGGTCCTAATGAGATTCTTCCCCCAAGTCAGTTTTTAATATCCAGGAGTTGCAGGGTGTATTTCTTTTCTTAGGAGATCGAAGCGGGAAGGGAATTCATCACCCTCCATGGCCTGTTTGCCTCTCTGTGTGCTGTAGGGCAGCTCTGCACCAGCTGTGGTCACTACAGGCTCCCTGAGGTGTGAGGTGACCACTTCAGACAAACCTCTTCAGCTGTGACTCTGGGCTTAATCACCTCATCCAAAATGCCAGGAGAGAAAGGGCTTACCTCTCCAGACCTCCATCCTCTAGATTCTGGAATTCCATATCAGTCCATGAAGAAAACTTCTCCAAGATGTATGCAGCCAGTCCTACAGGAGAGTCATTCAAACCACAGCCTGTAAAGGAGGAGGAAAATTTAACTAAAATGGTGATATGCAACTACTGAGAGTGTTAGAACAGCTGCCTATTTATAATACAGGGGATGTAACTTTACAGAGCTGTTCCATCAGCTGCTTTCTTAAATAAATAAAGTAGTACAATGAATTGGAGCCATTTAATGCCAAATCACAGACTGAGAGTATCTGCAAAGGAGCAGGCTCCACATTAGTTCACACTGAACGTTTTTGAACTGATGTAACAGTATTGGATTTCTGCTGCCTTTTCTTTTTTTCTGGTAAGCTAGTAAGATTAAGCTCTATGTGCCAAGGAGGGTTTGCTTCCATTAATCTGGAAGTTGTCATGTATTAAACAGCATTACAGAGCCAAACCCCACATGCCTACACATGACCAAGAGGATTTGCAGCATTATCTAACAGCAAAAACATTTTAAGGATTATTAGAAAGTCATTAAGGAACAGCAAGGCTCTACTAAACAGTCCATCTTCTAAATTAGCAACAGCAAACTGCCTTCATGTAGAACAAGCCTTAATATAGATTTTATAGTTTGCTTTCCTTGGACAGAAAAAAACACACCTGCACTTGGAACTTGGATCACACAGATCCCAGTGCTGTGAAATACAGGGACCGTACACTGTCCCAGCTTCTCAGTAAAACATGAGGAAAAGCTGTTCCCAAGGAACAGCAATGCATTTGAAGTTCCACCCATGCAACCCAGCCTTCCAGGAAGATGCCTAATGCTGCAGCTGGCACAATTTCATCAGTAATTGCTATTTAAACACAACAGTGCAATTTCAGTTATTAAGCAACTACTACTGATAACCGAAATAGCAAGTATTTGAAAAAGTTCTGCTGAGCACACTTTCCAGATCTGCTGGACATGGCAAGCAGTAGTCTGTTCTCACCTGCTTACTGTGAGTGGAGTACATCTGCTTACATAGAAAAAACCCTGATACTGCTCCTAAGAGCACTTGGAATACAGGCATTTCTGTCAGAAATGTCTTCAAAGCATTCTTCTCTCCTTTCAGGAACCTGCCACTGCCCTGCTCCTCTCTTCTTTGTCCTGAGAATTGCAGGAATGCTCCAGCTCCCAAAGCATGATCTGGCTGCTGGTTCCCAGTCTGCACAGTCTGCTCTGACAGACCACACGACTGGTAAGGACAAGAATCAGCCAAAATTCTGATTGCAAAGGAGCATGGCTTCGGCATCTCTCAGCTATTAGCTTTCCTCTCTGCCCTAAAGCACAAAAGACTGGCAATTTTTAGAAACCAAAACCCAACGGAAGCAAAATTATTTTAAATCCAAAAATTATCCTTTTGCCTACACATTTTAAGAGCATACCTGCCTCTGGAGGTAAGTTTATGGAAAACCATTACGAAATATTTTCCTTAGCTATGTTTTTAATAAAATCCATCCGTGAATTGCTGCTGCACTAAACTAAAATGTAGTCAGTACTCCTGACTCAGTTGTCCAATTCAGTCACAAAAGATGTTTTTAAAATAGAAACACTTAATACTCAGATACTTAGAGTAGTTAAACCATCTGAGTGACTAGCTCGCCTAGAAAGAACACTCATAGCTACAATTTTTTTCCTTTAAAGTCTCCAAGTGATTCAGAACAATGAGTGAAAGTGAAATTTGATTTTACTTCTCAGGTATTACTTATCCCTATAATAAATAAGCTACATTGTGTGCTGAGACAGCTAAAAGCTTCTTGCAGTTTACATTATTTGAATGTGATCCATTCTCTGAGAAGAAACTATCTTTTGCTCTCAGCAGAGCTGCATTTGAAATGGAATTGCAGCCCCCAGTGATAGCAGAAGTGGAAAAATATTAAACAATCTATTTTATTTATGAAAACTGGAAAATGAAGTCAGTGGCACTTGGAGCATGCCCAGTTTGTAACGTGCAGATACACTGCAAAACCAAATTATTTTCTGCATATTTTTAGCAGTACATTTTGTGTCTATGAAAGTGCAACTAAAGTGAAGAGACTTAAGTATTCCGAGCTCAAAAGGTTGTGGGTTTTTTTGTTTGTTTTACCAACAGTATCTGGCTTTGTAGCCTGTATGTGAGCGTAGCCAGACTCCGACAAGATCCTGTAGAGCCCTTTTTTCAAGAAGGGGAACATCCTCCTGACATCTTCATCCTGGAATCCAAAGAGCCCTGGGAAGTACCGGCCCAGCAGGACAGAGAGCAGGTGAGTGAGTCCCAGCTTTGAAACTGAGGCCATATTTAAATGGAGACCTTTCACATGGCTAAAGACAAAAACAGAAAAAGCCCCACAAGTTAACAAAAAGTTAACAAAAGCTCAAAGTTGTTGTATTTAGAGTCATAGAATATCCTGAGTTGGAAGGGACCCACAAGGATCATCAAAGTCCAACTTCTGGCCCTTCACAGGACAGCCCCAAGAATCACACCACGTGCCTGAGAGCATTGCCCAAACGCTTCTTGAACTCTGCCAGGCTTGGTGCTGTGACCTGTAACACTTAAAATGGACATACTTGAATTCCAGCCTGTTAATTACATCATGACCTCAGCTGCCCTTTTAGTGTGGCTTTTCACACAAAGATGACAAGTCAGAGGGACAACTGTCAGTAATCAGCACACACTCCAGGGCACCAAGCCACAAATCCTCCCTTGTTTTTCTTTACAGGTATGTGTCCCAGTCCAGACCTCAGCGAGGCCACTACAAAACTACTGCACAACTGTTTGAAAGAAAAAGCATTTAATATAAACTAAAGTATGTAATTTTGCATCATTGCTTAACACTGAGCATCAAAGAAAGAAGCTACACAGTGAGGACTTGGGCAGGAACTCCCAAGTGCACAAGAAATAACTATTCAGAGAGTAAACCAGCTGTACCAACGGGGTACTCACTTGGGAGCTATCTGGGCCAGGTTGGTGCAGATGAGCCAGCCCCAGTCACCACCCTGGGTGTAGAACTCATTGAATCCCAGTCTGAGCATCAACTCATAAAAAACAGAAGCGGCACTCACGGAATTGAAGTCTGCATTAGAAGAAAAGAACACTATTTCGTACTAATTCCACCCACACTTCTGACCCTGAAGCATTGATTCTCCACATCAAGGCAACGTTCAAGTTCCTCAAAAGCTTCAAGTCCAATTCTCCTTGCCTGTCTGTCTGACTGACTACACGGAAGCCCTTGCTCAGCATCCAGGCAGGGTGTAGAGAGCAAGCAGAAACCATGAGGAGGACAAACTCCAGCCTTTGTTGCTGACTGGTGTTCTCCCAGTTGTCCATGCACTTGCCCCACCACGGGGCTGCCAGAGTCCTTTAAACTCAGCTCTGTCCATACTCCATCTGAGCCCCATCAGAGGCACAGAGAGTTCCCCAAGGAGTGTGTTTCTGTTTTGTCTGCTGGGAGCACAGTCTTCTCTTAATGACAGTTGGAAACTCCTGTTTCCACCAGTGATGCACTTCTGCACTGCTTCTGCACACTGACCATGTAAATTTTAGCCAGGGAAGCTGAAAAAAGCAAAGCCAACCTTCCCCTGCTGGTCATTCACCCGCACATGTAATTAAATGCTAAACTCAGTAGCACTTTAAACACTTCCTGGCTTCAATTTGCTGCAGCTTGTGTTTGTATCCCTCAGAGCACAAGCTGAGCAAGCAGGTATTTGGCTACAATCTGCCACATGGATACATGAACTGCTTCGTTTCACCTCTTCCTTCTCACCTACTTGTACAATGCTGTCAAATATGGATTCAAAACACCCAAAAGGAACAGCAGTAAATTAAATTACCCTGCCTGCTCACTCACAGACAATTCGTGGATGCAATTACAATTCTTGAGTTGTCACTTCATAGCTTTTTATGGTGCTTTTAAAATTATCCATCTACACGTTGCTCCAGAAACTAGCCAGTGATGTCACCCAAAATCACCCCCTTATCTCCCTCCTCCCACATGACACACAGGATCTCTGCTTCCTCACCGGGAAAACAAGAAGTGTGTAACAGGAGTTGCTGTTCTGCTAACAGAGGCTGTCTCACTGTGAGACTGGGCTTGTGGGGGTTCAGTTTCTTCTCATGTGACATACCTTTTTTGTGGGGTGCTTCTGAGAAACCATAACCAGGGATAGATGGGCAAATGACCTCAAAAATGTGCTCATCACTGAGGCCGTGGCTTGCGGGATCCGTCAGGAGAGGGATAATTTTGTAGAACTCATAAAATGAGCCAGGCCAACCATGAACCATTAGTAGTGGCTTTGCAGCCTGGCCTTCAGGCAAACGAGGAGGCTTTACGTGAACAAAATGGATATCAATGCCTGTAAAAAATAAAATCATTAATTAGCACGCCCAAATTTACCATGGCACTGAAACTAATCACAGAACAGATGATGAATAAAGCTTTTCTCCAGTCCTTTTTTTTTTTTTGTGAGCGTGCAAACACACTGCACCTCTCTGGATAGATTTATCCAAGGACCTTATAGTACTTTATAACGGGCAGTTAAGCATCACAGCAGCCAAATGAGGTTGGCTATTTCTGGTTTAAAATAAATTGGCAAATTAAGACATAGAAGTGAAGCAATCTACCAACAGTAACACATTGACTCACACAGCTTACAGGCAGAGGAGACAATTACGTCATTTAGTCCAAGTGCCCTTAAATCTTACCCAAATGTCCCTACATGGCACGGGATAGGCCTCAGTCAGCCACAGATTTTTCTTCCTGAAAGGCCTACAACAGCAGCTTGAAGGCACCAAGAGATAGGGAATCCATCACAACTTGCAGCTGTTGGTTTGGGGGCATTAATCACTTTCCTCATTTTGTTCATGCCTTACTTTCCATTTGAACATGTCTGGCTTGTATCCCCAGCCACTGACCCTAAATGCTACAGCAAAAGGCATTTTAAAAGCCCTCAGTAAGTATTCTCTGCCTGTGGAAGCCTCCTGTAATCAGGTCACACATCTTAACAGCTGATAAGCCAGTCATGCCGAATCAAGGATTTTATGCCTTGCTAAAAGAGAGTTAAAGTGTTCATTTTTGTAGTTCTTTCCTACCCTTTGTCCAAAGCTTTCAATATCTCTCTGAGTAAACCAAAATGGGAAACTCTCCTGGTTGTTCAGTACGAAGGTAAAAACTGCAGTGTGGTTTCCATTGTGATCCTTTCCAGCAGGAAAGCTTCACGCAGCACTGCACTACCTGCTTCAGGTGAACTGCTCTTCCTCAAACTAACTCTGGGCTTCGTTTTCCAGGAAACAGGAATTTGTTCCCAGCAGAGCCTGAATGCCTCATTTCTTGATGTATTTTAGCATATTTTACTCACATCAACTCCAGTTCACCAGCAATCCCACCCTCTTTCACTGACTTGAGATTTCCCCATCCTTGACACTTCTGTGAATCTCTGTATTCTCTGAAAAGCTTTCAAGTGATGACAGAAGGTAGGAATCTGATACACGGAATGTTTGACCTTGTCTTTTCATATCTCCCCTCTGTAATCTTTCCCAACACTGACATTTCCCTTCCCATTGCTATACATAGTGCATTGTCCTTAGCTGCTTCACCCTTTCTTGTCTCAGATGGCGCTTTTTTCTTCTTTTTTAAGGGAAGGCTTTTTGGTTTTATCTTTTTCAGCACTAACATCACTTAAATAAATGCTTTATGTTCTAACCACTACGTAACACCATTTATTGTCCCAAATCCATTTAACATATTGTGGCATACTGCACCATTTGAAATAACACACAACTATGGGTGCAAGTAAAAATGTAACAAAATCCTCTGGTAAGGTTAAATTTTGCCATCATGTCAGACAATTGCCTGCTGTGCTCTAGATCTACAACTGCAGCCCCAAAAGACCCAAGCACCACCCTAAATCAGGCATTTGAAAAAGCCCAGTCTGACCAAGCTCCAGCACCAGCAGAGCTTGGCTGAATGAACTCTTTGGAAAGGTGCAGTGTGCTCTGAATGAAGAACCATCCCCTCACACCTGGCAGCACACTAACCCCAGGGGAAAGGCACTGTGCATTCCTAGGCCTGGGAATGCTTGAAGAGGTGCAGCAGAGCACATCTGCCCTGCCAGGCAGGGACATCCTGCCCAGCTGAGGAGGGCTGCCAGGCTGATGGCTTCACTGTGACAGCAGCAGCTGGGCAGCTCCACGAAGCATCAGGAGACATCTGTGGGAATGTTTGCACGACTGCATGCGAGTCAGGGAACATGTGTACATGTTAAGATCCACTTCTGCTTCCAAACACCCGTGCCTGGCTCCTGCTAACACCAGCTGACAGCCCGCTCAAGCACAGGGAATTCTATTTGTCATGCCTTGTCCTAAAGGCCTCAGTTACAGTGAAGGAGTTCCTTGCTGCTTCGGCAGTGATGCCAGTGATCCAGACCATGGCAGCCAGAGAGGGAAGGCCCACGTGACACAACCAGAGCCTTCTTCCCACCAAGTTCCCTTGCAGACAAATGTATCTATTACTGTTTATATTTTAAGGGTAAAAGCTACACACCTTGAATCTTTGTTTTGAATTGTGGGTACTTGTTGAGGACTTCAACTTGTTTCTTCCAATTGAACTGGTTTTTCCAGTAGGACACAACCTTCCTGAGATGCACTGAGTTAGTCCCATAATGGAAGCAACTGTCCTCCAGTGGCTCAGTGAATCGAGCCTGGTCAAGTCTCCTAAATAAGTCCTACAGGGAAAAAGAAAGAACAGACATTAAAAGCATTTGTGTCTGCTGCCTTGGGCTCTACTGTGTATGGTTTCTAGTTATTCCCAAGTGAAATGGAAACAATGGAAATAACATCCCTAATTAGACACCTGTGCCTTTTGCTGATGCTCCATCAGCTGTTCCAATTCCTTTCCTCCTCCAGATGGCCTCCTTCCTCTTCCATTCACAGCTGTTCTCAGCCTTTGTTCTGCAGGGCTCCCTAACCTGTCTGCCAGGCTGACAACCACAGAGGGCAAGACGCTCTGCTGGCACTGCTGTGGCTTCACGTTTTAAGTCTTGCTGCATTTCCAGGGTACTTTCCTCACAATCAACGCATGAATCTGGCCCAAATCTTTTGCTTTCCTTCCCGGACTCAGGGGTGGGAGGTCTTCTCTGGGAAACACTCGGAAGGATTTTGCATAGACAGAAAGTTGGTGAAACTAGACCGATACTATAGTTTGCCAGTCTGGAATAACAATGACAGTCACCTTCCCACTGCACTTCAGGGGTACAGGGGCTGCTAATGGTGCTGCAAGATCACTCTAAAATCACTCAGCAGGGACGGACTGCCAAGAGCCCCTTCCTACCACAAACAGAACCCCAGAGTAGCTGAGGGTGAAAGGCAGGTCTGGAAATCTAACCCTGCTCAAACATTTTAAAGTTAGAAATTATCCAGCTTAGCATCTGCAGTGTAATGGGAAAACATAACAGAGATCAATGTCCCTTGATACTACTAAGAAGGGCAAGCAAAGTGTTAAAAAACCCAAGTCTTGCTGAGAAATTAGGAATCTATTGTAAATTAATAATATGAGCAATCCCATGAGTATTGTTTGAACCGTGACTCCACAAAGACCTATGAAATCGTTCAATCCCTGGCTTAAACACTCACAATCAAAATCTTTCTATCCAACAAATTCTGCAACGTATGTGTTTACTGTAATTACCACAGTAATTTAGTGTTGACCAAAGTAGACTATTAATTACAGAAGAATCAGCATCCAACACAGCTGCAAACATAAAGCAGTCAAGAAAATGAGGTATTTGTAATTGCTTTGGAAAGAAAGGGGGAAAAAACGACATTGTTCTTATTCTGGTCTACACAAACTGACGAAAATGCACAAACAGAAAAACAGAGTTGAGTAATCTGTAATATCATTTTTATGTTTATTGGGCTTTGCAGAGTAGGTTTATTTACCAGCAATTTTGCAGGAGCCAGCTGAGAACAAAATGACACAGTGAGATCTGCCTATTCATACCTGTCTTCTAAAGTACTGAAAAATCCCTTCCCCCAAGACTTGGACATCTCAGGCACTCAACTGGTTCAATTTAAAAATTACTTCCAAACACGTCCTGCATTTATTTGGCCATTTCTTACTTCCCTCCCCCCAGCACAGAGATTTGCTTACACTCAGCTCTTCCTCTGTAGTCTCCACCTTAAATGGCCGAACACTTGTGTCTTCTTGAGTCACAGGCTTTTGTCCCTTGCCCCACCACCCATCTTTGAAGGGCAGTGTCTCTTCTTTCTTTTTGGAAAACAAGAAGTAGATGAGGAGTGTCCCCAGGACCAGGACCACCTCGAGCAGCATAATGCCTGCAAGAGAAGAGCAGACCTCTGTTAAGCCAAATCAGCTCAGGGAGACACACATTCTTTGTGAAGACTACAAAGGTTTTCCCTTTTTAGACAGGATTCCAGCTACAGGATCTTCTGGCACTCACATGACATCGATACTTCTGTGAAATTTCTGAAACAGAATGTTTTAACCTACTCAGATGGGGAAGAATTGTTTTAAATAAAAAGACCTATAATAAAAACAGAACTCAAAGCAAGTAAAGAGATTATGTGGCAATTCAAGAGTCATTATAATGTAAATATAACAAACATAACATAACTTAATAATTATAATTATGTAATTCACATTTAATGCTTTCTCTTCCTCTGAAGCTCTAGATTCCCAACAAATCCCAAAGCAGAGCATCCCTTCAGCAAGGCTTACACACCTACTGCTGTAGATTTGGAGGGAAAGAAAAACAACACGTATACACAGAATAAAAAGTGAACAGTGTGAGAGCAGCCACCTTGTACCTCCCAGTCAGCCAGGAAGTGGAGCAGGGATATATTTGCATAACCCTTGAACAGCAGTGCAAAGGGTAGTTGGACCTTCCCCTTCCTTCTCCCTGTGAACTATTTTAAAGAGAAAACAAAAGCCCATGCTCTAAAAGGTGATCACATTCCCAAGGGATAAAATTCTGTCAAGGTGAAGAACAACCTGATTTCGCAGCACATCTGCATAACCCTGCTGCAGGGCTGCTGTGCTTCAGTCAAACAGAACACCTTAAAAAAAAAGAAAAAAAATCCATTTTGAATGTATTTGGACTATTTCATGCTGCAAGTAGAAAAAACACTTAGACTCTCTTTAATAATTAATGTTTTCAAGCATGCCTTTAAGTATAAGAAATGTTTGTAAGGTGGTTTGGGGAACAGTACTGTCATCATTTTAATGCATAATTTTAAAGAATGTCGTGCTTCAAACACTCGTTTGCTGGGGAATTGCTAAGACATCAAGTATTTAAAAACTTCTGTAGGGCAAGGATTGTTTATGACCCAGAACATCTTCATTCTCTCTAGAGCCAGAAGGTTTTGTTGGTTTTGCTGCTGCAGAGTAATTTGATGCTCTGGAATGGCTCAAAGAGTCATCAGAATGCACCAAATTTACTCCTGGATCGAAACAGGAATTTTAACACAAGTTAACGGGAATTCACAGGATTAGAGCAGGAATGAAACTGAATTAAATCATTTAAGTGCCTTTATGTGACAGCTCAGGTTTTAGTCAACTTATTGAGTTTAATTTTCTAATGGCTGACAATAAATAAATAAATAATAAGTCAAGATAAGCACCCATTAAAACATTTGTACAGAAGCCAAGCCCTGTGCAGACTGAACAAGCTATCAAAAAAAAAAAGCAACTATTTTTCACACATGCAAGTGCTACAGCCTTGCAAGTGCCTGAATCCTCAGAGGCTGGAGCTATTGGGAATGATAGGCACTGAGAAAATTTGATTTATTTGTTTCACTGGTGCTCCCATAATTTCTGCCACTTGTTTTTCTTCACAATGTTACCTGGAGCACAAGACAACACTCTTTCCCCACCTTTACAACACCCAGGCCATAACTTACCTTAGAATTAAAAAGTTTATCCAATTTCAGCTTGCCTCAGCACACAAACCAATGCAGTTTAGGAGCATCCTGAGCACAATTAAATTTTACTGCAAAGCAGAACTGGAGGGGCTTCTAAAAACCTCAGAGCACTTTGTACAGAAATGATTTTTACCTACCACAGTATTTTGTAACATTTCTACTCCTAAGCCTTCACGGAGAGAACCAGCAACTCCCCTGAAATCACAACACAACTCAGGCCGCGTCTAGACTGGAAAGGTTCACCACCAGAACTGTGTAAACACCACACAGAAAAATCCAAACTCTTGGCCAACTCCAATCTGTTTCCAAAGCCCCCCGACAAACAGTAGTGCTGCTGTCAGTGCCAGCCCCGCTGGGCAGGCAGAATGGCTGGGCTACCTACAAAACCAGAGCACTCCTTCTCCTGGCTCCTGCTGCATCAGCACCACGGCCTCTGCCAGCACAGCGACAGAGGCACAGCACCCAACACGGAACTGCTCTGCCCAGGAACAGAACCTCAGCCCCTTCCTCAGCACAAAACTCTCATGTCCTAAGGCACTGGAGTACCCAGAGCTACAGAACCTTCTGCTCCCCCCATCTGCTCTGGAGGACACTTGAAAAAGCAGAATTTTCTCAGCACAAGACCTGGGGAGGGGTTGTGTGCAAATGTGTGTATTTTGCATTCGCCCTGGACTGCGTGTGGAAAGAACGCGCTGTGTGAACAGACACCCATTTTTGCAGTGAATTCCAAACACACTTGAGGACGAGCTTGTTTACAATCCAGTAGTAAGTGCCAAAACCAGCTTCAGGTCTCACAAGAATCCTGTCTTCTATTGCAGAGAGTTGGAGCTGGTGACAAACTGATTTGCATGAGATGTCATCCTGACTTGGAAGCAGCTGCCTCTGGTATCGGTTGGATTATCTTTTGCTAACACAGAGACCCTCTGTATTCAATCTCTCAGTTCCCTTGAAAGTGCCTGTAAAATTCCTGATTATAATGAACACGGGACCCAGAGCTCTAACTATGTCACGTTTTTCTCTGAGTGCCCAGGAAGGGAAGGGCCAAGTGCGTCAGCAGTATTTGGACTCGCACCAGTTCACAGCGCACTCGAGGGGATTGTTTTGTGAGGGATGAGCTGCTGGGAGGCAGCATGTTCCAACCAACAGCTCCAGCCTGGGCCCAGAGGAGGCCACTCAGAGCAGTGATTTCCCATGTTCACTATTCAAGCTACTTCTCTAGAACTCTTGTGTGTTGTTTGAGCAGCACAAAGCAACCTCAGTCGTGATGCATCTGCACCAGAATTTCCTCCGTTAATCACTGCTGAGATCAGTGGTGAAATGGAAGCTATCAGCTCCTTAACACTTGTTTCAGCTGCAGCAATACAGCACCACGAGTGTGGAAGGACAAACAGGTACAGTAACACTTTTCTACCCTCAGTTTTCAGAGATGTCAACAACAAAGCTGGTGGTTTTGTTGTCTGAAGTCTCTTGATGCAACCACACTGGCACGTTGCCTTTATAAACCAGTACTTCAAAGGGAGTTCATGTATTGGTTTGGCTTTTCCCTCTTTTTAGGTGACCAAAGGCAAGACCTTAGAAGGAAATATTTCCATTTATTCCATGGTCCTTGGGCTCCAAGACTTTGCTGTACCCCAGGGTGGATATTGTTTACAGACAGCACTTAAACACTTTAGACAGTACTTTTATCCTAAAGAGCTCAAGGAACAATGCTTTTGGTTTGCTGCTTTAAAAACATGTTTTGAAAGAAAAATGTTGAAATGCAATGGGCCCAGTAAATAGCCCAAAACCAAGCTCCTCTTGAAGAAGGCCAAGCACATCTCAAGAAATATGTTTGCAAGGAGACCCCAAAACTTCCTTACAGTGTCTTACTGCTCCCTACTGGAAATAGTTTTTCAGGAAATAGTCCTGGTTTTCAGCACCTTTTTGCATTTTGATTTGTCCTCTGTCTGTGCATTAACATCAGAGCTAAGGGGCTCACAGGAACAGAGCAATTATTATTTACATCAAAACTATGTCCTGTCTCTTGCTCTGTCTTCACCAATACACAGGAGTAGATGCCCGAGAGAACAGCGCTCTTTATTTTCAGAGAGGTCATCTATGAAACAGCTTAATAGTAAAGTCCCCACCTCCTTCTACAAGCAAACACTCATCTTTGCCTTGCAGCATTAGAACCCATCTCAAACACGTTGTTGGAGGAATAAGCAACTGTTCAGACCTTCAACCTAACGCTGGAAACGCGTTCTGGCCCAAACACAACCCAGCTGCTGTGAACGATGCACAACACCCGCAGCTCTGAGGGGTGCTGCCAAACTCTGCCAGCGCAAAACTGCTGCTGCATGGGTGAAGCAAGGCTGTGAGACTGATGTCATGATGATTTTTTGCTTTTTCTTTTATACCCCTTTTATATACCTTTTATAGCTTTTTGTATTCTTAGTGGTTTTTTAGCCTACATTCTTAGACTTACTTTGTCAAGCTAGGAGACTGAACACCTTAGAAGCCTCATAGTTAGGGATCAGAAGGCCCCAGACCCCAAGGTCCTCTCCACAACACACTTTGTAAACTAAGATAGGACCATCCAGGGGGAAGGCTCCTTGGGGAGGGGGCTCACTCAAGCCTCTCACTGGGGAATCTTTGATAGATCGGCTAATTAGTGAGACCTATAATGTTATACCAGGTCTATCGTGGGTGTGCATTGTGGTGTGCATCTCAGCGCATTCCACCCAGACACGGCGCACCTAAGGATCCTGAAAATAAATACTGAGGTAAAACCCCTTTTTCCCTTCTAACCGTGTTTGATTCTTGATTTTAAGACCAGGAAAAGGCTGCTTTCAGACACATGCCACAGTTAATCACAGCTTAGGGTTAATAACATTTTCTCTCCAAGACTGGTTTACCAGCACACTGCGAGGGAGCTCAGAGCACTTGGCACACTCTCAGAGATACAGGGTTTATTGATTAATAATTACTCTGCAGGAGAGAGAACAGCTCAATTTAGAAGTTATTTTTCTGTTTATTTTTGTTCTCTTACATAAAGTCCCACATCAGGCTTTACCAAAAAGGCACCTCTCTGCTGCAGTGTCTTTGTTCACACATGGGTTTGCCCAAAGAGCAGCAATTGCAGGTTACTCTTCTTCCCAAGAGCCCTGAAGGAACAATAACCCCACTGAAGGACTTCAAAAACTTATGGCACCTGTAACAGGGTCCCTGAGGACTGCCACAGCTTAAAAGGGACTAAGACATGGCACAACCCCCACAGCTTCACCCTCAGTCTATGTCCTACCATCTCCGGGCATCACATTTTTGCCATTATGTAGCACCAGAAACAGAAAACCATCAAGTCACTTGTAGAAGAAAACCTTCCTACTTCTGTAGTTTATGGAGCATTATGACAAGCTTGAAAATAGCTTAGCAATGCTGAAATTGCTTTGCATACAAGTGATAACATCTCCCAGGTGAACATGAAATGATACATTAACATTGTAGGGGAGGAGGGGAGGCAGGCATGGGATGAAATAAAGCGTCCTACTCAGGAAAGCAAATCAAAGACAGGAAATACAAATCCAACAGAGTTTCTGGCTTGTCTCAATAAGAAATTTAGCATTTACATTTTTTTATTGCCACAGGGAGGTGGCACACAATGCTATCTCCAAAACAGCAGGAAGAGATGGTATCGTCCTATTTTACAGGTTTTTTTCGAGACTGTTCACAATCAGAAATTAGCCAGTACAGAAGGAACCTAATTAGAAGGCTACAAGCAAGGAGTGAGGTCACGTCCCCAAAAGAGGGGAAACCACACTCTCTCAGGCTTCTGCCAGGAGTGGGGCATGCTGCTCCCAGGACAGGGTTGGGGGTACACTGCTGAGGAACACCCCATGCCTGTGGCACTGAGGCACTGCTCCCGTGCAGCTCTTCACTTGCTTTGTCCCTTGGACAACAGAAACAAGCAACAGGGCCAGTTTAGGCTCTGGGGGTGCCCGAATGCATCACCCAGAACTTGCACTTACAGCACTTAGTCCTCCAGGCACGTTATTCCAGGGTAGTGGTTGAGCGCCTTACACAACACGTTCCCACCTCATTTTTCCTACAATGACAATCAACTGTTAACTCTCCAGTACTACCCTGAAAGCCCACAGGCACTGAGACCCAAGTCTAGCTAAGTATAAAAGAAAAGCTGTATGGGACCAAGTTCACTGTTGTCCACTTTGCCTCACCCAGGGGCAGCATATTTATGTAACCACTGGCCAGTCAAAGCTGGTATCCCAATCACTATTTAAAATACTGCATTACCACATTCTTAAGAGGAAGAAAGTCAATTTACAAGAACACATATTTAAGAAACACTACTTGCTCTTTCAAAGCCATGCCCCACAGATTTTTTTGTGGTCCTTAAAAACATGATTCGTTTATCTCAATTTTCCTTATTTTGCTTCTATTATGCTTGAACAAACCCACTCCCTTTCAAGGGTCTAAAAAAAGCCTTTGGGCTACATAAACTCAAACTGACAGAATCCAGCTTGGGATCTGTGTGATGCCCATTATTGTGATCTAATGGCTGTGTGCATGATTCAGGAGAAAGGAGATGCACTCTCCATCTGCAATAATTTCTGTTTAAGACTCTGCAGACAGAAAAGCCATGAAAGAATTCTTAAATCAGCACTGTTCAGTCACAATGATTAAGGGTGAAAGAACTGTTCAAACTACCATAATAATGCATTAAGGTTAGATCATGCAAAGATTTTATCCTATTTATCTTATCCAGCCCTAACTCTTATTTAATGACCCTCAAATCCCAGCAAGAACAGGTTTTTTGCACAGGTGCAGAGAAGTGACAGTAGCCTGGCATACAATGGAGGGTGAACACAGCTGAAAGTGCTCTCAGTGCTCTCTCAAATTCCATCTAACAGTTAAAAGAGAGAAGGATACCATGCCAGCAACAAGTTTTTTAAACAGTTCTTAGCCACTATCCAGCCAACGAAATGACACAGTCCAACAGAGTCCAAACAACATCGAGCTTTACTTCAACATTTCATTCCTAGTGTCTGAAAAGAAATTATGACCAGCACATGGTTCTGTTTTGCCTTCCACTAGAATTTCTAGCAATAATGAGGTTAACCTCCTCATCCTATGCCAGTATCTGCATTTTACAGAAGGGGTGGAAAGATAGAGATATATGAAGATATAGAACCAAAAGAGTGAGATATTACAGATAAGGAAACGAGATTGAGGTAATTGCTCCTCAGGTCTTAAGGCAAATTAGGGCTCTATTTTTAGCTTCACCAAATCCTCCAGTACTGAAGAGTAAAAAGTTACCCTCCTTCCCTGCCATGGTATTATTGCCAATGTGTTGCCCACCCTGATCTCCAGATAAGACTTGTTTTCATCCCAAGCTGCTTGGTGGTACAGCACAGCATGTCCCCTTCTATTTACTGCAGGATCTTCCATTAGTCTAAGTCTCTGAAGATTCTTCCATGGAATCAGGGAGGGAAAGATCTTTCAGCTAGCAGATTTACAAGCTTTTTGTATTAGCACTGTTAGAAAACTGTGTTACTGAAACCTTTAATTATTAAAACATGCAGAATTGACGTATATGTGGTGCTTTAGAGGGGAAGAAAAAGAGTGCAAGTAGTTTGAGGTATGTAAGAACAAAGTACATGACAACCCTGCAGTTAAAAGAAGGTGTAGAGAAGGAAACGATGAATATAAAGACTGCCAGAGGAATTTTCTGGCAAACTGCAAGACAGATGAGGTGCACATTGTGAATTTAAATCAGGATCACAACTCCAAGTAGTAAGGGCAGCATGGATGAAAATGTGCTCCTTCCCCTGCGATTGTGACTCCCACCTTCGGCTGTGACCCAAGATGACTTTCATCTTCTACGATGCCAGACTTCCTCTTACCTCTGACACCAGTATCCCTCTTACCTTTATGATGAGACTCCTTCCTCCATTTGTGAAGATTTCCTGCTTTTTTCTATGATGTCAGATTATTTCTTTCCTCTGTGATATCACACTCTCTCTTATCTCTATGGCGATTCCTCCCTTTCTCAGCAATCCCAGACTCCCTCCTTCCTACAGGAAGCCACATACCCTCTTACCTCTATGATGTCCAACTCCTTCATAGCTCTGTGATGCCACTCCTCCCTGCTTTCCTCAATGATGCCACTCTCTTCCTCCTTCACAATGCCAGACTCGCTCTTACCTCTGCACTGAGATGTGATGGCAGACCCTTCCTTCCTTCCTTCCCTTCCTTCCTCCCTCCCTCCCTCCCTTCCTTCCTCTCTTTGATGAGACTCTCCTTCCTTCACAATTCCTCTTACCTCCATGATGATACTCCTTCCTCCCTCTACTACTGCAGATTTCCTGCTTTTTTTTGATGCCAGACTCACTTGTCATATGTGATGCCACACTCCCTCTTATCTCTGAGATGTCCAAATCCATCATACCTCTGTGATGCCAGACTCCTTCCTTCCTCATTGATGCCAGACTCTTTTCTTTCTTCATGGTGCCAGACTTGCTCTTCCCTGTGTGTGAGACTCTCTCCTTCCTCAGTGTGAGATGACCTCAGTCCTCTGTAATGCCCAACTTTTCCACATTTCCTTCTTTTTCTCTCATGCCACAATTCCTCCTTCCTTGACAATGTCTGACTTCCTCTTACCTCTATGATGAGACTCCTTACCTCATCTATTATTTCAGATTTCCTTCTTTTTCTAGGAGACAAGACTCCCTTGCCACAAAGCCTGAATACTCCAAGTATAATGCAAGAAATGTGCAAAATCATACATAAGACAACCAATTCATTTTGCCTAGAGCCGTAAGTGTAAAAGGAAAAAGGAATATTAATTGTGACTATGGAAACAGGAAGAGATCGAAACTTGTTATCTCTCTATGAAGACTTCATTCCCAACAAGGAAAGGAGCTTTGAATGATGCCAGAGGAGGGGAACAGATGGTAGTCATCATTTTCTGTCAAATAACTGCAACACCAAAAGGATGTGCCAGAGTAAACATGTAACAAGAACAATTCTTACTACTTCATCTCACTCTTAATAACAAATGTTTAAGTTCTGTTTTGGATTCATGGCCTTCATCTAGAAAAGTGCACGACCTGTACCCACCAGACTAGAGCAATTAACACTCTGGATGAAGCACCCAAGAGGTCCTTCAACAGAGCTTGGGTTCTGATTCATCATACATGGTGTTTTATCTGAGAGGAAGACTTGTCTTCTATCAGACAGCAAAGCACACCCAGGCTGCAGATACAGAACAAACAGGGAGAGCAAGAGTTATGTGTCTTCACTACAGAATTCACAAGATGAACAAAATTTGACTGCTGGGTGCAATAAATGTGAGAAGAATTGCTTGAGACTGAGAAAGAACAACAAACCCCAATACTTTGTTGAGCCCTTTCTTGTCCCATGGATTACACCTAAAAATCCCCCACAGAGATGTTTCAAAAAAACAAAAAAAAGTTGGAGGAATGTTGGAAAACAGCTCACTTTTAAGACAGGAAACCTAGCAAACAGCTCCTGTTCCTTAATCCAGCAGGATCCCTTCATAAACATGATCACAGGTAATTGCTTCATTGTGGCAAATACACTACTGAAAAAATCAACTAACAAAGCATGGCCACCACAATTTCCACTAAAATATTCCCAGGCCTGCCAATCAGAAAGCATTTAATCAATAACAATGCACTTAAATACATATAAAAACTGAGAATGCTGCTTCAAAAAACCAACCATAAACCCCAGGGTATAGTCACATCACTGTCAGCCGTCCTGCTATGTCTAGCATGACCAAGATATTAAAGCAAATGCCGCTTTAGAAGAAGATGGTTTGTGCTTTACTATTTATGTAAATACCCATTTACACACACAATGATGCTTTTAATTAAAAATAATGTGTTCAGAGGAAGAATCCAGGACTTTTTTAGCAGTAGTATTCAGAAGGGAAAGAAGTATTTTCAACATTAATTACAAGCAGACCAAAGCTCTTCAGAGAGAAGCAAGATGCTCTACTTTCCAAGTGACTTTTCTTCAGGGACTTACACAGTAATTAGAGATCTAGTTGCCACATTTGGAACTTGCACTTTAAAGAAGACTGCCCTGGATCTGGGATTGTGCATGGCATGAAGAAAATACTCCTGCAGGCTCAAAGAAGTAGTGGACACTCCACCACAAAGGTAAGGCTTTACCTCTTCTCATCTGGCCACAGAATTTGAATACTCCCAACTATAATGCAAGAAATGTGCACAGGAATATGTAAGATAATCAATTTACTTTGCCTAGAGCTATAAAATGTACTTCACCTACCACCCCCCGCCCTGCTTTGCTACTTCTCCACTGACAAATTACTTGACAAACTATTACTGAAGCAACAAGTCTTTCTGGGAGTATCACCATTCCAGAATTATTACCCCAAACCTTTTCATTTACCTGTTGTAATTACTCAGAACAAATTGGTCCTTCCACCAAGGAGCCTGAGCTTGTTTCACAGTGCTTACAAGATTAAAACATTGCCACTTCATGCCTAAAAATACTAGGTAGGCCTGAAAGCTTTGCTGAAACCCTGGATAAACAAATGGGCTGAAAAGAATTATATTGCCCTACAGGATGACCAAATACTTGAAGTACAGTAAATCAACAGGGGGAAAAAAAGCATTTGAAAACACCCAGTAATCCAATACCTATTTTGGGCAATTCATACAGAGAAATTGCATGTGGATTCTGGCTGCACTGGTTATTACCAACCGTGCTCTATTTCAAATTATTTACTTCAAAACTAGATCACACGAAATAAAATAACAAACTCTGGAAGAAATAACAAGCCAGCAGAGTTTAAGAAAATCACACACAAGTTTTTATATGAATTCAGACTGGAAAAGATGTAGAACAAAGAGCCATGAACTTGACACTGTGCCAGAACCTTCCCCACAAAGACTTCAGCTCTGACAAAGATCTAATCCCGTCCTTGGACAACTTCAACTGTGGATTGATTTTCAAAGCTGCTTAATTGCTTTTGGGGCTATCTTCCATCGATTTTCAGTAAACATTAGCAATCTGTGCACTCAAGCCTCAGTTTTAGCTTACTTCAAACAGGAGTAATATCCGCTTCAGGGGAGAAGCACAGCATCTGCAAAGAGCAGTGCCAATCAAAATATGAACTCTGCATTTGTGGCTCTCTACGTAGCTTTGAGACATTGGCTTCTAAGACTGATCCTATCTTGTAGGTTCACCTAAAATAACTAGGCAAATTCTCTTCTTTTAGATAAAGTTATGCTAGGAAAAGAAGGGAAGAGAAAGCAGCCTAACTCAATAGAGTTGGAAAATTAAGCAATGCATTCGATAATTGTATGTTTTAACTGCTGGGCAGTCGAAATCCCAACTGAATTCTGACAAACTGAACCCAGCTTGAGCAGAGAGTACACAATTTGCTTAGTCTTTGCAGATTGCTCAATTATGCATCAAAATACGTGCATTAAAAGGTTTTCTTCTCATGCCTAAAATGCTTGTTCAGCAAAGGGAATTATGTATAAAGTACTCAATCAAACCATTTTCAGGTCTGGCAAAATTATCCGTAAATAAAGAAAACCTCAATTTCATATCCCCATTTAGAAATTAGTAAATAAACCAAACAGAAACCATTTACATGCCAATAGTTAAAGCCACTTACTCTAACTAAACAGGGAAACCTGGCCACATTCCCAAGGAACGCTAACTAAAATTGTTGTTTCCCTAAGCACTGGTAAGTCCCGCTTATCAGGGACCTTAACGCTGGAAAAGCACCCCTGGCTCCACCAAGCTGTTGGGAATGCCACATTCACTCCCCCACCAGGAATGCAGACTTGGGCCTTCCTGTTCCCGAAACCAACAAAAAGTCCCCAGACGACCCACTGCGTTATTCAGACTTGAACAATTCCCATTGTTAGGAGTACGCGCAGTACCGCGCTCCCTTTAAATCCCGGGCATCTACGGGCCGTCGGCGCAGCGCCCGCGGGCTTGGGCACACGGAATCGCTTGAAAAAGCGGATTCCCTTTACTGCATGGGAAGCTGAGGCTCCTCTCCCCGCCGGGGCACCGCTCGCATCCCGCCGCGGAACATCCCAAGCCCAGCCCGTCCCGCCGCACCGCGGCCCCCCCCATCCCGGGACCGCGCCCGCCGCTCTCACCTGCCGGGCCGGGCCGGAGCGGGCACCGCGCTCCCCGAGCCTCCCGAGCCTTCCCGAGCCTCCGGGGCCACCCCCCGGCCGTGCCCTCCCTCCGCAGCCCGCCGGGAGATGTAGTTCTGCCCGGGCCGGAGCTCCGGGGCAGGGCACAGAGGCGCCGCTGCCGCGCCGGCTTTGTCCCCTCAGCCCCCGCTGGGCTCCCGAGGCGCGGCGCTCCCCGAGCGCCCCAGGCTGCAGACGCTGGCTGCCCGCTGCCCTGCCGGGATTTGGGCACAGCCGCCGTGTGCGGTACCCCCTGGGAGCTCCCGAAGTGGCCTCTCAGCCGGGCTCAGCAGCGCTCGCTGCGTGGGAGTAGAGCTCAAGGGGAACACAGAGTGCTGCCCATCCGCAGCTGCTGTCCTGGGCAGCACGACTGTGCCCAACAGAAGGAACGCGCTGAAAACGCACCTAACAGGGCGGCTTTTTCCCTGAACCTGTGTTCTCCAGGGCCTGTCTTCCAAACTTGGGCAGAGAGATCTAAACAAGCCCCAGAAGGTCAAGCTGTAGCAACTCATCCCACCAGGAAAAACATAACAAGCAAATATTAAATTCTTCATCATCTCTGAGGTTTTTCCATTCAATCTCAGCTTTCACCTATCACTTCACTCCTAAGATCCAATCTTCTTTTTTCATCACCTCCACTCCATCTCAGCTCCCGTTTGGATTGTTGGGGTCTCAACAGACAGACTTGTGATCACAGATAATGATTCCTTTCACATCTTTCAACGTCTTTTGCCCAACCATCACAGTCTGCTCAAGCAGCCCTTTGCCCAGAGCCTTTGGTGCAGCTCTCAGGCTCTTTTGTTATGAGCAGCAATAGTACCTAAATTAAAGACTAGTCTTCTTTAAAGTAACATGTCCCTAAACTGTTCTGTAAGCAAGTTTTGTCCTTTTTTGTTGTTTCATTCTTCCACACAAAATGTGCTGATTTCTACCCCTTTTGGGGCATCTGTTTTCACAAACTGTTCCGTACTATTTTTCTTGAGACACCAAAAGCTTTAGTAGCAGTCCCTCTTTCTTCTGTAGGACTACAGGGATTTCACTTACACACAAATAAGACTGTGTTGAATTTCATGGTAAACATAACTTCTATAGGATGAAAATTAAAAATGCAAACGTGCTGTGTGCCAAGGTCATAACCCTTTATTACAGCTACCACCCAGATACTTGTCACGGTTTAACCCCAGCTGGCAGCCAAGTACCACACAGTCAGTCACTCACTCCCCCACCAGCGGGATGGGGGTGAGAATCAGAGGAGTAGAAGTCAGATCATGGATAGAAATAAAGACATTTTAAGAAGTAAAGCAAAAGCCGCATACACAAGGAAGGCAAAACAAGGAATTAACTCCTTGCTTCCCATGGGCAGGCAGGTGTTCAGCCTGGAAAGAAAGGCTCCATCACACATAGCAGTTACTGGGGAAAACAGCAGCTCCAAACATCCCCCCCTTCCTCCTTCTTCCCCCAGCTTTATATGCTGAACGTGATGCCCTGTGGTGTGGAATGCCCCCTTGGTCAGTGGGGGTCAGCTGTCCTGGCTGTGTCCCCTCCCAGCTCCTTGTGCACCCCCAGCCTGCTCACTGCTGGGGTGGGGTGAGGAGTAGAAAAGGCCTTGACTGTGTGCAAATTCTGCTAAACAATAGCAAAACCATCTCTCTTTTATCAACACTGTTTTCAGCACAAATCCAAAACATAACTCTGTACCAGCTACTGCAAAGAAAATTACTCCAGCCAAAGCCAGCACAATACTCTATTTGACTATTTTAACTAATGAAAATTTGCATTTCTTCTGTCCTCTATTTGTTATAAGGATGCCAGTTCCAATCTCTAGTTAGTAACTCCAGCCTCTGTAACTTGCTGAAGAGGTAGTGTCATACTTCATCCTGTCCCATGCTCTGAAAACAGGTGTGTTCAGTCATCCAGGAAAGCACCCTGTTACCGCTGAGGGCCTCCCAGTTCTTCCTCTTTTGAAGTGGACAGGGTAGTTCAAAGTCCCTATGATGGAGATATCCCTCTGACAAACACATTTTCCTGTGAGTGTCCACCCTCTTAAATTGACAACTTAACAGTAGTTTTTCTCTGTGCTTTAGCAGCACTGAACACTTAAGAAACATAGTTTAGTGGTGGGGTTGGCAGTGCTGGGTTAATGGTTGGACTTGATGATCTCAGAGGCTCTTTTCCAACCTAAACAATTCTATGATCCCTTATAGCAGTAGCAGTGGTAAAGAGCAACGAGCAAAGTAGGTACCTCAAACAGACAGAGAACAGAGGAAGATTACACTGGGTTTAGGTCTTTACGTGGATCCCTCCTAACTGGAACTGGTTTGGCTGTTTATTGCAAAAATCATACAAATCCCACAACCTATCAGAGGACAACACAGAGATGCAAATACCACTAAAGGCAAAAGGCCAACCATGTCCTGGGGTGCATCTTGCACAGCATCACCAGCTGGTCAAGGGGGATGATTGCCCTACTCAGTGCTGGTGCAGCCTCACCTCAAGTCCTGTTTGCAGTTTTGGGCACCACAATATAAGAAGGACATAAAACTATTAAAGTGTGTTCAGAGGAGGGTGACCAACCTAGTGAAAGGCCTCAGGGAGAAGACTCAGTAGGAGCAGCTGAGGTCACTTGGTTTGTTCAGCTTGGAGAAGTCTGAGGGGTGAACTCATCACAGCCCAGCAGTTTCCTCACAGAGGAGATGCTGATCTCCCTCTGGTAATCAGCAGTAGGACACAAGAAAATGGAATGAAGCTGCACCAAAGGCAATTCAGATCAGACATTAGGAATAGGTTCTTCACAAAGTGGTCAGTCACTGGACCAGGGAAGTGCTCATGGCATCCAGCCTGTCAGAGTTCAAGGAGCATCTGGACAATGATCTTGATCATATAGTTTAGCTTTAGGTAGTCCTGTGAGGAGTGGGAGTTGGAATTGATGATCCTTAATGGTTCCTCCCAGTTTGAGATATTCTGTGATTCTAAATAAAGCAAATGGAAAACATTAGCAACTCCATGGTCTGGCATTCCTCAAAGTTATTTTTGCTTTAGCATCGGGCTGAGGTAGAGGAACAATACACGCAATATCCACCTTCAAAGCAGCTGGAGCTTGTTACAGAAATTAGGGGGAGGATTTGGCCATGATAGAAACTTATGGGACTGCTGGTGTGAGAGGAACTGCAGAGCGCTCAAAGACTCATACAAGCACAGAAAAACAGACAACAACAGATAAAAAATGGTTGTCCTTAAAAGTCACTCTTTATATTGTAAGACAGATATTGATGAAATATTATTATGGAGAATTGCTGATATCTAATCTTTTACAAGTTGTAGGCTGCCTGACATCAATAGTAGTCTTCAGGGAAATAAAATATGACATATGCAATATGCACTATAGGAAAGTAAATTAATTGCTACAGTCTAAGCAGATACTCCAACACAGAGTATGAGCTGAAGGATCTTTTTATTTGCTAAAGTCCAAGTGTTATTTGTCTATATCCAGTAAAACCATTTTCTTATACTATTTTTGGCTGAGGAAGGTGGCCATGCAGTTTACTATTAATGCTCCAGTGACACCTACACACGTGCTCTTCCCAAGTGTGACAATGCAGAATGTCCCTCTACTGAAGCTCAACTTGGAGAACAAAATCCTTTATGAACACCCACAAGTAGAAGGTAAAGCTGCAACTGTATAACAATCCTCTTCCTCTAAGCCAATTATAACATCACCATGATTAACTGCAGAGAGGAAAATAAGGGGAGCATGAAAGACCTAGAGAGAAAAAATAAGTTTAAAACAAATGAAAAAGAAGAAGGGACTGAAGAGTCAGAAAAGAAGGACGCTCAATACAGGAGTCAAAATAATAAGGAAAGAAAACACCCTTCTCTGTGAAATCAAAATAGCCCATTCTCACCACCAGCAAAATCATATCCAGGAGGTGTTTCAGTATTTGTGTTTCGAGGGTTGGTCACCTGGATGCATTCTGGAGGCATCTTAAGAATTTATTGGTTTGGAGCAGCTACAGCTCACTGAACCGTTACTGCTGGAGTGAGCCTTTAAATACTGATCCCTTCTTAAACCCCTGCCCCAACATCGGCACTTTAAGAATGCTAGGAATTACAACACAGTTTTATAAATCCATGATATAACTTACACTTTGTACCATGTGTTCAGTTCTGGCTACTCTGTTTGAGAGGCTACCAGAGTGTTACAGACTTCTAGGAAGAATATCATCTACAATCTTTGGTTCCACACTTTCTGTGTTATCCATACGAACTAGAACAATACAGAAACAAATTCAGACATATCTAGTTTTTAGGTAAATATTGTATAGCATGCACATTACAGGGTGTTTAATGGGACAGACAGGAGGTTTTTAGAACCAAATCAGGGAAATTCCAAGATGACAGTTTTTTAGGCTCTGGTACCATGGCAACCTAAGCCAATCTAACTGGTTCTTTCCCTCCCATCGTTCTCCACACCCCTTTGGGAGCTCTCAATCCTTCCATTTCACTCCCTGTAGCACTCAGCTGACCTTTTGTGAAGCCATCTCAGCACACTAACCAGGTGGAATACCACACCAGCAGCTCTCCAGAACATCGAGTTTTCTGATGCACTGGTGAATAGGAACAGCTCAGCTGAGGCTCAGAGGTACACTGGAATTGGTGCTAGAGGCAAGAGGGACCAGCAGCCAGCTCTTCCATGGACCAAAGCTGCTGTGGAATCCCAGTCTGAACATTCATGGGATGATCAACATCTGTGGTGGGTACGGAGCTATTTGCAGAGCAGCTGTTTGTTCTGCTAAAACCATGGCTGGATATTTGCACGGTTTTACTCACGTGTCACCCGGCTCTGCTGTGTGACCAAGCACAGAAGGTTCGCCTCTGGGCACAAATCAACAATCCCTGATGAAATTTGTTTATTCCTTTGGTCCCTGACCTCAGCTATATGGGAGCACTGCCGCAGAAAATGTGTTTAAAAAAAAAACAACCCCGAAATGTCAGTCACTGAAAGGTCAGTTTCCCTCCTGCCCCCAAATTTAAAAGCTATCTTTTAAGGCAATTTAAAGTGAGACACTGAATTTCACACGGACGTGTCTGAGGCATTAGCTCATCCCCCTGCCTTGCTGACTCCTTACCGGAGCAGATGCCTCTGGAAAGTAACATTTTGAGCCACACACAGTTTGCCAGACCTCATTTGTCAGCGCCCCGAGGCGAGCCTTTCATCTCGCAGCCACACAATGATAGCAGAGCTGCAGTAGAGGTGGCTGTATTTACATGCATGAGCAACCCAGTTAAAATGCGTATTTCAGCTACCCGAACTCTCATTTGCTCATTACCAGCCAGCACAGCCATTCAGGAGGTGTCCAGAAAACTCAACCCGCTCTCCAAGGGGCCAGTCTTTGGAATCTTGCTGTAAACACACGCCTGTAACTCAGGAAGGTTCTCAGGAGAAGCAGGACAATGCAGACCACTCCTTTCATGGACGGGTAACACTTCTTCTAGACAAAAAAAGAACCCAACATGCACGAACTTCAAAGGGAATTTAAAAAAAAATCAATCTATTCCAGACCTCTCGGCATGACTGATGTTTTAAGTTCTAAAAAAGTTACTAAGAATTGTCACCAAAAAGGTGACTAAAGAACGTCAGCACAAAATCAACACTTGCTAAACAAAGCAAAGTATCCTCAGAGCTCGTCTTGATTAAACGGAAAACACTTTCATAAAAACCAGCATTACAGTTTAAGGGAAACTCTATACGCTTAGTTTTATAATCCCAATATTCACAACACCCAAGAACTGTCTGTTTGAGGAGTCATAAGGGGTCGAGCACACTGGCTCCTGCTAAGAGACCAGGCATTTTCACATAAGAGCACTCAGAGATGGCACTCAGGGCTTAAGACGCTTTTAGAATGGCAGAAAGTAATTGCATTCCCATCCCAGGGCTCCAAGACCACACCCCTACAGCTAACTTTGGCACAGTAGAAGAACATAAGGACTTACCTTCACCAGAAACAAAGATTATGTTCAACAACATGGGCCTGGACTTGCATGAAGGCAGTTAACTCTGCTATCATGCCACGACCATGTTTTTGTTTGCTCGGTTCCCACAGACTCCAGTTTTACATGGTCCAGTTCAAGCTCACATTCTCCCAGGAGCATTTATTCAGGTGGAGCAGTTACAGGGCACAAACACAGGCTTGCATACTAAGCAGGGAGGGGTTAACAAACTACCATGCTTTGCATTCTGCTGAGTAACTAATTGCTGCTAAAGTACTGCGGCATCATTCTCATCTCAGAAATAACATTTCTACAGACTAAAAAGCCCACATCTGTCTCCAGTCTGAAGTGACTCAAACACTTCAGCCCAGCATCAGGGTGGGGAGGTTTATCTGAAAGCCAGTCTGAAGAGTCTACTTACACTAAAGATCTACTTATGTGAAAGCAATAAGAGATGAAAGGCATGTTTTTATGTCATCCCCAGCAACAAAGACAACTCAACCCTTGCTTGTATTTAAATACCAATCCTTGAACTCTCAAGGCTCTTCTAACAGATAATATCTTTATAAACAAAAGTTGTGCTGAGTCACACAGCATCTATCTTTAAAGTCGTATCGACATTTCAGAATAGACACCCCCATGTCTTGAAAAGCAGATCACTATTAACGTAAGCAAGGAATTAGTTTCAGTTCTTCATAGACTAGTTTCCTCTCAAAAAAAAAAGTGAAGATCCTTTAAGACAGTTATCTAACAAAAGGACTCCTTAGATTTGCTTGATCAAAACAGTTTTGTTTCAGTCAATTGGGAGGTCCCCCAGCACACAGCACTGTACAAAGAACACCAGTTTGCAGCTAAGCTCCTACTCCCCAAGGACATCCACTAATGCTCACAGAATCATGAAGGATCTGTTCTTGTGTGTAATCTGCACCCTGGGTAAGTTTACAGAAAAAAACCCCCCACCTATTTTCTATATACTTCCACTTCAGATCCAAACTTAATTGAAAAGGTGGTTATTTCCTGTGAGAGGTTTGTCCTCCCCCAAGCCAGAAGTGAAAAAGCACAGGTGGGTAAGGTAACACCCACCCTTCTTCTGGGAGATCAAAGTGAGGGGATTCAACCTGCCTATAGCAGGATGAACACCTAAAATGACTTAATCCTTTAAGATCAGCCTACAGTAACAAGTGATCATCCCAGTCCTACTGACCACATCTGGCAGAAAGCGGGATTTCTTCACATTTGTTACAGCAAAATGTTGAGTATTACCCACTTTTATACTGCAGGAAGAAACTTACTGAGATGAAACATAATTATTTTGACAAGTTAAAACACTTTTAAAAGCACCTGCTTGGCTTCAGTTCCATTTCCCACTTTGACACTCTGGCACCAAAGCATCCAGTTTTCCGGATTAAACCTGTCACTCCCAGAAGTTAGGTCAGGACTTTAATGGGAAGGCCTCTTTCATAAGGCTCTCTAAAACAAAGACCTGGGACCAAATGTCTCACTTCTACACATAATTGTAAAATCTTCCTGCACTCCAGAATCCACTGCCACAATGGATTAAATATGGAGCAGCTCAGGGTTCAAACCCCTAAAATTGGAAACAGAAGCAGTGAAGCTGCACATTAAGAGAGCGCTCAGGCACAAAGTCAGCCTAAATGCCTTGCACAAAGAAAGAACTGAAATCAAGACACTCGGGGAATCCAGGAGGTGAGAACACCAGAAAAATGGAATAAATCCCATGGGTAAACTAACCCAATTTCTTGGAACAATAACAAGGCCTGTTTTATTAAACTAATCTCACAAAACAGAACAATTACTGAAGATAACTAACAGGTAGCAACAAAATTAGCTGTAGCAGGGGAAAGCATCCTATTTTTTTTTAACCATTCCACCTCTGCAAAGGTCACCAGTCTGTCACAGCACAGGCTGCCCATGTGCTCCTGCCCTGCCTGTCTGCAGCCTGTAATTCCTAGCACCAGCTCCTGGCTGGAGAGCAGGAGTCTCTGGCAAGCTGGGCTGCCCAATGCAGATTCATGTACAGTGAGCACCCCTCTGCTGCAGCAGCCACAAGAAACTGATTTTTTTAATCACAAACCAGAAAACACATTCAAGTAGCTGGCAGCATGATGGACTAACTCAACAAGTGTTTATTAGGGAAGTGACCAGTGTATATAGGAGCACTCTCAGCAAGGGTACAGGCATGAAAGGAAGAGAGCTTGGAATTCAGAGCTTCTCTACTGCCCCATGAACACAGTATGGAAATGGCTGAAAATTCCGGGACGAAGCTACGAAGCACCTATGTTTTGTTAAAGAAGTTTTCAAAACATTTGGTTTTTTTAAGCAGCAGCTTTGTAGTATCTTCTTTTGCATTCTGCCTGCACAGAACCACCCTAGCTTTTTTCTGATTATATGGAGAACAAGCTTAACAACACATACACTTAGAAAAGTAGCAATAGTATTTCCCCATGGTTTTAGGGAAATAACTTCTGAATTTAGAAAACTACAAATGTCTTTCCTTGCCTGTTTTGCTTGACAGCTGCTGCTCTAATATACAGTACTGTAACTGCCCCTCCTCTAAAACCTCCTGGAGTATAAAGCTGGAGCCTTTTGGCCACTTGGTACACCCAGTCTCTCTACTACTATATTGCAAATATTAGGAAAGTTATTGGGGGCACCAAAGAAAAATTTCAGTATTACAGTATTTCATGAAAGTTTAACAATTAAGCAAGTCCAGCCTTCTCTCTGGCTTTATTTATATTTCAAAAGCCAATACAAAAATGTTACACACATACCAGTCATTCCTGCAGACCAGAATTTTGAGCAGTCACTGCGAATTTAGCACTGCAGTATTTTCCATCAACGTGCAACATTCTATGTTCAGCTGAAAGGGTACTCTAATGCAATATTTAAGCCCGGTGGTTTATTTCCAAGCTTTTGGCAAATGTGGAAAGTCCACTGCTTCCCAGTAGCTCAATTATTTTTATGTAAGTGACAGCAGGTAGCTACTTAAGTAGATGTTTTGTAATATACAAATACCACTACAAGTATGGGTCTGCTTTACTTTCATGGCTTGGTTTAACCCAAAAAATTAGATCTGAAAGCACCTAGTTATACCAATAGCCTAATTACACGAAAATGTTCATCTGTTTTTAAGTACGCAAGACCCAGTCAAAGTAAGTATCAATTTTAGCTACTGGGTTTTCAAACAAAAGGCTTTTTTTGCAAGAGACAATTAAGGCTTCCATCAGCCTACCAGAGGTTACTGTGAGAAACAAGTCCAAGCTACAGGAGCATCGGTCTATTTCTGACAGTGGTATTTAAGTATTTATTAAGCTGTTTTCATCCATTTATTCATTTGGCTGACATCCACCTGCCACATGTAACTTTTGAAAATGCAGTTAACAAGCTGCTAGAATAAGGAATATGGATAGTGTTTGGTTGGATATTTTCTATTAATATAATAGGCAAGAGCTTCCAGAATTTGTCTTGCTGATATACTTCAATCCTGCCTGAAGCAAGGATGGGAAAAGGAACCCCTGCTAGTACAAAATAGCTCAAGTATGTAAAAAAGCCACTGACTATTTTTTAGTAACAGTATTTGCACAGGCAGAAAAAAACTCTCCCAGTTTCTCACAGATCTCTAGCAATATTCAAGTGAAGTTCTATTTTAACTTTTAAAATACAGTTTAATTACTTAGGCAATATAAGAGTTCTACAAACTGCATCATGGATAATGTCGCACGGCTTATGACCAAGAGCAATACCAAAGCTAGAATGTTGCTAGTGACAGTGGTAATACAAATTGGCAATTTCAACATTTCCAGAAAACATCTGTTATTCTAAACCCAACAGATTTATATAATGTATGTAAATATTTATTAGACCCAGTCACCATGCTACAGTATTAGGTTAATAAACCCTCTCATTTTAAGAATACACCAGCATAAGGTATGAACACAATTAAATCTATATGAAATTTTACAGTAACTTTCCAGAAGTATGCTTGTGGCCGATCAAATTCAGACTAACATACTGTAGATTTAAAATATTTACTTGTCTTCTTAGCATACCTAATGTGTAAGAATAGTTGCTTGATACCCAAAAATAAATATAAGCTTTCAATTGAAAGCACTTATTTTCCTAGATTTCCAAAGTGGAGTCTGAGGAGTGAAAATGCTTGACTTGTCATCAGTCCACTTCAGTACATAAAAGCATCTCCTGCCCCAGTTTTTCATTGAAATCCAAGAGATTTTCTTCCAATGAAATATGACCGGAGCACTCATTTTATTTGCAGCACTTCAGTCTGTTTCCATGGCAGCACTGCGGGATTCCTTCGCCACCATGAGTCGCATGAGCTGACTGTGGAATTTCTCAATCTTCTTCACGTCCTGTGCCTGGTCTGTTCTGTACAGCAAACACTGCAAGATAAAGTTCCTAATATCAGATTTCACTTCAACTGGTTTTATCGTGTTTATAGCTGCTATGCATTTGTGCTTGGAACACACAAAACAAGGAGAGCACTGAAATGTTCATTTGTTACCAGGAGGCAGCACCAACACATCCACCCTGTTTCAAAGCACACACATATCTGTGTTTACTTTTCAGCTTCTCCTTAATGCTCATGCCTCCCATTTTGAAAACAGGGAAGCTCATAATATATTCTAGTTTCTTCTAGCTCAAAAAGAACCTGTTAAAACTTAGGTTTTAAAGCTGCCTTTAAAGACACTCCTCTTTGAGCTGCCTAAACATAGAACAAGATTTTAAACCTGAAGTTACTTTCCTATTCTCTATATTCTGAAAGCAAGTTTATTTTGCCTTTCACAGTCCTTAATGTTACACTGCCTGGGACATAAAATTCAGTATTTCCCACTGAAAGGGATCCCCTATCCCAAGCAAAACCTGTTTTTCAAAGGCAGCCCTAAATAAGGAACACAGCATCTGATTAAGATAAAAAAAACACTCAAACAAACAAAAAACTGAAACAACAGAACAATGCAACCAAAAACCTGAAACCAATCCCCATTTTCCCCCACCTGGTGTAACATCTTTCTGTGACTGAAAGCAGGTAAGGCAGCCTACACCCCAGAAGAGTTCACATTTGTGAACCACCTGGCTCCAACTTCCCCTGTGGGAGATTTCAACAAAATTACCCTTAAATTGTCCCTGTTATCAGTGCCCCACACTCACCATCTCACCCATGTTTAGCCCTATTACCCTATCAAGAAGTGCCTTTACTGGAGTTTCACATCGCTTCCAGGCACTTGAAATTCCAATGCCAGACTACTTTTCTTGGAAAGAAGAAATTTGACTCTTTTCCAAGTCTGAAGACAAGAGTAGGGCAGAATACTGTGGCTCACCCTGGACTGCAGAAAAACAACTCCTCGGCTATAACATCACTGTCATTCAGTCTCATAATCACAAAGAAGGAACTTAATCTATGGCTAGAAGTTTTCATCACTCTGAGCAAATAAAAAGGACCACACTCACAGCAGTAAACACCTGTTTGAAAATGCTCCTGAACAGGTCAGTGTCAATCACAGACGCAGCAACGAGGGAAGGCTGAGCACAAGCTTTCTAAAAACTGTCAGGCACTCTCAAGGCAGTGTCCAAGAGCTCCCAAGCTAACTGACAGCAAAACACAAGTCTGTGAGAGGTACAACAAGCTCTGACAGAGGAATGTGTTCTGTACTTACAGCCACGTCATCTGTTACTTTGATACAGAGGTTCCCATCACAATGTCGGTATTTGAGAACGACACGCACCTGAAATGACAAACACTTTAAGAATTAGCACTTACAGCTAACAATTCTCAGAATATATTGAAGGAAACCTGCCCACATTCAGACTACCCTTAATTATAATTATGTACTGCTCCATGTTTTCAGCACCTCTGTGGTGCTCCTCAGCTCTGGTGGTATGGAAGTTGGCCCACTACATTTCCCTGCCTAACACTTTAAACTGGTTTCATAGCAGCAACAGCAAGGTTAACACTGGGGATGTTCAAAAACACTGCAAATACAGCAACAACAGTTGCAGAGACCTTGGTGACAGCCAGGATAAACTATGAGAGACATGTCGAGACAAGACACCCCCTCGCTGTGTATCACTCCAGAAAAACCAACTGGAAGCCTGTGTTTGTAGGCTTGAAACACTTCAAAAAAAAGTAGCTCTACATGAAGACTTGAAAGGGATCAACTAAATGGGGTAAGCTCAACACCACCACTTTTTCTCCTGTGGTACCTGAACTGTCATCACAGTTACTCCTGCAGTCACCTGCCCGCAGCTCTAACCTATCCAGCTGCTCTGGACCCTCAAATCACCAAAGTTCTCAAATCCATGCTGATAAAAAACCACATCCTTAGTGACTGAGCACTAAATGGTTCCTCCTGAGCACAGAATCAGCCACAGAGGGTCTGTATCTGTTTGCAGCCTCAGCTAACATCAGTAACTAGAAACGAGGCAAGGTGGCCTTTGAGAACATTCTGAACTCACACTGTAAACAGGTTTTTATTGTACAGTGATTTGTGCTAATGGTCAACAACCACCTTCACTACAAATACATTTTGAAATTCCTTCTCCAGAACGGATCTCATCACAGATTGACCCTTTTTAGCAAACTGCCACCTTCTGACCACAGCAGCAGTGTAACAACAGCGCATCTCCCTACTGGGCAGCCCCAAAAGCACAAGAGAGGCCGCCACAGGCAGCAGCTACAGGCTCAACACATCAATAACCTGCCCTTGCAAAAGGCAGGGCCACTCACTACCTGGCTGGAGACCACACACCCATCTCCCACAGCTCTTGTTCTTCCTTCAGTTTCCCAGCAAGCCCAAATACAAAAGCTCCTGAGGCTAATTCTCTGCCAAATTAACAGGACGGTATTTGTGTTACGACAACGGGGCCTACATAAACCCCTCTGTAACTAGACAAGTTTGCTGCCAGGGATGGGAAGAGATTGCCTTTGGAGACCCCTTAAGGAAAGGGGAAGAGCAACTCCTGGCTGCAGTGACATCCCTCTTCTTTCACTTAATTGAATGTCACAGAGCCTAAGGCGGCAAAACTGGGCAATTTTATTATCAGCAGCAATCGCATATGGAACCTCTATGCTAATTAAACGGCAGACGTTAATCTGCTTTAAATAATCAGATATTAATTTAATATTCTAAAGGTTTCGCCAGTTTCCCTATTCTTGGCAAAGAAAACTAGGCCTTTTTTACTGAAGTTTTCTCAGGTCTGAGTTCCACATCACATGTTTGTGCTGCTTTTTAGATAACTATAATGCTTTTTCGGAAGTCTGAGGTTACTTTTAATATTTGCATAAACCACATTCCCAAAAAAGTTACCAGAAACAAGAAACAGTCATAAACTGAGAAGTTAAGTCCTTAAGGAATTATTCTTTAAGATGCAAACACTTTCCAGTCCGAAACATCACTGCAGGCAACAATGCAACATAAGAGCCAATGAAATGACAAATCCAAATGACACAGTCTTAAGTGCTATAAACTAATAAAATAAACCAATTCTTGATACTTCAGCAGAGCTCTTAACCTCGGTTTTTAACACACGGGTACACTGTGAATGAACTCAGTGTCTTTGAAGTTCGGTTCTTGAGGTTCATCCCAGCTGCCAATAACACCACCTGAAACACTGCTCTGTAGGGATGTTGTTGGGGTTATAAATGAGAGCTTCCTCCTGTTTCACAGAAAAGGATGGTCAGGTGCAACACCAACGAGTAACCCTCTTCCTCGGGGCTGCTTTATCCCCTATACTCGGCACTGGTGAAGCCACAGCTCGAGTGCTGTGTCCAGTTCTGGGCCCCTCACTGCAAGAAGGGCATGGAGGCGTTGGAGAGAGTCCAGAGAAGGGCAATGGAGCTGGGGAAGGGGCTGGAGCACGAGTCCTCCGAGGAGCGGCTGAGGGAGCTGGGGGTGTTTAGCCTGCAGAAGAGGAGGTTCAGGAGTGACTTTATCGCTCCCTGCAATTCCCTGAAAGGAGGGAGTAGCCAGGTGGGGGTCGGCCTCTTCTCCCATGCAACCTGCACACAGCCTTAAGCTGTACCAGGAGAGGTTTAGGTCGGACGTTAGGAGGAATTTCTTCACAGAAAGGGTGATTAGACATTGGAAAGGGCTGCCCAGAGAGGTGGTGGAGTCACCATACCTGGAAATGTTCAAAAATATCTAGACGTGGCACTCAGTGCTATCTATGGTCTACTTAACATGGCTGTGTTCGGCCACAGGTTGGACTCGACGATCGCGGAGGTCTTTTCCAACCTAATCGATTCTGTGATTCCTGCCTCCCCTGTGCAGTCACCAGCGAACCCACCCCCAGCCCGACACCGCCCGCCGAGCTCCGCGCAAATGGAGCCGCCTCCAGAGCGCCGCTCCCGCTCCCGGGCCGCACATCCTGCCCACCCGGCCCGGGCTGTCCCACCTTCATAGGGTCGGCGAGGTAGAGCTTCTCGGCGGCGCGGGTGAACTCCTCCCAGGCCTGGAAGTGCGGCATGGCCGGGCCCGCTCGGCTCGCCGCGGCAAGATGGCGCCGGAGGCGGGCGGGCGGCCGGCTGAGACGGCGCCTCCCATTGGCCCGCGGGAAAGCGCCGCCCAATCGCGGAGAGCGTGACTCAGGGCTCCCGGGCCGCCGGCCGAGCGCTCCCGCCACAGCGACCCCTGGAGGCGCGGCGGGATGGCGCCAGGCGCTCCCCGCCCGCCGCGCAGGGAGACGCGCCTCGTGGCGGCCAGGGCTGCGTGCCCGGGGGTCGCGGGTTCGAGCCCCGCTGCCAGCGGAGCGCCCCCCCTGCCGCGGCTGGCAGCTGCGGGGCTCTGCCAGGCCAGGTCCGGGCTGTCTCCGCCACAGCCTCTCGCCCTGGGGCCACGGGGGGCCGTGGGGACGCGGGTGCGCCAGCGGGGAGCTTGGAGGTCCGGCGGGAGGTGAGGGCAGGGCCGGGGCCGTGCACCTGAGGTGTTCTGTTTGCTCGGCCGGCCCTCCCAGCTGAAGCAATTCCCAGGTTTTCCCCGGCTGGAAGGGCCTGCGTTAAGCTGGAGGTTGGCTTCGTGTGGAGCAAAAAGGGCATGTGGGAGCCCCTCACTGGCTTCCCTGGCCCACCTTGCCGAGAGGGGCTGGGGCACACCTAAACTAAAGCTGCTCTTTGGGGAAGAGGCTGAATGGCATAGAATAAAATTATGACATATGTTGGGGAACTCTGCTTTTCAGTCGTGTGTGTGTGTCTGTAAAGGTGACTTTAAAATTCCCTTCAAAAATGAAATGAGGGAGGAGAAAGAAAATCCAAGATTTCTCCTGTTATGTTTTAAAATCCCATTTCCTGCAATTATTTTTGTGCCTTTATAGAACAAAGCTTGTAGCCAGACAGAGAACTAAGCTCTGCTCATGTCACACGGCTTGTGCAACTGCTGCAGTGACAATAAGCACATAAAACTTGCAGTCTCTATTCTCTATTTCACGGGGATTCACTGAAAACTCAAAAGCTCCTGATAATGATTCACAGCTTCAAGATTTACTGAACAACTCGAAGCTTAGCCAAACAAATAAACTGGAAGGTTTAGGGCAGATCTGCATTTGAGGGGACAAATTATGCAGGCTGTTGCAGTCTCCACTAGCAACATGGGGAAATACTATAGCTGCAGGCTTTTTTTGGCCACAAAAGGCATAATACGTACAAGAGAGAATGAAGAAATGTGGAATAGAAATAAAAGGGTGGATGGGAGGTAAGGGGAGAAAAACTAGAATGAAATTCCCTGAGTCAGTAAAGCAGAAAATAATTGTTACTGTGGGGATCTACTCTGAAAAAGTCTGCGGTGATTAGACTGACAAACTTCATAAATTGCAGGTTGTGGGTGTTATGTGCTCTAAACAATTCTGTTAAAGGGCTTTGCACCAATGAGTGAGGGCTATGGAGGGTGGAAAGATTTAAGGATTTTTTTTCTTTCTTTCCAGAACTGCTCACAGGGCTTAGGCGCTGATGTGTCAGAGAACCCAGCTTCAGAACTGTAGGAGTTGTCTTTCAGAGACGCTGAGAATCAACAGATTATCAGGTGATAGATATATGAACAGAGCCTAAAGCAACCAAGCAACACAGAACCTAACCTGGACGGAGTGGTTCTCTGCTCTCCTTGGGTTTGGGTAGCTATTTATAACAGCAGAGTAGGAATTGCATTTGGTGGTGTTGCACAGACATGTAGGGGATGTAAACACATGGAAAGGAAAGGTGTGGGGAGCACAAACCCATTAACACACATAGCATTTTACAGAACCATTGTTCACCAAATTTGGATCTGGGTTTTCAAGTGGGACATGGGCCTTCTGAAAGAGCCCCTGTTTTGAGCTGTCCAGTCATAAACACTTTAGGGTTGCTTTACAGAGGATTTTAGTTTTGACTCAAATGTTCAGGATCTTTTATGTGTTCTTTGACACAGAAGTGGTTTAGGAGCTTGCCAATGCCCAGTCATTAGCCCTGCACTTCAGCTAATGCAGAGCAAGATTAGAAAACAAACCCATTGTGGTACTTTTTTTCTCCATAACCTAGATGATTTCCATGATCCATTTTAGGATGCAGCTTCTAAAACTGTTCTATATGCACAGCTTTGGAGGTGACAAACTGCAGCAGCCAGGGCAAAGAACAGAGAGAGGGATTTCATAACTGGCCTTGCCTCTGAGGGAAATGGGATGTGTCACAATGACAGTTCTATACAGCCTGATACACAGTGCTGCATAGCCTGTTCCTGGCTGCAGATCTTAAGGATTTTGTCATCCCTGCCACTGCCACCACCACCTATGGCCCCAGGTTGTGCTGCCGCAGCTGTTTGTAACTCTGCACTGGGGATCGAACCAGTGCTGGGATTAAAAGCAGCACCGGTTTTAGAAACACATTTTTTCACTGAGATAGGTTTGGTTTTCTAGTTTACTGTGTGGCCTTAGTTGTGCTGACACAGCTGTTGCAAATGTACCTTTTCTGGTGGCAAGACAGAATATGGGGATTCCTACTGTTTTTGCTGGATTGCCACCAAAAATGAGGGGCTGTATGTGAAACCACCCCCAGCCCCGGTTCCCCTGAAAGTAGGGGCAGTTGCTGAAATCTCCACAATTAAGAAGAGAAGCTATTTCTGAGCCCCAGGGAATGTCTGATACCTGTAGTTAGTGCACTGCTTCACTCTGTTGTTCTCCTTTTGCCTGGAGAACAGAACATTTTCTTGACATATTTGGAAAGTAAGTCAGACCAGTGCAGCTATTCAGCTGTAAATTGTATTTGATGTATGTCCAAAACTGTATTTTTCAAGCGAGTTCCAGTGAGTGCAGTAATAGTAGAAATCCTTCAATGGGCTTTTTGTTTAGTGAAATAAAATGAACAGTTGTTTATCACTGTGTGGAGTGTTTGGTATTCAGCCAATAATAATTTAGGAGTTAGTAAGAATTCTGCTAAAACATACTTACTTATCTTGCTTTCTTTTCTTGAGTTCCTGCTTTCTGCCATGCAAGAAATCATTCCAATGGTCTTAACGGCCATTCCATCACTTGCAAGTGGAATCTGGAATGCTATAAAACCTCATTTACTCTTTCCTCAGTCTGTCTTTGTATATCCTTGCTGTATTCCCTAGACCACCTTAGATAACGTCTTCTTTTGCTTGGATTTAAGGCTGTAAAAAGCTATGAAGCAATAATGTAAGTACTTGTGTGATGAAGACTTTTCATGTGGTTTTTCCTCAGGCCTTTTCCCCTCATCCAACCTGTATGTACATGATTAATGATCTCTCTTTGATCAAGCTTCTACATGCATTGCCACTGCAAGTTCTGCTTCGTAAAGTTGTGTTCAGGCATCTGGATTGCACATGGTGATTTCTTCAGGTGTTTTATCTAGTGTCTTCCTTTGCCTTAATGACAAACTGGAATAAAATAGTAGAGAAAACATTGCATTGGATCTTAAAACATCATCCATGGAGATCTTACAGCTCCTACAAAGTTCGTGGAAATTGCAGCTGCTCAGCATCACTCAGGGTCAGACATTTGGTTTCCTGTTCTTCACATTAATGCTTTTATTCTATCTAAAGCAGGTGCCATATTCTTTTTTTGCAAAACTATTTTTGCTTCCTGTATAAGGAACTCAGATAAGAGTATTAAAATCATTAAAATAGTTATCTGTCACCATGACATACTGCTGGTGGGGAAAACAAACTGGTCTTCTCAGCTAAAAGAAGGTTTATGTAGAACACTGCGCTTTATCATGCTAAATTGTGGATTAGATGGGAAACAATGGGACAAACTGATCTCAGTTCTGCTGCTCTAAATCCAGAGTCATTCCTTTTATTTCACTGGAATTTTTCTTTCTTTTTGTATCTGTAACAGTATAATTAAGAGCGGACTTTGGTGCCGGGATGATAATCCTGTTCTTGGACCGGGAGCAACATAAAGTCAGCACAGTAATTCAGGTCTGAGAGAGTGCTAATGAGGAGTTAGTTACGAGGCAATTATTACTGCCAGGAATGCTTAATGCTCAAAGGAGATATAGTTGCTTCTTTCAAAATAGCTTCAACCCAGCCCTTAGTAAAGTTAAGGAGAATCCCAGGCATTGTGATTATACATTCCATTCTTGTATGTGTATGGTCTAAACCAGCCTGGGGTTTGCACTGATGCAGACTTCAATCACACGGGGCTATTTTTTTCCTTTGAAAGGACATTTATATGCATAGGGATGCAGATAAATCTTGAATACACTGAGATCCGAGGTCTTGACATCTCACTGGCTTCTGAATCTCAGCACCCATGAGAACTGAGCCTGCAGTGAGAAGCAGTTTGTGCTCCTGGATGGGTTATAACACGCCAGACTGAGCCACAGGTTTCACTCCACAGCTCCTGAAGGAGCACAAAGCGTGCGACTCCTTTCTAAGGGTTTTATGTTTTACACAGCTTGGCTGAAGGTTTCACCCGGTTGAGCCATACACAGTTAATTACATCAATGATAATTTTCTATTCTTTTGCACAGAAGCATACAGAGTGATTCAGGCTCATACTGTCCTAACAGGATGATTAAATATTGGTGACACTTTGTTGTTAAAAGACAGCTCATGACAGTTAAGGCTGTATGTGGGCAGCAGGATTCCAGGGCCCTGTCCTGGTGCCTGTCATGGCCCAGTCACAGCTTCAGGGCAGGGTGAGACGTGGATGCCTGTTGCTATCCTCATTCCTTTTCCCGGGTGCTTCTGCTCCTGTGAAAGGAGCACACTCCAAACACGTCCCTGATCAGGGCACACCGTGATCTACACCTGCCAGACATTCGAGCAATGACCTTGCCCAAGGCAGCATTGTTTCCTAGTTTGCTGTAACCATCAGAAAAGACAATGTCATTTAATATGGTCAAATCTTTCTTTGGTAGGGAGTATATGTATGTGGATGGCAATAGCCATTACTCGGGCAAGAGAGTAATCCCTGCATATGGCCCTGTTGTATCCTTAATAGAAACTGCCCTTTCATTTTTGGATGCTGTTCTGACGGTGTTCTTGTTAAGCTGCTCAGTTTTGATAGCTGAAAAGATTAATCCCTTCCTGTTAAGTGGTCACTTTAGTTCCTTCAGCATAACAAGGTGTTCAAATGAATGTGCTGTCGTGCAGGAGACATATGTTAGAGAGCAGCCTCTCTGCTGTCACCACACTGGCTGTTGAGATTTGAGAATGAAATAGCAGTCCTCATGATGGCCTTCAGGGAGAAGAGGAGCACATCTGGTAGCCAGCTCATGAACCAGCATTTGAAGCACTCTGGTAGCAGACAGACACTCATAGCATTAACTGCTCATAGATTTTGTATCACCATTACGTGAAGTTTCTGAGCCTGCTTAAGATGGGCTTAGATCATCTGCTGGCACACACTGCAAGCACATTGATTTATTACATTAATCTTTAAGCAGCAAAGCTTTTTATTTGATCGGCGTGACTTAAGGCTGGTTTACCTGTGCTGCTCATGCTGCCGTGGCTGACGTAATTGAGGAGTACAAAGCAGCAGAACAGGCAAGTGAGATTAGATGCTTACAGTGATACTTTCCCAAGTCCTCTGGAGCTGTGTAACTGCAGTTGGGTTGGAAGGGCTTTCCGAATTTTTAACTTAAGTTGACTTCTAATTCTAAACTACATGTCTGAGCCTGGATCAGATGGAAATTGCCGCCTCCTCCTCAGTTCAGCCTACAGAAAGGGAGAGCAGTTCCCAGTCTGCTGTAATGCTAAGGCTTGAACTTTCCTGGCAGGTGAACCCTGCCAACTTCTTGCTCAAGTGAGAGTAACAGGCTTCCCCTTCCCCCTGCGCTGTTGTGAGATCAGCAACCTGCAGCTGGTGGGAAACAGTAACTTTCACTGTTTGCAGAGAAAATTCGTGCCTGTCCCTGAATGTGCACAGCCTCATTTGAGTGGACTCTTGATTTAGCTGTGTCAGTACAAGAGCTGGTAGTCCCAGCTACTTGTCATTGTCTTTTCTCAGGAATTAATGCCCTCTCATGATGTGTTTGCAGAAATCCATGTGTAAGTACCCCTCAATCCACTTCAATCAAACTGGGCTAGCAAAAACCTCCTACTTGATCCATTTAAGTCTGGCCCAGGTTGACCGAAGTAGCTGAGGGGGTGTCCACACAAGCCTACTCTGCAGGCAGATCTCAAGAGGTGGTAATTTCCACAAGAAGTAGGACGGGCTGAGCAGGGGGAGTGGATCTGAATCAGCAGCTTCTCCCATGCCCTGGGCTGCAGGCAGAGGAGGACTGCAGCACACGGGCCCACTGGGCAGCTCGGCTGGCACAGCTTGGGGAGCTGCCGTGGAGCAGCTGTTTCCCCAAATACCCCTTCCCGTAGTTACAGGGAGAAGAACTTTGTGCCGAGCAGCTGTGGCCAAGAATGCACAGCAGAATAAAGACCCTGCAAGCTCCTCAAGCTCCCCTGTTCCAGTCTGTGTCCTTGGTCAAGGGTTGGTGAGGGTAGAGGTCTGAATTAAGGTCAAATTAGTGTCAAAATGGATGCTCGACATTTGTGTTGCCAGTTCCTGGAACAACTGCAAGCACCCACATTCCTTGGGTGTCTGCAGTATGGCAGCTTCCTCTAAGAGTGTCTGATGCACAGACCTTGTGTAGTACTGGGCTCATAGGCCCACATAAAGCATACTCAAGAGCCGGGATCAGTGCTGGGAAGGGCTTCCTTACTTCCAACATAGTGCTGCTGTTAAGACCCTTGTCGTGGAGGTTGCAAGTATTTACCTGGCTCTTTGGTTGGCTTGGGTCTGCAGAGGAATTTTAACCTCAAATCTCTAAGGTTAGTGTTCTCCTAAGATTTGGATTACATTAAAAATATGGAAGGACATCCAGGTGGTGTTTAGGAGTGGGAGCAGGGAGAATATCTGCATAAATTCCACACCATGGCTGTGACTTTATGTTGAAGGGATAACTACTAACAAGATTTGAAATGTGCCCTAACCATTGCATTCATGCTGAGGTGTTTTTCTCTCTCTATTAACAACTTTTACTGATCTCATTTTTTTTTAAATGAGTAGAAAGTAAGTCAAAGGTTGAAGTGATTTTCCTCCTTCACAAATTACCGACAATATTCCCCTTTCATTTAGATGAGGCAGAAGTTGAGAGGTCGCACAGATACCAGAAACACTTATGCAAGGGATGTGAATGAGGAGGCAATACTCACTGCTCTCACTGTTTTAGGGCCTGGAGAAAGATGACGAGCCTTCATGTGATTCCCAGCCTGCTGCTGATCCTCCTGCTTTGTCTCCCTGCCTCTTACCCACCCCTGGCTGGGAGGGACAGGAACTGGGAATGGTAGCTGCATGCTTTCTAATGAATCTCTGGCCAGATCTCTCTGTATAAAAGATTCAGCCAATCTGTGTCCCCTTTATGCAGCACAAAGAGATGAGGCAGGGCAGTGCGGTTGCTCATACATATTTCAACTCTTTTCTTTTTTTCCTTCGGGTTGTTTTCACTTTTAGTTTAAAACAGAGTAAAACTGGCTGCCCTAAAGCTAGCTCCTCTTCTATATAGCTTATTCTTGTTGATTTAAAAACAAGAATCATGAGAAAGATTTGCCAGTGTAGCATTTGCTATGCAACATTTACATGCAGCTGCTTTGAACTAAATTCCCAGCAGAAGTGAAAGGATTTTGAGGCTTTCAGATCTTAGCAGACTTCTGGTTTTTAGCAGACAGAAATCTGTATCATATGTACTTCTCCAGAGATTCCTCCCCACCAGCTAGGACTGTACCATCCTTCTCCTACCTCACTGAGACAAATTACCAGCTTTTGGGAGGGGATCCTTCTGGACCTAGAAAGTTAATTAGTTTTGCTTGCAAATGTCTGCCACTGAAGTGACTGATTACTTTTTGGAGAGAAGGAAAACTCTTGTCTCTAGAGTTGAAAACAGCAAAAGCCTACAAATTTGTATGTATTTTGGTGCTTATTTCTCTTCTGTGGGGCAAGACTCTTCTCCATATGTGAGAAAAATTTTCCAACTGTTCTATTTCAGTTCTGGAGTTGTAGGTTGAATGATAAACCTCGTCTTACATAACAAGAATATGATCAGGAGTATTTGAAGGCCATTTGCAAATCAAATGCTGGTAATTTCATGTAAGATGGTCTTGCCCTACTTGCCTCCAGCCTGGCCAGTTTCACAGAAGCTAAGAATCCATTGACTCTGATAGTTTTTTTAGGCAATGAAACCATGATCTAATCCAGGGCCAGAGTGGTAAACAAGTGGTTTGCTGTTTGGACATGTAAGGTAACTAACTCAGTTAAGGGAATGCAGGTTGCCTTAAGGTGAGGTGAGGATGTCTCCTGTGTCCACTCAGGAGCCTCCTCACTCCTTGGTGGCAACGACAGCTTCAGCAAGTGGACACTTTTCTCCTTACAAGCAGGATCAGTTTGATGTCCCATAAATCTTGTTAGGTATTCTGTTCATTCTTCAGAGAAGTATCAAGAGGGTTAATTATTTCTCTGCTCTGACTCAGACAGTGATTTTGTGCCAGAGGATTCTGGCAGTAAGTATAATCCTAGTGATACCCTCAGTGAGGAAACCATTGTTAGCGATGTTGATGAGGAAGCGCTAATGGAAGCTGAACCACAGCCTGATACAGAAACTGAGAGACCTAAGGCAAACAAAAGGAAGAGGTTGGAAACCTGGCTGTTTTCAGCTTTCTGCAGCAGATCTCATGAAAAATAACTCTTTGTCTTCTTCCCCCTTGCACCTCCCCATCCAAACTCAGGCTGCAGAATGGCTCTCCTGGGGCTGAGCTGTGCTAGAGGGAGGGAGGAGCTGTGCTGCTGAAGTCCTGGTGCTGACTGGCATTCCCTACGGAAGATGTGCAGCAAGGAGCAGGTTTCAGAGTGTCTCCTCTGCAAAACTGGGTTGCCAGATGGGGGCTGAGGCCCTTGCTCTGCCCAGGCTCCAGCAAGGCATTGGTCCAGAGCCAGTTGGCACTGTGAATTATAAATACATTGGCCATGTTGCTCTATTTAAGACCAGTGCTCTGGAGTTAGATGAATGCATGAATTAAATATATTTTCTGAGCTGCTTTTCTCTCTCTCAGTATTTTATAAACTCATTATAAAGAATGGGGATATTTACCTGCTTGTAACTGTGCTGAGGAGGGCAGAAGGGCTCCCTGCAGCAGCACACAGACCTAAGCACAACTTAGTCCTTTAAGAGTTTCCCTTGTCCCAAAGAGATTATTTTCCTCTCCTGGTCTCGTGTGGTTTCCAAGGCCCAGTTTAAACACATACAATGACATAGGATAGATAGCTATTTTCCATACATGGCCTTGTATGGTTGTTCAGCAGGAAGTATTCATTGCTTTAAGACAGTACTGAAAGGGGTTCTGTTCTGCTCTCCAAAAGGGAAGCAGGCAGGATTATCTTGGGTCACATCTTTCTTCTATTAGTCAAATGGTGAAACCAGACATCTGAGTTGTTTCAGTCTGTGACCTTACCCTGTGCTTCCTGACGGATCTCACAGCTTTCAGTTGTCCCTAGTTTATATGCAGGATTCTTCAGTCCCCCTGGCAATCTGCATTCTTTCTCGAACTTTTTCCTGGTATCTTGGGCACTTGGGAGATCAGAGCCTTGCCTTGGTTTCTACATGGCTGCTCAGCTGGCCACTCTACTAATTCACTGCCTTAGTCTGGATCCCTCTGCTGAACAGGCTTAAAGGTATTCATGGTCTTCTCTGACATTTCTTGATGCTATTCAACCTATACAATATTCTTTCAACTCGCATTCTTCCCAGCTGCCTCCAGAAGCAGTACAGCAGGCTCCAACATTTCCTGACACTATGGCCCCTTATAGCAACCAGCAGCTTACACATTTGTCATTCAGCTCACAATCTGCTTCACTGTTTCTGGCACCTTACAGTTCCTCTCTCATTCCCTAACATGCTATAGCCTTCTTCAGGCTCAGCAGCTGCTCCAAGAAGGTTCCTAAGGCTGGGGAACTTCTTGCTGAAAGCATTTTCCAGATTCTCCCTTATGCTCTCTAGCAATTAATTTTTTTCCTATTTCATGATATGATGTGTTTTTCCTTGGCAAATTTCTAATTGCTTCTTCATTTACCTTTATTGGTCCCTGAAGTCCAGGATCCTGTGTTATTCCCCGTAAAATACAGACACTCTGACTTTGTTATTTCAAACATCCTTGTAGCTTTACCCAGCAGTTGTAGCCCTTTTTGATGTGGTTGCATTCAGTAACATTCCCTCCTGTTAGCTGACTGTTTTATGTGTCCCCAGCAATTCTCAACTTCTCTGGCTTTCCTCACCATCCTGAGGCTTGCATCTCACACCACTGTGAGGCCTTCTCAGGCAGCTTGGACATGATGATGTGTCCTCTGGTTTTCTGTATCATCTGTGTTTCCTTGACATACATATCTCATTCAGCTTCCCTTATGTCCCACAGCACTACACAGGCTTTTCCAACATCCTCAGCAACTGTCATGGTACTCTGATGTCCCCTGGCTGTTATCTGGCTCTCTTTGATCTTTCCCAGCTGAATCGCAGCACTTTCTTAATATCGCTCTATACATCCTCTATGATCTTCACAGGCACCTCTGGCTTGCTAATGGTTATTTCCACATTCTTTTTTAAGTTTGACTCAAAACAGTTTCACTCATCTACAAATGTTTGCAATCATGCAGCCAAAAAGGACTTTCTGGTAAAGCAGTATTTCAAGCATTCATTTTGTTTCTCTGACAGCATTTTCTTTAGGAAAATACATAACTGTCCTAATGAATTTTGGGAGCAGGAGATTGTCACTGCGTTTGCAGAAATGTATAGGAGCAGTCTGAGGCTCTTTTACTAAATGACTAAAATAAGGTGAGGATTATACCATGGTGAGCTTGCCCTGTGTGTAAAGACTCTGCAGCAAATAAGACTGCAGTGCTCTTGAAAATTTGATCCATAACTTCCATAAAGAGAAGCAGTGCCTCTGCTTCTCTTTGATAAAATGCATGTGGCTGTTCAATGCAAATTCACCTGGTAATATTAGCAATGTACTTGAAACATTTGGGTTCTGTGGAAGATTAAACTGTTGCTATTCTTACATTAGACATCTTAACTCATAATGACTAATAAGAAAATCCTGAGTTGGATATGAGGCAGCAACTTTTACTTGCCTGCTTGCAGGTCCCAAAACCTGCTTGATATTTAAAGTTTTCAAACAGAAAAAAGAAACAGATGCTGAAATTTATGAAGCTGTAGAATTTGCTTTATTCTTGTATCACCTCTTGAAAATAAACAAGCATGAAATAATACAGGTTACATTGCTCATTACCTATTTATGTTGCACCATCATCAATCATGTGGTACAATGTAAGCCAACAGCATCCATTCCACATGGATACCATTATAGAGTGAATATTCCTCCTTCATAAAAATTCCAACGCTCGAGTATGTTTGTACACTTTCACTCTTTCCTTGTCCCCAGTGTTTTGATTGCAGTAAGAATACTAAAATATATATGTTCCTATTGTCTTGTGCAAACATGTCCTGCACCCAATGCTGGTTTCCACTTACAAAAATTACAGAAAAACCCATGCGATATAAATCGTACAGTAGTGCCTTACAGTTTTATTTAGTTCCTTAGTCAACCATGCTTTTAGTTATCCCCAGCAGTAGATGCCATGTTTAACAGTGCAAGGGCTACATGCTTATGTGCTTACTTTATTTCCTTTACTGCCCAAGTTCTAAAGCAGTCAACAGCACTTTAAATATGGATTTATGACCGCTCACGTACCCCTGAACTGCAGGGGAGGGAGGATAAAAGTGTTACTGAGTACAGTGGGGTCCATTTCTTTTTGCATGAAAGTGCTGTTTAGCAGAGGGGGAGGAAGGTGAACCTGGTGCCAGCTATTTCTGCACTGGCTAAGTCCTGTCATCAAAACTGCACAGGGGCTGTGCCAACTTAACTCTGCAGCAGGGTCAAGTTAAACTTCCAAATGTACACTTCCACAGACCCCTGCTCCTTCCCTTCCCCTCTATTCACTTCTGGGACAACTGCAGATACCATCTTAGCTGGCTGGACATCATCACGTGAAGACTGTGATGATTGTGACTACTCTGGAGAACATAATTCAGCAAGTGATCCAAGTTCAGTCATGGCCTCACTGGGTATAAATGGGGGTTTTTAACATGAAAGCTGAGCTGGACCTGGCAGCTTTTAAGACTTGTAGATTGGAGGGGGAAAGAAAACAAAAAAAAATACTGAATATAGTCTATATTACTTTTGCATCAGATAGATGTTTGTTTAATTGTTTTTCCTTGGTAGGAATTTCCGTGGTATGAAGGATTTCCCTGTGGGTGCAGAATGGGCATGAAGGGTCCTCTGGAGGTGACTTGGTCCAACCTCCATTCCAAGTGAGGCCAAGTAGATGAGGCTGCTCTCTGATGATCCTTCCCTGAGAGACAGCCCGTGGTGAAAGTAAAACCTTCAAGTTTAGATTAGGAAAGCATTTCTTAGGGCTCTTGTGAGCACAGATTGACCTCTCCTGAATAATTTGTCTTCCCAAGATTTTTTTGAGTGCAGCAGTTCTGCCCAGACTAGGGAACAGTTTAAACTTTTGCTGATAGCAGCAGCTCAAATTCCTCCACGGTGAGGGAGTGAGAATTGGTCAGAATTGACTTGTTTGATGTGTGAAGATCCTTTTCTTTGCCTTGGAAGAACTTCCCTGCAGTGAGCAGTTACATGAGCTTGCACAAGTACTTGCAGCCAGTTCTCATGCCCATGTCCTGCAGGAAATGAGCAGTGTCTAGTAAGTAGATCAATTACTATTCTTTATCTTGTTTTTTACTAGATATCTCTTTTTCTTTCTGAAGCTTCTTAGTTAAGAAGGAAAATACTTTTCTTACATGTTTTAGACTCCTGCTGATTCTATATGAATCCTTTTCTTTGGAAAGGATACCCTGAACTGTCTTTGGCCTAGCACTGGATAAATATAAGAGAGAACTGCTGGTTAACAAGCAGATTGAACAGAGGCATTGCAAAATTAAGTTTTCTACTGCTTTTGCTTTTTAATTTGCCTCCTGGTTGATGTGGCAGCATTACCTCTAGCAGTACTTGTTCTCTCTTTAGCCTCTGTATTGATACTTCTCCCAAGAAGTGAGGAATCTATTTTTGTGAACATCTTGTGACAACCGGCTCAAGTGATATAAGCCACTGAACAGCTATTGAACAAATCTGGGCTAGATTCAGAGTAGGAAATTGGAGGGCAAAGTCTCCACATTCAAATGGCATCAACAGATTCATCTGGACCAAATTTTTGTCCTTCAGCTTGTGCTTGGTGTGACAACTGCCCGCTTAAAATAGCGTCGAAATGCAAAAGAAAGGAAGCTGTGTCAGTACTTTCAGTCCCACTGCGGAAGGTGTTGGTTCACCCCTAATGCATAATGCACAGCCTCTCCAAAATACACATCCCATCAGTTCCTAGGAACTGCAGTGTTATAAAGCAGTTTGGAAAAGAAAAGGAAGAATAACTTCTCCAAAGGCAGCTAGAGAGAGAAGTCTGAGGGAGCCCTGGATATAATTACCTGATCTGGAGTCCCGCCAGGAGAATGCTGAGCTAAGGAACAGTAAAGTCCTGACTCTGCACAAGGGATCCAGACAAATTTAAAAGAAACTGCAATAACAGAAGTGGGATTTGAGCATCTGGGAAGACGTTTGAGAGAGTGAATGAATACAGACTAAGGCCTCTAGGGAGTCTGATAGGAAACAAAAGGAGCAAAATGAAGAACAGCATATAATGGTAATATATGTGGCACTGACTGTCTTACACTCAGGGCTACCTGATAAAACTGTTTCTTCTGCATGATCTAAGAGATCTAACTTCTCTGAGTTCATTTACCTCTCTACACAAGCCAGACTCCATGAACATGGATGGAAATGAGACACTGTTGTGTTCTTAAATAGTGATGAATAAGAACTGAGTCAGGCCTGACAAATATGTTAAATTTTTCACCAATCACCAGGTTAATTAGCCACCATTAATGGAAAGTTTGTGCAGGAAGGAGGATTTCTCTCTGTTGGGCTGCTCCACAGCTAAGGAGACCTGGTCTCCAGCCAGAAGTATTTTACCTTTAATCCCCAATTTCTTAAAGGGTAGTTATTCTAACACCTGGCCACTGTTTCTTGACAGGACTGGTATCATACAAACATTTCAATTTTCCTTCACTTTTTTACAAATTTTCCTCTTCTATAAAGTCTTCACAGTTCCAGAATCAGCAAACCAGTTACCTGACAGAAGGATGGTAAGGGTCTGCTATTAACTACCTCTCATTTTAAGATGCTGTTCTTGGCGTGATTGGTTTTGTATTTGTTGGGAGCTCAAAGCATACCCAGGCAGCTACCATTGCTCAGGCCATGCCCAAAGCTTTTTGGTCCTTCCAAACTGTTCTCATTCAAGCACTCTACATGGTTTATAAGGTTTGTTAAAGAGACGTGGTTTAAAAAGGAAGGCAAACGCAAAACTGGAGAGCTGATGGATGCGAGCAGGGCAGGTGGTCCAGAAGGCAATGGTAAAAAAAGGAAAAAGAATAAAATAAAAAAGGAAGGGCTGGAGGGAAGGTGGAACATGAGGAAATCCAAGTGGGGTAGTGTCTGCAATATGAAACTGTGCATTCTTCCCACCAGCAGGTTTTTTCTTACTTTCCCTAAGCTGTTCATTTTTTCACATTTCTTTACCCTCCCCCCCCCCCGGCTCATTTGTTTTATGCCAAGAGGCTTATTTGTTTTTCCTGGCTTGTTTGTGGTGCATCTGGATTTAGGCACCCTGATAAATCAGTTCCTCTGAAGACTGTGATCTAAAAATGAACGTTGACTTGGATTTTGAGCTAATTTAAACTGATACACATCTGATGAAGTGAAGTTTAGCCATGTAAAATTCCACTCCTTGAGCAAATGCATAAACAATGAACATTATTCCCCTTCAGTGTGTCAGAAAAAGATACTGTCTGCTCCTTCCAAAAAGATTATTTTAAATTTGAGACACGTACCTATAAATGTCTGTATTTTGCAGTTTTGAAAATCAAAGCATGGAAATGTATTATGTTAAGACATTCCACACGCTTCAAGAGATTGTCTTCTACCGAGCACATTATTTTCGAGAAGAGCTAAACCTTTCATTAGTTTTATCTGCCTGAATGTGTTGGCTTAATTGTGTGTTTTATTTGCTCTATAATATTGTGCGTGCTTACTGTGCATTAGCAGATAAACATAAGCTGGGGTCAGAGTGCAAGCTCAGACAGCAGTCTGCAATTTTCAACACCCTGCAGGATTTGGGATTTCATTAGTAATTTTTTGTTTTATTTTATTATTAAACACAGAATGAGAGCACTATGGAACTGATTCATCTTAGTCACTGTACTTATATGACTGGCTTGGAATTGAAAAAATGTATTTTAGTGGCAGCTTTGCTTCTGATCTTAGGGAAAGCACTGATGGGAATTAGTTAGCTGCTGTGACTTAAAAAAAAAAAAACGCAGATAATTAGAATTCAAATTTTAATCTTGTTGCCTTTGAACATGAAACAAAATCAGTAACAATCTAAAATCATGTCCCTTGCTACTTTTGACTTTAGTCAGAGGAAGGCTGATGCCCACAAATGCCAAGCACATTACTCCATGTTGAGAGATGAGCTCTGGTGAACTTTGCTGCAGCAGCTACAGGAGTGGCTGCCTTGGCTTCCCACCTGCTGCTTTGCTGGAGGTTATTGCCACTCAGGCAACCTAGGGTGTAAAGAGTGTGTCACTCCTCAGTTTCCTCATGGAAAACCTGGTTGTCTGCTTACGTTCACCTCAGCTGGATTTTTTACTGGGTTTTTGACTGGGTTTGCACTGATGTCTCTGCAGGGGTTGAAGCAAAGACTTCCTGCTGCATCAGGTGGAAACCTCCTTCAGAAGGACAGGTTAGCTGAAGGTGGCAGCTTGTGATTCTACCACAGCAATGCCCATGTGGCAGAGTCAGCTCGTCGTGTACGACAACTGTATGTCAACAGCAATTACACAAAAAAGAGATTAGGGACTTCAATGGCAAAATAAACAAAAATACACATGGATGGAAATAAGAGAAAGGCAAAATGCTTTAAGATCCAAACAAGAATACACAAGGTAAAATGACATCTTCCTTTTCTAGCAGATATTTTTGTTGTCATATGCATGAGGGCCAAGTGCCACCACACCAGTGGTGCTTAGGCCTTTGGTTATCTCTGAAGAGATGAAAATTACACTTGGAATGAAAGTGTGAGAACACTGTGCCCTCCACTGGATCTACCACCTGCCATTAGAGAAAAGAGCTACCATCAACTTCAAACATTTGGAGTGGCATGCAGCCATGCCAGCCCTAACTAACTGTTGTTGTTCTGTAGACCAATTGAAGACATGTTTGGACATCTAATTTCTTAATTGATTAGTCACCTAAGTCCTGACCAGAAGCAAAACACATGTCCCGCAAACTGTGCAATTGCTCTGGGAACTGCTGAGCTCCTGCCTTTTTGGTGTGCTGTTGAAAATCAAATTATATAGCTTTAGCAACAGAACTGTAATTAGGGTCAGTAGAAAACTGTGGGTAGGATTATACTGTGGATTCTGCAATTTTTTGTCATGTTGCTCAATAATATGCCAGAAACCAGTAGTTTTATTGCTCCACAGTGCATTAACACTGTCAGTGAAACATCCCATTCTTCCTGATGTGGAACTGGCCCTTCTGTGAGCCTGTTGCCAAGGCTGGCCTCAGTTTATGATAATTCACAACTGTGCTCCTCCTGGATTTGATGGCAAAGCTCCTGTTAACTCCTGTAGGAGCTGGACAGGTCTAGGCAGGGAAAATAGGGATGGATAAGGAAGATGATAGAGCAGAGCTGAGGAGAAAAGAAAGCAGGCTTTGGTGTTTCATTATAATCTCCCCAGTTATCACTGGCTCTCATACTGATACCACCAGGAGGCTTTTTCATAGATTAAAATTACGTTATAACTAGAAGTTAATAATTTCTTATTTTCCTGTTCTCCATTACGCTAAGAAAATCTCTGCCCTAGGCTACTGCTGCTTCTGCCTCTGGGCTCTTAAGCTCCTCCTTTTTCTCCTTGGATTTTCTTTTCTTAACCCCTCATCCTTCCTGCACATCTTTATTCCAGCTGTTTCCAGATCTTGCCTCTTGGGGGTCTCCATTCTCTCCACGTGCACCATTCCAACCCCCAAAACAATCAGCTGTGGGCAGGCTAATGACTGACTGTGATGTGTCATTGCTGGCCCTTTCAGCCAGGAGAATACACCTCTTGAGATCATTCTTTCAGCATGTCAGCAAATTCAGGCAAACGTTACAAGACTGATATCATAATTGGAAGACTGCCTAGGACCAGTTTTTATTGAAAATAAAATAAAATTAAATATAAAAAACCAAAAGATGTTTTAACTCTTGTGACTATAGCAGTGGTCTAAAGACGTAATACAGGTTCAAATAATTATTAAGATAATGCAAGATCCAGGCTCAAGCTTCAGTCCTTGTGGCAGGAGAGGGAAATAAAAATGAAGAAGAAAAAGAAAAAGAGCTAATTGTGGGAAAGAATCACGGAAACAGAAGAGGTGGAAAGGAAAAGAGCAATGAAGAAATATAGAATGCTTTCATTTTTTGTTGAAAAAGTGTGAAAACAAAAAAAGAAATAAAAGCCCAAGAAGCAAAGAAAAAATAAAAGGAGGAAGAGTAGGAAGAGCAGCGAGATAAGCTGGGGGTTGGTTGAATTCTATTTGAGCACTGCAGTGAAAAGTTCCAGCTATGGAATTACAGTCCAGATTCTTTAGATTGTGAAGTTGTCTGGGAAGAGACTGGATCTCCGACTTAGGGACTACCACTACCCAAACACTTCCTAAGAATAAAAGGCTGAAGTAACCATGGTGCACCAGACGACTTGCAGGAACCTCTGCACGAGATGTAAGAAATAGATGGGATAAAAATGGAAGTGCTCAGAGCAGATGAGCAATGGTTGAGCCCAAATTGTTGTATTCTTGTACTTCCTGCTTTCTGAACACAGTGACATTACCAGTTCCCTTCACACTACTTTATGTGTGTGTGTAAATATATACACAAACACATGCATATCAAAGAATTTCTTAGCTTTTTAAGGAAGTTGATTTCCTTTCACATGTTACTACATTCAGTTCCCTTTGTTTCATTGGAAGGAATTTCCAATGAAATTCTTTCACAGATTGAAGCAGAGGTTCACAGACAACTCCTACCATGCAGAAGTGTATCATCCCCATGCAGGCTGCAAGGAGAAAAGGCATCTGTTATTTTAGTAGATCTCAATAGGAAAAATAGAAAAATACTGCAAGTCAGAAATTTTGGCTTCTATTCCAGATTCTGGAAGGAACCCATCTAGGCAACGAGTCAGCTCTTAACACAACTCTGAAATGTTCAACTCCTAGTTACTCTAGCTTTTCCTTCTTACCCTCCCTGTTTCTCCCCCTTTTAGCCTTACATCTCCTTGTCTCCATCCCTGTTTCTCAGTCTCCTTTCAGCTCCAGGTTTTAGTCCCCACCATTGCCATATTCCAGCTGCCAGGAGCTCCTTCCTCTAGTCATCATCCTAGGCTCCCTTGCTTCCAAGCTCCATGGTACTCCAGGTACCCCAAACCTTGCCACAGGGCTGCTCCCCCTGTGTTCCCACCCAGGTCTCTGTCCCAGCACACAAGTTGAATCCAAGCCTGTCCATTCTTGACTGAATAACTGACAAGCAATTGTCAGAGGTTTGGTCAAACTGAGAGGCTCGTGAAAGGAGCAGCAAAAGGTGCCTGTTTGATATCAGCATTCATGATTCCTCCCTCCTTCAGAGTAAGGATGGGCTAGGATTACTACAGGAAAGGATGTGACTGTTTTAAACCAATATTACATCCTTTTTTCTTACCCAGGTTACTTGGGCTAGAATCATCCCAAAGTATTGAGATGAGGTGGATGCCCAAGAGTGTCACTTTCAGCTGTCATTGTTAGTACTTGCTGGACAGTTGGAACACTGTAATTCAGCAAAAAAACTGTGAATTAAATGGAGAGTGTAAAAACCTCGGCTACAGGAAGCCTTGTCTTTACTCTCCATAATGTCACAACCTCCTTCACAAAATAGCTACATCTGCTTTGAAAATTGCCGCCGAAGACCTCAGTTCACATTAAACACATTTACAGGCTCTCAGGCTTCCTAGGATGGGGAAATTATCACTGTGAAGGCAGAAATGGAGACACAGAGGCATCACAGGGTGGTTTCAGAGTGCCACAGGGGACAGGAGGGAGAAATGGATCCCACATTACCTTCAATTCCTGTTATATTCTAAATATCATCATTCTCTCCCCATGGTGTCAATGGATTCAAGGAATTCGCAGTGAGTGCATACAGGTGTGCCAGGAAAGGCAGGCATCAGCAAGGTGGTCTTGTGCTGTATGCCAGAGAGACACAAGCAGCTCTTTTCCCAAAGAACTTCACTATCTAGGATGCTGTTTGCTGTTGTATCAGTTGTGCCAACAGTTAATTCATGACAGTTAATTCAACATACTCAAAAATCCTTATGACTTGCAGGATCATGGCTTGAGAAATGATGCTAAAAATTAAAGCATGAAAGGTTTTTGCTGACTCCACCTCGCCAGCTTATTTATCATTTAGCACATGACCACGGCTGTCACTGATTTACATATGAAACATGAGAGGGTTTTTTCCTCAGATCCTGATGTCCCAAGGCTATGCATGTGTACATAAACCATATGTAAAAGAGACGAGCTCTGTTTTCCAAGTGTGAAAAGGAAATTGTTCTACTGTGAGACATACATCATTGGCATCCCTTTCCCTTTGTTCCCAAACATGGTAAAGAGCAATAAAGCTGCTTGTGGACTATAATGTGATGTCAAGTGAGAAGGCACAGTTCCCCTTTTTTTTATGCCTATATGTATGTAACAATGTCAGTGTGGGCATCCAAAGAATGAATGGTTATGAAATACTGAGCAGCAGCAATGTATAAAAGGTAAATGACACACAGCAAAGGAATCTCCCTTCAAATCACATAGCACATGAAACCATTTTGGTCTGTGACAGCTACACCACTAGATTTTTTCCATGTTTATCCAAAGTAGCTTAGTAAGCATAACATGCATGCCATTCACTAAGTCTGTGCACCAAAATACAGAGTATGATGACCCTAAGCAATGTCTCCAGTGCTTCTAAGCTTGTCAGAAAGGGGGACTGGCTGCTGCTACCTCTGTGAACTATCTATTTCAATTAAATTTTGTGAGAGAAGTGACAAAAATAGCTCTCATTCTACTACAGCTATTCAACTGTTATTTCAGTGGAATTACACCTGTGTAAATTTCTTAGAGGTAGGAGTTGTGCACATGTTCTGGGAGCTAATGAGATTTCAGAAAAGGTTGTCAAGAAGGCACAAGACATATCTATTATTTTTGATTCAGAACGAACCCATTTATCTTTTCTCTTTGCTAAAAAGGGCAACTTCAGGGCTTTTCTGGTGCCTGAAAGAAAAAAGTAATGCTAGATGCAGGCTTCCTTCTGTCCCATATGTCTTAAGTGTACAAAGCTTTTTTTAGAGAATAGCTTTCTTCCAGGGCAAACCAGTTCTTACTAAAAATAATTCTTATGAGATCAGATAAAATGAGAGGAATGTTGTTGGCAGATCCTGATGCCTTATTTACAAAAAGAAAAAAAGAAAAAAAAAAAAGGCTATATCAGCCTAATCCAGGCCTGTAATACAAGGAAAGAGCTGAAGAACCTCCCCTTCTCCCCAGGGCTGTGGTTGACAGCTTGAGAGCTATTTTGGTGGCTGTGGTCAGAGGATGCAAAGTGCCCGGACAGTCGCCTCCACCAGTCTGCCTTAACCCCTGGGAATGCCCCACGGAGCCATGCAGGGCCCCATGCTGGCGCTTTTGGGAAGGCACAAGGACAAGCTCCATGCCCAGCTGGGGGCCAGCAAACACGAAGCACAACAGCATCCCTTAGATGGGTCGCACCTTCCTAGATAAGCACCTCTTTAATGATAAACATTCAGGTCTAGCTGTGACAGAGCTCCAAATACAGCAAGGACTGGTGAGTCTCCCTCCAGCAGGTCTTGAGATCACACCCACAATGAAAGTGAAACTTAGATGGCTTTTTAGTGTTAATGTGCTCTTGGCTTTGAAATTCACAGTTCTGTCTCCTCTTCCTTCATACCAACGTCTTCTCTCAAGCCTTTAGTTCTGAACAGTGCCAGACCCCTGCTAATTTTTGGTGTTGTGTATAATTTTCCATCTTTTTAGCCCATTTTTGAGGTAGATAGCAAGCCCCTGAGGCAGGGACTTACGTCATCTATTAAAAAAAAGCTCAGTAATTATTTATGGTTCGTTTGTTGCAGCATTTGTGTACATTATTTAATGACAGATATGGACCACAAGTGTTGAGCAGACAAAAAGATCTATGTTGTCAAGCAGACTGAAAGTGATTTTGCAGACTCCAGGTGTTGTCAAATACCTACATCAGTAGACAAATTTACTGCACATCTAAATTCAAATCAAGCCAAAGCAAACCAGTTACCTTTACATTGCATAAATATTTGTTCACACAAAGCATTGTGAATTGGTTATCCACAGTTACTTGAACTGCATCAAGCAAGCTGACATAGAATTGTTTGGCCTGGCTTTACACCTAGCTATCTTTACTCTTCGTTTAAGAGCAAAACTGAAAGGTTTGAGATCGGTTGGGGTCTTTTTTCTTCAAATGAAGCATTTCCTTATAAAGAATTCATTGACTGAATGTGTTAAAAAAATGTCCCTCAAACAGGTTAATTTTATTTTCAAACTAGAAGAAGAATGCCAGGATCCAGTTGTTCATTTATAATTCAGCACTAAGCTAAAGAAACAAGGGCAGAAAATGCATAGTTGTAAATCATGCTTGCAGTCACAGAACAATATAATGCCGAGCAACCATTTTAGGTTTTTGATTGCTTTATACCCTTTCCACATAATGAAGCCTGTTAAATGAATCCTTACGGGAATTGTTCCCGAGGTTTGTGTTTTGTACATGAAATTCCAAGAGTTTAATTTTGTGAAGTAAATGGTCTGTATTCTGTAAAAACTAGTTCAAGGTACTTTTTTTCGGAAAGGCTTCTTGCTTTCTAGGTATAACAACAGTTTTATCCTTTTAATAAAATGTAAACCCAATGTCTCTGGAAAAAAAAATTTCAATGGAATTATTTCTGTCAGAGGGAATAAAGGTGGCAACTGCAAATCCCGGTGCATTTTACTCAGAAGAATTCCTAGATAGTCTATAGCTAAGTACATGGACCAGATCCTCCCTTCTCCTCTATTATGGAAATCTCAGAAAGAAATAAACTGTTGCTGTTTCACTTCAGTCTTCAAAGAGAAGCCCTAGAAGTGGATGGAGTAGAGGCTCTACTCAGTAAATGTCTGTAATTCTAGCCCACTTTTTCTCCTAATGCTTTTTTTGATGAAATTACCACACTCTCTCTTCCCAAAATTTGCTTGTGGATAGATGTATTATTTTTCTTAGTGAGAAATAATCCAGGTGTCCAATCAACCCAAAGGTTGTACATTCATTATTTCTATTTAAGTCAATTAGAACAGTGCAGATGTCTCTTCTATTTGATGATTTGCTTCCAGAGAAAGACTAGAGAATTAATTAAAATACACAATCTAATTGAATGGAAAATCATAAGATTTTGTTTCTAGGAAACAACTTGTGATTACAGAGGATCTAAAGTTGTGCACTTATATCTAAGTAAAGAACATATCATCCCAAGCCACTCCACCAAAGTTTGAGCCTGAGGTCAGTTTTCAGACTGTGAGTCTAATTTAGTTTCCGAATAGAGCTTAAGGTTCCCAACATCCAGAGACCTGGGTGGGGGTGTAGGGGGGGAAACATGTGATTTTAGTTAATTTTAGATTTATTTCTGTTTATGAGATCAGTTGTCTCTTTCTAAAAGTGTTTTCATTTTGGCAGACTCCTCAAATGAAAGGCTTATTTCAAGACGTTTCCTGTTGAGTAACTGATGCTGCTGCTGCTGAGAGGTAAAGGGAGACATACACAATGCTGAAGGGAACGTATGGTAGTGTCATGGCAATGACAGGCATGAAGCCAAAGACTGCCATTATCTTTCCTACCATCCCAGAGGAGCTAAACAGGCAGTGCAGAGAGAGAACATGCTATATGGCATTAGCAGATCTATCCCTCCAGCCTTTTGGATGCTGCTAGCCAGGTATTCTGAACGTGGACTATGATTTATGTTTCACGTGGTCATAGCTTCCAACCCTTCCCTTTTCATGTACAAAGATTGCCAGAAAGCTTTGCAAATGGTCTATTTTTGATGAGCACAGGGATTCTTCATCATTTGTTTCCACTGTGCTAAAGACACCAGAAAGCAGCAAAACAGAATTCTGCATGATACTCCCATTTGGACAAAGCCATCGTAAAATGAAATAGTAGCAAAGAATCTGTCTTTTGAGGTGAATTTTCAGGAATCGTAGCATTTTGAGGAATTACGGAAGATCACTGTTCCCAACTAAGCATTCCTTTCTGTCTTACCCTACTAAGGACCACTCCTGTGCAATTGCTCCATAATATTTATACTCATCTAGAACTCTTACCCAGTTTCATAGCCATAATAATAAATTTATCATTAAACAAAAAAATTTCTTTACATAATAACAGAAGAAGAGACAAAGAAGATAAAATCCTGGACACTTAAGATGAATTTTTTAAATTACGTTGTGGATTAACAGGATTGTCTCTGCTGTTACATTTAAGTCCTCTGAATACACTTGGACAAGCCTTTCCCTGGTTCTTATAACCAGCCAGAACTACTTTGTACAGTTGCTATAAGAATGCAGTAGCTGGAGAGAAATCATTGAACAAGTGAGGTCACCATCTCAGGAGAATCTGTCTGCAGAACTCAGTAGGTAAAACCTCAGCTATGGAAAATTCTCAGCTTTTGAGGAAAACCTGGTGTGAAGGGTTTAGCAAAGGTACACACAGTGGGATATAGGAAGAGAAACACATTTATGGCTGCTTGAGAGCCCTCACAGAAACCAGTAAGATGTCCAAAAGGTCTGAGAATTTGAGGAAGAAATGCTAGTGAAGCTGAGCAATTTTGTGAATTCCAGCTGGCTTCACTGATTTCTTAGATGAGGAACAAAAAATGAAAGACAGTCTCTTGTGTGCTTATTTAATGTAATTAATTCATTCATTTTGAACCACTTTTTTTTGGTGCAAAGGGATCTTAATTATAGCGTAAAATTCAGATGTAATTGATGTAAAAGATCTTCATGTAAATGAAAAGATGAGCTGCTATGTCTGAAACTGAAGGGAAGAAGAAATGCCCTGTTGTAAGGTCACAGTTTATGTGGGTCAGAGTCTCAGCTGAGTTGTGTTAAAGGTTAACTCACACAGAGGGAACGTGCTCAGGTACTTGCGTAGCACATGAACCAGCATTACTGTCATGGATGAGGCTGTAATGCAGTGATAATGAGGATAACTTGCTTATTTCTATGAATTAAAAGATCCCTTCCAAAAATTGCATGAAAGTGCTACAAATGAAGAGCTTTGTAGGGAAAGCTCATGGATTTAGCTGTGCTCAACCAGAACTCCTGTGTCCAGGACCTTCCTGCAGCCTATACCAGGCTGATCTTCCTGAAAAAATCAGCAGCTTTGGGCTTTCCTCAGTGATACAAATGTAAGTGGAGGCAAGAGCACCTCTTTCTTAGTTAACGTACAAATGCAACCGGAATTTGTTTACTAGGGTGAAATTCCCTACACCTTTGTACAAATCACAGACCAGGATTCCAAAGCAATGCTTTTAATCCCATTTAGGCCAGGTTTGAAGGCATCACTTCTTATGGTGTGCTTTGACATAATTCATGCATGAAATCCCCCTGGGATTCCCTGGGCTAGTTCATTTTCTGAGCTTTACCTAACTCCTCTCCCTTCCCATGCACAGCCTGCAGCAGCTTCCAGCCTGCTCTGAGTTACCACAAGCGTGGTCACCCTGAAAGGACCATTGTGAGGCAGGAATCCCTATGCTTTGGTGGGATAGGAGGCACATATCCACTTTCAGCCGTCCTCCGGACACACCATCTATTCCAGATTATGGAGAAGAACGTGAAGTGAATGAAGATTTTTGTCAAATGGACCTTGTAATGTATCTGTTTTGAAACTCCTTTTGAGTTTTCATGATGAAGTTAAGAGATGGAAGGGAAATGCACAGCAGTTTTATAAGAATAAGTAACTGGCCTTCTTTGGTTTTAAAGCCAAATTTAAACTGGTAAATGCAAAGCCCACCTCTACAATGGCAGACTGACTTTCATATTATATTTTCTCTGGGTTTGGTTTAGAATAATGGTCTATGAAATACGATTATATGGTAATTCCTTTTTAAAAAATACATTCCCTGCCTTTGTAGATGACTTGTTCTTTTCTTGGGAGAAATGCTGACAAATTCATACCGGGTTTTATCAAATTTTTAGCATTATAACCTTACCACCTTCTTGCTAAAACCCCATTTCTTTTCCTGCTCTTGTTCTCAGCCACTGCTCCAAAGGAGCACACAAGGATTGCCCTTGCTGCTGGGTTTTAGGAACAGGCTTGCAACCTTGCATAGATTCTCATTCAGTTGTGCATTTTTCACCTTATCAGTCACCTCTTGTGGAAAGAGATGGGCTTCTTATCTTTCTAGCATTTTTTATCTGAGCATGTTTTTACCAACACATCAGCTCATATTTGTAGAATCACAGAATCATAGGATGGTTTGGGTTGGAAGGGACATTAAAGACCATCTCGTTCCACCCCCCTGCCTTGGGCAGGGACACCTTCCACTACACCAGGTTGCTCAAAGGCCCACCTAAACTGGCTTTGAACACTTCCAGGGACGGATGCCACAATCCAGGTGCAGGACCTTACACTTGGCCTTGTTGAACTTCATGAGGCTCACAAGGTCCCTGTGGCGTCCCTTCCCTCCAGCACGTTGACAGCACCACCCAGCTCGTGTCACCAGCAGATGTGCTGAGGGTGCTCTCCATCCATGGTTCCTGCCGCTGACGGAGGTGCTGGACAGCATCTGTCCCAGTGCTGACCCCTGAGGAGCACCACTCATCCCTGGTTTCCACTTGGACACTGAACAGCTGACCACAACTCTTGGAGAGCGACCATCCAGCCAATTCCATATCCGCCAACTGTGAACTTCACCAGACTGCCACGATTTCTCAAATGTGATGGATAGTGGCTTAGCCACTTCATCCACAGGTGCCCTTGGGACCCATGGATGCATCTCATCAGATTCCATGGCTTTGTACAACTTCACATTCCATAGATGCTCTTGTACCCATTCTTCCATTACGGTGTGTGGTTCCTCATTCCCCCAGTCCCCGCCTTTGCCTTCTGTGACCTGGTTGGTGTGGCTGGAAGCCCTGCTGGTGAAGATGGAAGCAAAAAAATCATTGAGAACTTACCCTTCTCCATGTCCCAGGTAACCTGGTCTCCCATTTCCTTCTGGAGATGGCCCACATTTTCCCCAGTTTTTCTTTTATCATCACTGTACCTATAGAAGCTTTTTTTGTTGCCCTTGATGTCCCTGGCCAGGTTTAATTCCATCAAGGTTTTGGCTTTCATAATCTGATCCCTGGCTACAGTTTTCTCTATGTTCCTCCCAGGCTGCCTGTTCCTGCTTCCACCCTCTGTAGGCTTCCTTTTTCTGTTTGAGTTTGTCCAGGAGCTCCTGGAGGATTTTACTGATGGTTCTATGAATAGACTGAGCCTATCAGATTTAGGATGCTACCAGTTTAGGATGGTTCTAAATCATGAACAGGTAAGCAGTGGAAGGGTTTTATTTCTTTGCAGATGTGCCAATACCCTAGTACAGTTGTTTTAATAATAATAATAATTTAAAACATTGCAAAGCTGGCATTTCCCCTTCACCCACTGGTGTAGTCACAGCAGAATGAATGATCATTGTTGGAAGAGTCATTTCACTGCACAGTGCAACCTCTATTCAGAACTGGAGGGTTAGAAATGTTCAACCAGTCATGACAATTAAATAAAAGTATTGTCTGAGCATCCCTTAGGGTTACAAACCATCCTGTCTCCATGCAGTTGGTGCTACCTGTCTTTTATAATAGATCCACAGAATCTTTAAGACTGACAACAGCTCTAGAGGAAACAGTTTCGTGAAATACGATTTCTGTTTTTCCATGTTCAGGAGCAAAGAGCAGTTGCTTGTACCTTGAATAAAGACATTAGTTTCGTGACCAGAACTGGAGACATGGGAGGGATCTTAGAACAAAGCCACAAAATGTTAGTGGAAGCTTTTGAGAAACTGAGCTATGGGAGCAACGAAAAATTTTGTTTAGTGACAGAGAGCAGTTGATATTTTTGGGATAGTTGATGTCTGAAGAAATTTTTGTCTGGGACAAATGTACAGCTATTTAGAAGAGAAAAAAACCAGGGAAGATAGAATTTACCTAGCCACAGTAAGCCTAAGAGAAACAAGGGGAGTTTTACAAAGAAGAACTTGCTGACAGTGAAATGTATTTCAGATAGTAGAAGGTTGTTTTTTGAAAACTCTGGAAAAAGCCTGCTGGGGAATTTTTGTTGGTCTTTTCCTGCCTCTATTTATTTACACTCTCCAGAAGATGAATCCTTTCTTATTAACCAGCGAGAAAGCCCAGCATTCAACAAGGATTTGAATGTAGAATCTCCAGCAGTACTTTTTAATGAGTGGTATTCTTGGAAAGCAGTCAGTTGACTGTAGTAGCTGAATTCCCAACTGCAGCACACCAGTCAGTGTCAAACACTCAGGATGAGTTGTTTAGAAATAAACCTGTGACACAGGAAATAGGGTACGAGGTGGTTCTGTTCTGTCTGAGGGTGGCAGGAGCTGGAGAAAATCCATCACTGTTTATGTGGTTGTGACACATGGGAGCTGAACTAACAGAGGAAGTGGAGAATAAATAAATACTCAGCAGAGAGAGTGATTATAGTTGAGATACAGATCCCTAGTCCTGGAAGCGTGACTTAGGGCCAGTTGCAAGGAATTCCTCCTCATTGATTTTATAGAGTATATCTACATTCTGAAATAGTTCCTAACTAGTTATAGTAATAATAATGGCATGTCTTAGCGTTGTAATCTCTTAAGAGCTCATTTCTTCACGTCTTTTTATAGAAACATTAATTCTTTTGGCAAAAAAATTTTGTGATGTTCTTTCTAAAATACTGAGGATGAATATTTTTGCAACTGCTGCTTTGTGTATTTTGGGCCTCATGCATGATTTATCACTTACTAAATTTGAAATCCAAATTATGGAACTGGCTATAGCTATTGCCAGATAGCAGAATCTGCAGTGCTGGAAAGGGACTAAAAAGGTTATCATCTGACTAAGCTGCAACCTTTCTTGGAACAATATTTGTATTGTAGGTTACTAACAGCTTTGCAATCCACAGGTGGTCACTCACAATAGCAAAAGTGTTGTAATTTATCTATAATCGGGACATTATTTTTACTGCAAGTTATTCCAACTTTGCAGTCAATGGAAACTAACCAGCTATAGTAAAAGTGTTGTCATTCATCTATAACTGGGACAGTACTTCCATCATAAGTTATTCCAACTTTGCAGTCAATGAAAACTAACCAGCAATAGTAAGTGTGTTGTCATTCATCTAAAATAGAAGGGAGGAGAAAGGAGAAAGATGGACAAAATACAGAACATATTTGCAATGGAGTCTGAGTAAAACAATCCCAGGGTAGTGCAAGGTAGCATTAAGTTGGTGAAATTCAGCACAGGCTTCCAACTGAAAGGCTACACCACTCCCTTTGGCATCTGCCTGCCTAATCCCAGACAGAATAAAGGGGTACAGTGCAGTGGGTGTGCTCTGGTGAAGTCAAACCTCTGCTGGGGTTGTAGAAGCTGCTTGCAGAGCTCAGTGCACTTTTAGGTAGAGGGCACTGAGCACCAGGTGAGTAATACCTGGGTATTACTTACCCAGCTGGCGTAGACTTGGGAGACTGCAGTGTAGACATCCCATACATAGCTCTTCTAGGCAAGAAGCCTGCCCTTTCTTATGCTGCAAGTGCACTGTAGGCACTTAACAGTTATTAATAATAACTAATTAATAATGGCCCAAATCCTTGGCTGTGATTGAGGACCTCAGAGAATAACTCATCTAGTGTTGTAAGAAAAGATGGCTCAAAACAATCTTAACCAAATCCTGGGCCAGCTTTGTGCCTGGACTTTCCTCCAGCAAAAGATAAAGCAGCAGAGTACAATTTGTTCTAAGACATTAGCAAGGGAGAGAGAAGAACATAATGAATACATTTTATTGGTAATGCATAAGAAGACTGCAGAGTGGTGGCAAATAAGACCATTAGGGGATAAGAGTATAAAATTAGATGGAAAGGAAGAGATGACATTGGTCAATTGCACTGGTCTTAAATCAACATTTCGTCTCAGAAACCACAAAAGTCAGCAGCTGAGTGGAGGTGAATGAAAGACAAGTGTCAAAACAACAATCATAATTTATCTGAATGTCAGAAAAGCATTTTTACACTAAGTACACAACACATCGATTTACACTTGATAGACAGTATTTACACCAAAAGAGACTTCAACCCTCACTGAATAGCCTGCAGCACAATACAAATTCTTTCCATGATAAACCAAGGGGGGGAAAAAACAATCCCTTTTTATACAAGGAATTTTCATTTAAATATTTGAGTCTACTGGGAGCAGCCTGAAAGACACATACCATACTCCCAACTCACAACCACTGAGGCTTGTGGTTTGATAGGCTAATGCTATTTGACAGTGTGAGGGGCAGTTTTAGGAACCCTGGTGAAAAGAAGCACAGTGGAAAGCTTCAGCTGCTGTTTTCATTCCTTTTTGGAGGTGCTTGGTGGAAGATCTAGGAGTTGTTTACTTGTATAACAAGGAGCGGGGCATGCTGGTAGGAAGACAAAGTTTCACCTTTAGGAGTCAAAGGACTGTGTTTGATAGCAAAAGATTTGCTTCCTTTTCTGGTGATGTTGTTTTGCCTTTTTTACAACAGAACAAAAATATTATTCCTTTAAGAAAAGACCTTGTTGGCTATTGTTGTTATCTGCTGAGTCATGCCAATAATTGTTTATTTTAGCATTCTTGGAGAATTTTAGAGACAGTTTACTCCCCCTTCCCCAGAAGGCAGTTAGGAAAAACCACGTAATTTCATAAATAAAATAAAACTAAAGAGTTTTTAGTTGAAAGCATTTCCTTTAATGGTCTGCTATGCAACACTTCAGCAGTTGGCTGACTCATGGCAACCTGAAATTGAAAATGACTTGGGGTTGAGGGAAAGCAAGAAGAGGACGGGGAGAATTATACTAGCCAGCATACTTTAACTATCTATATAATAGTTGGATCTTCGTTTTGTTCAACTAACCGTGACCTCACAGAATTGGTTCAGGCGTCAGCTCTGTGTCTGGTCCAGAGCAAAAGATGTATTTATAAATTAGATTAACATAATCAGTGATGGGGATAATATGTTCAATTACTTAATTCACTTCTGTTTTGATAATATTCAATGCTACCAGAAGTGCACTGTCAGAGCTATTTTCTTTTAGTCCATCATTTTTGGAAAGACCTTCACTATCTCTGTAGAGAAAGCTCATGCTTTGTAGTTGCAATTCTCTCACTTCTATTATGTAGTAAATTGTGTTTTCTTTCTATACTAGTTCTATAGAAAATAATCCAAACAAGTGAAATAAAATATCTTTTCTTACGTACTCAAAAACCAAACTCTGGATGTATTAAGTGAGAAGAACAATAACCTTCAAAAAGCCAAAACCACCAGAAAAAAACACTTTCCCTGCTCTGAAATCCTCTTTGACTGTATCCTGCATTATGTTATTTACAGTCATTGAAGAAGGGCAAAGTAATCTTGCATATGAGCTGCTGTCCTAGGACACTGTTGTAGACATATGAAGATCTCACCTACTTTTTCCTTTCTAAAGAAACAAAGACTGGAAAGTGGGAGACTGTTTCAGAGAAGATGGAAGAAATTTCACTGTGAGAGAAAGGACTACTCTCTTTTTGAAGCTTTTGGATTCCCTGAATGTCTCCAGAACATTAGTCATGCATCTTCCTCATGACCCTGTATCAAGGGTCATCCACACTGATGAGATGCAATGGAATCCGCTGGGTTTACTCAGGAGCAGATTGCCAAGCCTCTTGCATTTGGCTGACATTAAACAGGAACATGTTCTCTTCTGGTTTATGCCTGGGGGAGCCATTTCTGTAGCATTCAGAAAGCCTTCATTAGTTGAGTTGTTTGGAAAGGAGGCTCACCATACTGCTCAACCTGAGCTGGCTTAGCTTTTGGAAGGATCTGAATTCCAGTCCTCAGCTGCAGCTGAGCAGCAGAAAATGCAAGAGGGAGGCATGCAAAGTGGTTTTGGGGTATTCTAAGCCACTTGGATCTGGAGGAAGAAGGACATGAACACAATCCTTGGACACAGATTAGAAGAACCATTACGGGGCTCTGCCTCGTAGGTTGTCACAGGCCTCAGGTTATTAGTGTGACACCACCAGCTAAGAAGGCTTTCTGCCACATTGGTTTTGTCATTGCCAGAAGAAGGCAGAGCAGTGGGAGAGGGTGCAGAGGGCATTGACACCCATGCTGTGCTGCTGGAGGATCCTATGAGGGAGAAGGGTGACAGCAGAGTCACACCAAGTGACTTGGACACAGGACACACCAAGCGATTACAGCTTGAGAGCATGCAGTCTGCTACGAGAGCGGGCAGATTTCTCAATGCATAATTCAGTACCATAAACATGTACACAACATGAACTCATTCTTCTGCTAGACTACTTTAATTTCTTGACAATAACATCACTAAATTGACCTGGAAAGAAAGAGGCACTCAACATTTATAATTTGATTTCTGCCCTATATAATTTTGGCTCCCGTCCTTATCATGTAGCTGCTAATATGAGTTACTGCAGATTTAGTATTTTGTTACAGATTAATTCAATGGGATTTTTGACTAAGCTAGCGTCCAAAATGACTTTGCACTTGGTGACATCTGCGATGCCAGCATGCAAAATGATTCTTCTGGCATTTTTACAAATTCTATTGTGCCACTGAGAAGGTCTTGAGAAATCCAGCTATGACCGTATCTGATTTGGCTAAGAACACCAAGTAATATAACACGAATAGCGATAATAGTTATTTTGCAGGAGTAACAGCTTCTGGCTATTTTCATTCCCTCTCAGGCAGACCTGGAGCCCAGGCATACTTTCAGTGTTTTTTATATACCTGCCACAGTCAAAATTCTTTTAGGTTTGACTAATAAGACCAGACAGTTGCATCAGGACAGTCACATTATGATCCTGATTTTTTCTGTTATAGAACAACAGGTATCTGTGAATGAAATCCTCCTTCTTTTGACTGTCTCTGCCATTCCTTCTACTGATGTATCTGCTGAAGCCCATTAGACATACATCTTAGATGCATCTATATGCATACAGAGGTATATTAGATACGGATTTTAACATTTCTGCTTGGCTGCCTTCAAGAGACTTTTCACAGTCAGAATGGCTTTCTTTCCAAACCTTTTATTTGGAGGATGTTACGGTGATAAGAAGCCCAGATCTTAGAAAATTCATTATGCCTTAAGAACTGAGGTCCACTGCCAGTCATTAGAGTCCTCAGCATTTGCTGGAAGCAATTACAGTAATTTTATTTACCAGATTCAATTGTATCCATTTCTCAGACTGTCTTTACATTGTTGTCAAAGGTACACAATTTTTAAGACCACTATGCCACTTTTCTTCTGATTACTCATCTGCATTTTGTGATTCACCACTACTGCAACATTTTCATTGACATCATCTCTATGCCAGTAAAAACATGTTTTCATTCTAAACTATTCTTCATTAGCCTCAGTTTCAAAGCCTGTCCTTGTTCCCTAGTTAGTGTTTTCTAGCAATTGGCCAATTTTTTTCATTGATTAGTTCATCTCTTACTGTGCTACTGACACCATTAATTGATAGTGAATGACCCTGCCTCACTGATCAAGGAAGAGGTGGTACGCATGGTGTCAAATAACTGAGATTCATGGTAAAATCCCCTTAAATGTGTGGAACCTACATCAGAAATACATATCTCTTTTTAAAATTCTTCACTTTTTATATCTAAAAGTCTAGACACTTATAAAGAAGATGCTTACGCATTTGCTTCTCATGTATATTTTTAATACTAGACCCTAGAAAACACTGGTATTCATTAGAGAAAAATGAAATTGGGGGTGCAAAAGCACCAAGATGGCTTAACGGCATTGGGAATTGCAAAGACACTTGCTCATCACTTCTTTTAACCTAGACGAAAGAGAACGGGCATTCATTCATTCGCTAGTCGACAGAAAGGAGCCGAACACGAGCTGGGTTAAAGTTACTTGTACGGTGTGCTGGGTCCGCTGCGGGTACCGAAAGCAGAACGTAAATCTGCACTTAGGACAGGCACAGGGCTACCGAAAGATGCAGAAATAACATTACTGTATTCCTGAGAAAGGCTTAGGCCACTGGCTTCCGAGGGCACGGAGGGGCGACTGCCCGCAGTGGTGTCGCCTGTCGGGCAGGGGGGCTCAGGGACTGCATGTTCCCTCCCGCACCGGCACCGCTGCACCGGGCGAGGATTCCCGGCCGGTGGGATTCCCAGCAGCGTGGGGCTGAGTGGGAAAGGATCTGCGGATCGGTGGAAGTGTTCACGCCCCGGGAGGGGCCAGGCTCCGCCGCCCGGGACACGGCTCCCCGGGAGCCCATCCCGCCCCTCCGCTCCGGGGCGATCCCTGGGCCGCCGGGGAACGAGCCGCCGCGGGCGGGCGGTTCTCCCGAGGAGCCGCCGCCTCACCTGCGGCCGCCTCGTCCCTCCACCCCCGCCACCCCCGCGCCGGGGCCGCCGAGCCCCAGAGAGCCGCCCGGGCACAGCGCGACGGTGGGCGCGGCCTCCGCCGCCCGCCCCTTCCTCCCTCCCTCCCTCCTTCCTCCCGCCCGCCGCACCCGCGCCCCCCGCCCGCCGCCGCTCCCGCGGCCCCGCCGGTGTCTCCGGCCGCCTCCGCGCTCCGCCCGCCCGTTCTTCTTCTTCTCCTCCTCCTCTTCCTCCTCCTCCTCCTTTCCCCCCGCCCTTCCCGCGCGGTGGTTCGCTCCTCCCCGCCCCTTTCCCCCACCTCTCCCGTCCCCTCCCACCCCCGGCTCCCCGCGGTGGTCTGGCCCGGCCCGGCGGCGGAGGGAGCGGCGGAGCTGGCGGCGCTGCCGGGCGGGGGTCTCGCTCTCCGGGGGTCTGGCTCTGCGGGGACGCGGCGAGCAGCGGAGCTGGGTGGGGGAGACAGCGCAGCGAGCGAGGCAGCGGGAGCGGCTCCCCGACCGCGGGCAGCACCATGAGGTGAGCGGACGGCTCCGGAGCGGGCGGCGGGCGCGGGGTGGGGGGCGATTCTCCGCGCCCCCGGGCTCGGACGGCGCACAGCCGGGAACGGGGATGGGAATGGGAGCCGGGGGGATCGGCTGGCGGCGGGGGAGGGGGCCGGGCCGAGGGGAGCCCCGCGGTGGGGGAAGGGCCCATTGTTAGTGGCGGCGGGG
>NW_024582063.1:473873-649046 GCF_017639235.1 Corvus kubaryi | reverse complement strand
TGCGGTCGGGGGGCGGCGGCGGGGCCCGGGCCGGGGCGGGGGGCGGCCGCGCTCCGGCGCCTCCCCCGGGCCGGGCACGGCGAGAGCCCCGGGCGCCCGTCTCCTTTCTTTCTCTGCCGGTGGTGATTTTTTTTCCCCCCCCTTCCCCTCCGCCTTACCCGGCGCGTGTTGCATTGCACCAGCAGCTGGGCTTTTCCCTCGGTAATCAATAAAGAGGCGCCGGGAGGGAAGCAGGGAGGGGGGATCCCCCTCTCGGCAGCCGGGAAAGTGTCGCGTTCGGAGGTTTGGGATGTAAACACAGAGGTGGCCGCGGCTGGGGGCGGCGGGGAGGGAGGTGGGTGCCTGCCGCCTTCCCGCCGGGAACTCCCGCTCCCCGCCGGCTCATTCATTTGAAGGCGATTTTCTGTCTCCCTGGCCCGTTCCCCCCCTTTCCCCCGCCATCCTCCCCCCAGCTCGCTTTTAGCGCCTGTTCTGTTTCCATAATCTCCTTTCTGGATTGGTGCAGGACCCGGTGAGAAATGCGGCTCGGTGGCCGAGCGCTGGTCTGGCTGCTCGGGGACGCCGTGCTCCCTGTAGGCCTGCCCCTCACTCAGACAGCTGGGGAAACGAGTTACTCATGCCTTTCTTTTTTTTTCGCCTGGAAGTTATTGTCTGCCTTGCAGTTGGATATGAACCTTCTTTGTCTAAAGACCCGACCGTAAGTCGTGAGGTCCTTTGGATTAGAGGTCCGGCAAGATTTGCGTGATCAAAGTCGGCAAATTCCTCTGCTGCATGAAACTGATGAGCCATTAGAATTCGCTGTAAATTACAGGAAAATCCTAATAAAATTTTTTGTACTATGAGGGTTCCTTCTTCAGTGCACCTTCAGTGGAAAGGGTAGCGTCGCAGCGGGAAGCATGGGAACAATCTCCCTGCTGTTTGTTTAGAATTGTGTTCCTGTATTTCCCTCTAGTTTTCTTTGTTAACTGTAGGTATTTATGTCCTACGTTATTTTAAGCTTTGTTTTGTCTTGTGATAATTTATTTTCAGTTATTCATGTTACTCATGTAGAAGTCAGATACCCTGCAAATGAAAAGTTACAACTTGGAAAACCTACAGTTCGTATACAGATCCTTTAAGCAGAGGTGTTATTTTTAATTACCTCAACAGCCTTTAGCACAATGAATGCTGCTAATCGAGCAAGGCTTGGCATACATATCTTGGGAAGCCCCGTGTAGGTTTGGGTTTCGTGCTGGCAAAAAGTGCTTGAATTGTGCGGGTGATGCTGAGTGAAGTGGGCTATAGCAGCAGGACTGCTCACTGTTCACTGATGTAACTGTATGTGTGCTAGGACTTGTGCCAGCTTGGAGGGAGCACGAGTATTTCTCTTAACCAGCACAACAGGAAAGTGTCTAGGTTGAACCTACCCTTAGGTTGCTTATTTAGATGATTGAACAGTTGACTTGCAGCAGTGAGTAAAGGTAGGTAAATGAATATATTACTGGTCTTGAAGCTTTCTATCTGCTCGTGCCTGCAGAGCATCAAGCTGGTAAGAGGGAGATGCAGTTGTGATTTGAAGGGTCTCTCTGATGAGTGGTTATGGGGTGTTTCAAAGGAATCTGACTTCAAGAATGCTTGGTTCCAACCCTTTGGTAAAAAGAAACAAGCTGCACCAATTAAACTACACAGGGTAAGAAAATGATGTGGTTAAAGAAGTATTTTCTCTCTATAGAGGCACTATTAAATTCACTCAGTTTTGTTTAATTGGTCCAACTCCAGTACAATGGCAAGCTTTCACTGCACGCTCTGTCTTTGGACTTGTTTAGGCTATGGTTGGTGGTATATTTCTGAAACATGTTTAAACAATATCTTCATGCTGTATTTTGTTCAGGCAATGTCTTTTAATGTGCAGTCACTGGTCAAGGCAAGGTGTGATGCGTGAGGAGCGGCAGGGTAGATGGGACAAGTGACCAGCGTTTCATATACAGCTCTTCTGTTTGCAGGTGGTGTTAAATCTTAGCAGTTAATAATAAAAATATACTTTTGGCACAATACTGATGGTCTCGTGGAATGAGTAAACTGCATTCTGCCGTTGCTGTTGGGCAGGTAAGTATGCAGTTGGTGCTCCAAAGAATAAAAAAATAAATAGATGAACTGGGATGGGGGGAAGGCACCCTCACTCTCTTTCCTGTGCTTTGGCTATTCTTCAGCCATCATGAGCCTGCACTAATTCTGATGATTTTGTGTTAAGTTCTCACATCTTGTCTGAGTGATTAGCTGGTCAGTTACTGAAGAGCAGACTTGTTTTACTTCTGTCAAATAATACCAAACATCGTTGTGAAGAGCATCTTTGAAAGATAAAATATTCAGCGATTCTGTAAGACACAAACACCGACACTACACAAGAATTAATTCTTGCAGAAGTCTGCTTTGTATTCAAATTGAAATGATACGCTATTTGAATAACATCTGTTAGGGGTTTTAGGTTGCAGTGAAACTCTGAATATTAAATATCCCAGTTAAATGGTCTAGCCTAAGTATGAAGTTACTTGGTTCAGAAGCCAGCTTGAATAGGGCTGTGTGTATCTGTGTCTCCTGCCCTAGGTAAACAGCTGATTCCCATGAACACCTGTTGCTCCCTTTGTGCTCTGGTTAGCTGACTAAGTGCTGCCCCTAATAGAGTTTCCTGAAAGCACTTATATTGTAATAGGTATCCAGGAATAGGCATATTCGGTGAGGTTTCCATTCACCAGCTGACTGCAATGTGGTGGGGGGAAGAGGTGTTGAAGATGTAGGTAACAGCAGGGTTGGGTGCCCCTGTTCTAGTAATAGCATGGCTTCCCATCGTATTTGTACAAGAAGAACGTGTGTGAACAGACTTTTATTGTAGCATATGTTGAAGTCTGTATTACGGAAGCTGGTAAACACAACTCCGCTGCTAGAGTTGGGAATCTACAGTGAAGGTTAACTGAATTATCTTGATTTTTTTTTTTTTTTTTTTTTTTTTTTTTTTTTTTTGTGTCAGGCTCATTTTGAATGTTAACTCCAATAAAAATAAATGAGCTTTACAAGATACCAACTTTTTAAAAATCAAACTCTACAGCCTTCTCTTGGGATTGCTACATCCATTTCTTTGTGTGGGGAAGAATTGTTTTTCATTAGTGTGCTGGTCAGAAAGCAGACTGCTTAGTCGGGTTTCATTACCCAAGTTCCCAAGAACTGGGAAGGAAACAGTGTTTTTAAGACATTTTAAATTCTAGTATTTTAAGAGCCCAGTATAATAATTTCTGTTTCTGATGGGCTACTATGCATATCATATATATGTGAATTTCATTCCATGTTTAGATAGGGGAAGCAGCTAAATTAGTATAGATTTTGCCTTTTCAGAAAATCATGTTGTATTCTCACTTGTGTTTTTAAGCTAAAAGGGTAGCTAAATTTGTGGTCTCTAAGCCACACTGAAATTTCTGTATACTTATAATCAGCAGCTTTTCTGCTTAAGTATTTTGCTACAGAATGCACTTCACGTTATTATTTAAAAGTCAGCATATTTTGTGCCTGGGTTGGTAAGCCTTCGTTATATTTTAGGTGTTCTGCTAAGAAAACTAATACCATACTCACTGTTTACTGAGTGAAAGCCCACAGCAGCAGTAACAAAACATGTACCTTCATTAGGACTAGGAATTCTTGAAGGAACCCACACGCGTTTCCTAGGGTTTCCAGGAAAGTGGGTATACAAGAGCATTATTCATGACAATAGTACAGTTCAGTCTACTGCAATAACTGCAGTTATTTAAGGTGGTGAAATAACACAGCAGCAAAGCCATCAATTTGATGGTGGCATTAAGTTATTGTTGGATATGTAAGGTAACTCTTTGGAATTATGCCTTTAGTTTTAATACTTGCCCGAATAGTGTATTTGAAGTAGGAAGCTTAATTTAGTTGAGAAATATCTGACAAAATGTTGGAAGTGCAAGCAGGCAGTTAAATTAGACTGGATATGCATAACTGCAAGCAATACAGTTCCTAAAATTGCTTGTATCTCAAGAGAAAAATTGGTGGTGTGGGCAGGTTTTTTTTTTTTCAGGTGGATACAAGAATTCAGGTTACTTTCCTTGTTCTTAAGTAAACTAACAGATGGACTGAGTCATCTGTCTGATAGAAGTGTGGTCTTTAGCTTGCACTTTATTTGTGACAGTTGCAAGTAATTTTTGGACAGGCTGTTTCTGCCCACCTGATATGGAATCTGACAGCTGTTTTGCCTGCAAGGCCTCTGGATAGTTTGGTGAATTATTTTGATAGTAAAAGTATAAATCTTTTAAAAATCACCATGTGAATGGAGAATGCAGGAATGAGAATACAATTTTTTTAGAAAAAGCTATTTATGACCATCTTAGCAATTATGTTGTCAGCCTCTAAAAATTAGAAACAGTCTGGGAGTGTGTGTAATTCAGGAATGCTCTCTGGAAGGGCATGTACAAGTTTTTTCTTGACTCTGATTCAGGGTTTCATGTTTGCTGTTGGAGGTCAGAAAACAAGAGCGAGTTAGTTGGCATCCTGCTTCGGGCCACTATAGCGTAAAAGCCTTTTTTCTCTACTTCCATAAAAAGCAGAAACATTTTTCTCCCAGCACCTGTTTCAGCGGATGCTTTGCCCTAAGTGACGTCTCTCGGTGCTGCCTTAGGCATGTGATTGGAAATACTTTGTAATGAGGGCTGCTTCTTGCCATGCCAGGGCAGTTCATGTGGAACTGTTACAGAAGTAGGTTATTGAACCACTGGATAAAGTCATTTGCTTTCATTACTAGAGAGAGCAAATGTATTTTGTGAAACAGATATTATTCCTTTCTTTACTTTGACCTTTCATCTAGAATTGCTTTTGACAGTTCATGCCTGCTTCCACTCAGCAGTGGAGAACTACATGTGCCAGCTTTTTAAACATCCAGGCATGTTTAGGTTTTAAGAGTGCTGTAGTGGTGAGAGAAAGCAGAAGATATGTGCTTTTTCTGTCTGATTCAAAAAAATTTGACTTCTAGTAGTAGCTGAAATTAAATGTAGCAGAGACTGAAGTCTCATCAGCCTTGTTGAACTGCCTCAGCTGTGATATTTGTTGATGCCTGCCTCGCTCTCCCACCCCATCTTTCCCTACCAGTCCTTGGGCATTCAATAAAACGACTTTGTGTTCTTGGGCTGTTAGAATCTCCCTTGGGATTAATATGGGACTGAAGCTGCTTTTGTAGCTGCCTGTATTTAAACCTGCCAGGTGAGGAGTCACTGTTGTGTCCCTACTGTGCCTCTCCTGCCCTAACTTCCCACGGGGTCTCACAAACCTGGAAAATAACGTATTTTGTATGGAGCTTTTTTTGGTTGAATAATATACAGAAACTTTTTCCCCCTTTTAGAAATAGCTGCACCACCTTATTTTAACTTTCAAATTTTCTAACATGAGAAATAAAAACGTGTATCTAGGTAATTGAGTCTAATTTGAAAATGCTCTGTACCAATACTGGTTGTAGAGGAAATGTTGAATTTTACTTCAAATACTCCTAATAAATTGTTCTCCTAGTTGCTAAACCTCTCCCCTGATATCATGTATTATTACGAGTCTCCTTCGCTGTAGCTATTTCATGACTAATGATAAAAATGTTCCAGAAAAGAATGTGAATGTTGTGCTTACCAGCCTTTGATGGTGTTATGTGGTGGTGTGTGCTGCTCCTAATGTTATGGTTCTGTAGGCACTTATGGGAGGCTTATGGAACTGCTGCTGGGGAGGTGATGTGACATCTTTCTGGGTCTCCTGCCCAAATGCTGGTGACAGCCTGGTGGAGAAAACAGGACTGTTCAGTGGGATGTGAGATGATGTGTCAATCCGCTTCGGATTAGTCTTTCCAGCTGAACTGCTTGTAAAAGCACATGTTTTGGGAATCAATGCACAAGTTAATGTGAGGAATTGAAGGACAGCTCTCTTGTCTCTGTGAGTAATCTTTAGGCAAGGCTTGTTAAAAGAAAACACCATCAATATTCAGGCAAAAAAAAAAATCTGCTCTTAGTTTCACATATTGAAAATTCTCCAGGCAAAGCTGTTTTATATAAAAGAATAATAGTAAAAACTATTTCAGTTTAGTACAAAATTGGTCTGCTACTTTGCTAAGTGTGTGGGTTGGTGTTGTGGGTTTTTTCTTTTTCTTTTTTGTTTTTTTAAATTATGGTAAAGAAAGGTGCTGACACCAGGTGAAGTATGGGAGAAAGAAATGGAAACTGATTACACTCCAGAGAGTGATACAAAAATGCTACTTTGCTGGCCTGGTGTGCTGCCAGAAATAACTCTAAACTCCTAGTTTGCAGCACAAACACAATTGGGAGGGTTTTGTTTGAAATTGTTCTTTCATTGTCTTTTCTTCGCAAATTTGAAATTTCTGTTTCCTGAACTGGATTACAAGGTAGTCTATACTTACTGCAAATTCCTGACAGAAGGTGAGGCGGAGTTGTTGTTTGCTCTGGTATGCTTGCCACCTAGTTCAAAACAGAAGAAGTTTTAAAACCTGGGATTCAGCAGAATAGTAAAACAAGAGTAATCATTGGTATAGCTAAAACCTGTATTGTGCATTAGTTGCAGTTTTATAGCAAGTAAAGAAATATTTAAATTTTCTTTTTAGAGGAAATAAATTTCTGTGTATGTCCTTAAAGCAATTTCCTAAATTGTAGTTTAATGCTTAAAAGTTTTTTTAGGCCACTGACTGCTGTCAGTTTATTGCAGGTTACCACACAGTGATAGCAGCTTTTAAACTGAAATGCTTTGAAGGGCATGCAGTTAGGGTAGTGTTTGATTGTGGTCCCATTTGGCTCCTGGTAAATGCTTTTCTATTTCAGTTGCATAGACCAGTATGTCTTCATATGTGGTCATGTCTGCTAGAAGTTTATATTTTGTGGAGACTTCCACTGAAGTTGCATTTTTTTTCCTATCTTATGGGATTGAAAATAGAAGTACTAGATGGAAAGATGATTTAAGATTCTGTTGGAGTTCATGTATTTCCAACAAAACTTTGAATGCTGCTGCATTTAGTGGTATTTTACTGGCATTGGTGGAAAGAGGTGGTTGGTAGTTTTAGGTTCCATTCAGCTTTCTGGTTGGCTTTGCAAATGTGACTTTAGCATATGCTCTGAGTAAATCTGGGCATTGAACCTGGTAGTATTGCTGCCTAAAATCACTAGTTCTTCAAATAACTTTCACTGAATATGTGGCTTTTTTCAGGTTCCAAGCTTCAAGCTCCAGGCAAGTAAGAATTTTCCTTTTCTAGCTAGTGTATGTTGTTCATGTCAATAATGCATTACAGTGAACACTATGCACTGCTACTTATTTTGAAAACTTGTTTTCTCCCTGTATTTTCCTGTTCTATAAAAATCTCATTCCACTTTGCTTTCTTTTAAAAGCTTGGAGTCTTCTATAAACAGTGCATAGTGACGTGTACACCTTTTATTATATTTCCTGTGTGGAACTCTTGTTGATAATTCAAGGAAAGTGTACGATCTTTTTGGCAAACCTTAGTCCATTAAACAATGCTGGCTCTTCTTTAAGAGTACCCAGTCTAAGTTTAATAAAACATTAAAACAAAAAAAATACTTGTTGGATTTGTATTTAAAACTGTACACAGTGAAGCTTTCCTAGAAAACTTGTACTGTGTTCTTGAATGCATTTGCAAAGCCCATTTTTAGAAATCTCAGTTGGCTACTGTGGATGACAGTAAATGGTCTTTACAGCTACAGCATAAACATAGTTACCTATTGTCTGAAATAGATGGTGTGGCCAGACTGACAAAACAGTGAAACCTAATCCAAATGAGCCCAATTTTGGCAGAGATAATGAATCAAAATAGTGAATGACAGCATTAGGAAAACGATTGGTGTTGAAGTTTAGCATTTGCATATGTAAGTCTAATCACTGAACATGCTACTTAAGAACAGGTATGGTTTGGTTTTGGTTATGTACTACTCTAGCAGAAATATTGACTTTTTAAAAGAAAAATTGTGTTTAGAGGTACTTTTTTCCTAGTTCAGAATACTTCTGCTTTGACAGAAATTCCTGGATATAGTCAGAACTCTAGAAGCAGCTATCATATTTTAATTTTTTGTCATACACCAATCTACTTAGTTGAATCACGTTAGTGTGAGTGGAACAGGAGGATGGTGCAGAAAGTGTCTGATGTATGTATATGAAGTAAAGATATTTGGAACACAGGACTGCCTTCCTAGTCAGATATGAACCATCTGGTCTGAAACTGAGTCTGGAGACTGTAGTTCTGTCTCTAGTAGTCAGTGTTTTTCCCTTGGTCAGAGCCTGCTGTTTGAGGGGTGAGGGAAGGCATGAGAGACCTACCTGCTTCAGTGTTGTTCTGACCAAGAGAAGGCTGAGGAGAGAGGTCCATTTTGGAAAACTAGCAGGGAACCTGTGTCTAATCATGAGTAGAAGGACGAGGAGATGCATGATTAGGGCACTTGAGTGGTGTTTGAACTTAATCATAATTTGAATCCAGTACTTCAGCTGCTTCTTTAGTGTTACGTGTTTTGGAGAGTAATTGAGAATGAGGTTTTGTACCATTTCAGTGGTTTCCTTGGGTTTTTAGCTAGTGAGTAGAAATGCAGTAGTGGCTTTTGGATGAAAATTTTTACTTGAGATTGAGGAAGAAGACCACAGCACTAAACACATAAAAGAAGTCCATCAAATAGATTTTGCATTTTAAAGATCTCATGCTGCAATGGCAAGGATTGAGGTGGTACCATTTTTCTGGCTTCCACAGTGTGGTGTGATGAGTCCAGTAGCCTTTAGTTTGGTGATCAGCTGTGTTAACTGCATCATATATGAATTATCCTCAGAACAATTACTGCTGCACTTCACAACTGACCTTGCATCTAGGTTGTGAGGTGAAGAAATCTGGACTGGGCTCAGGAACTTGATTTTGTGTTTTGGCAGTACCTTTGAGTAGTTTGTTCATAAATTTGGAGCAATAGGGTGGCTTCAGGCTGCTTCTTTGGCATACTGTAAAGATGACTTTAAAACAAAAGGATATTCCTTTTATTTTGTGTACCTTTCTTATTCACTGATAGAACAGTTCTACATTCCTGTAGTTGTGACTGTTTCCAACAATAGCTAAACCCACAAATGGATGGCAATAAGACAAACACAAAGGTTGCCTTGAAGGTTGTGAATACTGTTGCTGTAGCTGTGTTACTCTAAGGTTATAAACATGACAAAAGTTTTATAAGGAGAGGGAATATCTTTTATTAGATCACCTGCTGCAGTGGTGGGGAACAGGACACAGACAATTTCACACATCTGAGGGCTGAGTTCCTCAGAAAGTTGCTCAGTTCTTTAGAGACACCATGTGGAGATTTTGTACTGTGTGGATTGTCACAGGCAGATACAGGTAAATGTTACTGTGTGGTTTATTTTTTTATAGGTAGCTCATAGTTTTGATGTCTGATGTAATAGCAATATTTGGTATAATTCTTATTTCAAAGATGAAGGAATTGGGTGCTTGAAAACAGGTTAGCAGATGTAGGATCTATTTAAATCACTATTTGTTTTTGTATTACTCTGCAAAGATGATGTCTGCATAAAGGAAGTGGAGATTTCACTGCAGAGAGCAATGTCAGAAAGTAAACCTGTGAAAATAGGTAACATTTTCAAATGTTACTGTTTCCATGTAAAGCATGGAGATAAATTTTCTTTTGAAGCATCTGACTACTGGAAATCACTAAATCGCTGGGGGAAAAGGATGCTTGGAACGCCTTTTTTAGAGAGCCCATCTGTGTTATTGTTGTAAAGACCTGGTCTTGGTCATTAGTGTGACTTTTATATAGTAAATCTGTAAGATGCAGATAGAAGTGGATTGCACTGCAAGGGTTGCATCTTTAGATGTGACTAATGCTTAGTAATACTTAATAGTAGGATTTTATTTTTGCCCTGTTGAAATCCCCAGTTACTCACTCATCACAGGATAGAGGAGTGCACTGCTAAGCCAAATCTGAATACCCTGGATATCTTGCCTTGAATTTACATGTCTCCTTTTCTTAGGGCAGATGGATGTAAAGCAAGCAACCTCTCCTCTTGCACCATTCTCTGCCCCAACAACAAAAAGAAAACCTTGATACAAAGACTGTTCGTGTAACTGTGAGGAATGCTTGCAGGTTTGGTGATTTGTGTAGTAGCAGTCTCAGCATTCAACAGATTTGGATCCATGTATTTGAAATCTCATGTTTTCTCCTCCTGAATTGAGCCAACCTCCCTGTCCTCGAGTATGTGTGTACTTGGGGTGGGTATATGGAGAAGACTGCCCCCAAAGCCCAGTCCATCAGGTGTTTTGGTTGTAACTCTCAGGGAGCTTACCCTGGTCTTGTCTGGGAATGGGAAGGGTGTTTAAAAAAGAAACAACAAAGAAACAAAAACCCGAGAGAAGATTCTCTCCAATTTGCTGGGGCATATTTTTATATAATTTATGAAGTATCAATTTCCCAACCACCTGAGTGTTTGTCATATTCTTTGCTTTTGGGAACAGGAATCTTATGCAATTCATACTGTGTTACAAAAAAACTTTCCCATGAAGAAGCACAGAGTTTAGGTGTATATACATCATTATGAAATCTGAAGATAAACTGATTTTAAATTCAAAGCAGTTTGGGTAGGTGCTAATTTTTAATACTTTTTAAGACAAAACCAATCCCCCAAACAAAACAAAGCAAAACCATTTAGAAATAAAGCCATAGGCTTTTCTTTCAGAATTTGAGTGCCTTAATTTTCTTACGTAGTGTGACAGAAATATTGTAAAATGACAAAAGCATTTCATGCTAAAAAATTGAAGTTTTGTGTATCTAAGAACTTTTTCTTGGTCATTGCTATAGAGTTAAAATGTTGCTGGCCATATGCACTGCAGCAGGGAATTTTCTCTTGGCAGCACCATACTCTCCAGCCATTTAAATGCACAGAATCATTTTAATGTAGAAGAGAGTAAATGTTGGAGATAGCATCTTTGGTGGACTGGTGACAAAGGTAACGTTTGTGCTGTGGATGTTCTGTTTCTCAGGAAGACTGGGGTTAATTGTAGCTTGGCAAGTCAAAAAAAAAAAGTTCCATATTGTTTTTCTGCAGTAGATTCCTGTTGCTATGCAACAAACAGAATGTCACTTAGTACAGGATATATTAAATTGGTATTCCCGGCACATATCTCTGCCCGTTCATTTTATACTTTAGCAGGAGGGTATGGTTCTGGCTTCCTGTAGGACTGGAGTATGAAGTATGTATTTGAGCTGCTATTCTGGGGCTTGCTGTAGCTGCGGTGACGTCAGTGCACTTGCAGAGCCTTTCTTTGTTTTCGGATGGATGGGACACCTGTGCAACACAATCAGGCTTCCAACCAGACAAAAAGGGGTGGTGGTTATCTTCCCCGAGGTGGGATGGCATTGCCAAGCAACATGTTAACACTTCAAAAGGGAGAAATTTGTTATATGGGAAAAATATTAGGCTGTGAATTGTCAAAACCTTTATATGTGGTGCAGAGAAAGTTAATGCAGATGGCACTATATGAATCTTTAAACCAAAAGATCCGGTTAATTTTTAATGATTAGATTTAACTTTAATATTTGAATACCTTCATACCTCCTCTGCCTACCTCCCCATTCCCCCCAGTGCTAAACCCAAGCAGCCTCAGCATCTAAACTCTGTACATTTGCTCTCGATGGATTCTGGAATAAATGTTTAGAGCATGTTTGGGAAAATTACCCTCTGTGGCTCTGGAACCAGTAATTAAGTAATGGACAAATGACAACATCTGGTAAGGCATTATTTTATAATCTAGTTAGTCTTCCATAGTGGAAAACAAGGCAAAAGTAATATTTGAAATCTAGAAGGATGTTAATTTGATCTTTGCTTCAAACTCTGTCGTGCAATACAGATGTCTGAAATGCAGAAACTGGAAAGCTGAGGAGTTGTAATACTGTGCTTTTGTAACGTGTGCATTTCTCTTAGGTGGCATGATGGTTATACTGTGTAATCATCTTATTTAAGTCAGTCTTCTGAATCTTCTTCTGGGTTTTGAAAGACAATTCACAAGATCTAAGCTGAAATTAAGGTAGATACATAGATTAGCAGGTCAAATACGGTCACTTTCCTGCTCTTAGAACTCTCTAATGTATCTTAAAATCTGAAGCAGATTTGAAAGTAGCTGGGGTTTTTTTAATACTGTAGTAAATGTACTTATGTGTGGCTTCTTTATAAAGCAGAAACCAAAAGGAAGAGTCAAAGTAAAGCTAGAAAAAGATTCAAAACACCTCTCAGTACTGTTCTCTTGCTTGTTTTGCCAAGGGGGTGTCTCTAATCTATAAAGCATCATTGAGCAAGCAGCCTTTAGTAATACAAATGCCTTTCTCATAGTCTGATGCTTAATTCAGACCTCAATGCCAGAGAGTTGTGTGCCTGTTCTCAAGCAGGCCCAATGAAAAACATTTCTCTGTGTACACAAAGAGAACTTGATGCAACCTAAAAAATTCTTATGGCATTTGGTGAGATCAAACCTGAGCTCTGTCACAGAAATGATTTAAATACAGGGATGGGGATGCTTGGGGGCTTTTTGCTTTCTGTTTTGGGAAGAGGGATCTCTGCTTCTGTTGCACAACTGTTTGGCAAGAATGAGAAAATTGCTTGTGACTTTCAGTACTAAGATAACTTGTTTTAATTCTATCTTTTGGCACAGGAAACAGTAGGAATTTGTAAAAATGTCTCCACTTCTGAGAAAGGGGGAAGAATGTAATTCAATTGTGAAGATAACATTTTTATCTGTAACTTTAATGAAATAAACTTATTTTAGTGTGTAGATGGAGAAGTTCTAGAATATACCCAGGAAACTGGGATATTTGAGCTGTAAGTTTTAAGTAGTCTGCTGGTAGGCTGCTTAGGTAAATCTTAAAGGAAATCAAAGTACAAAGTAGATGTTCTAGAAATACTCTGGTTGTAGCACAAAGAGCATTTAAAAGTTAAGTTCTGGTGCTATACTGCTATAAATAGGGCTATGACAAAACAGTCAGCTTTTCATATCCATCATCTTTCCTCCCAAACTGAAATTAAGTTGGGGCAAATCTTGTAGGTTTGTTACCAGTAGTCCAAAGTTCTGTTTGGCTGTTGAAAAGAAATCAATACATGGTTTATGTATGTGTGACCAGTGACACCAGCCTGCTAGCTCTTGGTCCTTAATTAGTACCTGGATGCATACATCAGATGCAGAATTATCTCAAAAAGGAGGTTGGAGCATGTGAATGATTATATGCTGTTTTCTCCTCCCCTACAACAGAACCTGGATTCTGGATTGCAGAAAGAAATAGATTGTGATTTGAAGCCTGCTTTTTTTTGGTTTTTTTGTTTGGGTGTGGGTTGTTTTTTTGTTGTTGTTTTTTGGTTTTTTTGTTTAGTTTGTCTTTATCTGTTGCAGAGGTTGGAAAGTCTCTAATGAGTGAGATAGGGAATTGAAGATACGGACTCAGTGTTTTCTGCAAGCACTGACTGCTTTGTGTTTTTCAAAGAGTTTCTGTCCTTTGGTGCTGGTTGAGAGTTGTCAGGGGTGTTCATTAGCTGTGTCCTGGCTTGTTTTCTTACTGACTAACTTAAGACTGTGGGCCTGATCTGTCAAAACATTAAATTATTCATCATCTACCTTAGTCCTTCAAAGCAGAGAGAATCTTAGATGGCCACTGAAGACAAAGGCCCCTAGATCATCTTGGATTAAATGAGCAACATCAGAAGACTGGGTGCACCAGTTGTGCTTCAGCTCTCCCATGGAGAAATAGCTTCCAGTGTGTTTCTCCTTTAATTTCCAGCTTTTGCTAATTTCTTAAAAAGAAGCTGTGTTCAAGTTTGAAGCTCTCAAATGCTGTATTTTATGACACTGTGCTTAAACTGTGAATAACTTCTGAATTTGGTATTCAGAACAAGTTTTGATTAATGTGCAAAAAACGTCACTACACATTGAATAATGAAGAAACCTACTAGCTGTTCGTTTACTCCTCAGTTCATCTATCCAAAGTCAGAGGAAGTCTGAGAAAAAAGGTGGGAGGGGTGAGAGGAGTAAGTATGTAACTAAGACTTTTTAATGGTTTTACAACTGCAAGTCACTCCTTCCTTCATATATAAGCAAGAACTTTGAGGTGTTCTTAACTCATGTACTTTTTTTAGCTTTGAAGTTTTTTTTTTTTTAACCGGAACACAGTGTAATTTTTCATGTTCTTTAAAAATTGAAATAATAGGCCAAACACAGTGTGCCATGCTATTTGAAAGACACATAGATTTGGAACAGCTAGATTGCCAGCTGCATATGCTCCCTAAAATCACTGTAACTCTTGGTAGTTCTTGTCTTGTTAGTAGAGCATGCACGTGCAGAAATGTGAAACTGTGATTACAACAAGGTGTGCTTGCCAGAGAGGAGCCCCAACTCCAGGGATCTGTGGTCTCCTTGTACTGTGCTTAATCACAATTGCTAACTTCAGCCAAGCTAAGATCCACCAATAGTTATCCATCTGCTTTTAAGACAGGACTGGGACATTTACTTCATTGTCCTAGTGTTGTGTGTAGGTTAGACCAGGTGGCTGTCTCTGAAGGTGCTTTGGATTGCACTGAGTTGATCTCTCCTTTGCCATACAACTAAAAGATGGATAATGTCCACCTGGCTTGTATAATGGGACAGTCCACTTCAGTGACTCTTTTTGGATAACTGGAGGTGCACCTGGTCTATAATAAATTATGAAATGGGTCACTTTTATGTGTTTTGGCTACATGGCAGATGCAAGCCTGGTTATTAAGAAAGGAGGTGTTGTGGTACTCTCTGAGCAGCAAGGAACAACTTTTCAAAATAACTGTACATGTTCTCTGCATAAATCTTTGGAGGCTCCAGTGAAAAATGATGCCAGAAACCATCCAGGCAGACAGATTTTTCCTTCAGTCTCTGGTCTGTAGGTTGCAGTTTGGGTACCTCATTTAAATGTATCTTTAGTCTGAGATGATATCACCTCTATTGGGAAACTTTCTCCCATTCTGAATTATCTTTGGAAGTTTTGTCTCTCTACATTATTTAAATCTTCCTTCTGTATATTAAGGCTTCCATACTCACTGAACATAGACAGTACAGAACAGCTTATTCTCTCTGAAGCTACCTCTAGTGTATGTGAGGTTTTGTGTTTCTCTGGAGTCTTTTCAACATTAAGCTCACCAATTTCATTGATTCTCATTGTGGTCTGTTTTTAAGATCTCCTGCCAGTTGTTACTCTCTACTTGGTCCACCTCATTTGGAAGCTAAGGCTGATTGTTGTCCAGTCTGTCATGTACTGATTTGCATCTGTTCACTGGAATGTATCTAAATGTAGACCTGAATTTGTTTTTTCAGTCACTCTTCCAGTATGCCAGTATTATTCAGAATTCTTACCCTGTTTGCATCTTCTTCTGGGCTCCTGTCCTCTCTGATAGCAAGCACACTCTTCCATCTCTTTATGGTTCTGCTGCAGCACAGGCATTGCAAAGCTGCACTTGATATATTTTCTCTGAGTGTAGCATCTGGTGTCTGAATAAGGTTTTCAAAACTCCTTTCTGCTCTCCTTACAGTAATTTTGTGTATACATCTCTTACAAAAATGCCCTGTGAATGCTGACAAGAACAAAGTCATACGACAGCATCTGCCCTCTATGGTAATTAGTGTAGGACTCCAGAAGAACTGCAGGAAATTAAACTTATTTGACATCATTAGTTCATAAGTGGCATTGAAGATGCATTTTTTATCTTTTAGCAGGTTTTTACTAATAGATTGTGCTGGTGTTTTTCTTGGGATTGAAGTTAAACATAGGTTCTTTATAGATGACTTGACAGCCTACTTCCTTCCCCATTCAAAACATCACATCTGCTCTGGATGTAACACTGGGCCATGGGATTCTGCAAACCTGACTGACATCCCTCCATGGGCTGAGGTTCTGAACACCAGCTGAAATATAGTAGTTTTGTGGAAAATTTTGCTGAGTTTCTCAGCTTGGAATTGTGTCTGTTCTGTGTAAACCAAACAACTGCAGTCTCCTGAAAACTGAGGCTCGTAGCTATGACATTCAGGATTTTCTCATGGGGAAAAGGTACATAGTAAATGCAGACACAAAATATACAAAAAAAGTCATCTGTCGTGGTTGAAGCTTGCAAATTTTTGCACAGTTGAGAACATGAGCTTTGTAAATAGCAGTGTGGAGCAATCTGTTGCTGGTATCACTGATAGTACTGCAGAGAAAAGACTAAAGTGTAAAGAGAATGGTGTGAGCTCCCCTGGTAATGCTCAAGGATTGCATTTGGAAGGATTACCCTCTTGGGATCCAAGCAAGGTGGACCAGTTTATGGGGTAAGATGTTGGGCTACAGCCTACTGATGATAGCCTGAAAGAGGGGAGGAGGTTGGTTTTGCAGGAATAACCCTCTTTTTACCATAAACTCATCTTGCTGTAGTTGCACAACTGCAGTATGCTTCAGATTTCATTCCCTTACTGTGGTACCAGTGTGTTGCAGGTGCCTGATTAAAATCCTTTCAGTCTGGCCCAGGCTGTTGTTTGCTGCAGTGGATTGTAGCAGTTCTGTACTGAATCTTAAACTTGCTCTGACTTTCAGCAGAAATTCCTTGTTTTTATCAGAATGAGGTCTATTGTCTTTACTTGAAAATAAATCTGATTGAAGAATCTTTGAACTGTGAGAGAGTTTTGCTGAGATGTAATTAGCAGTACTCCTGGCTTCTGCACCTAGCAGAAATACTTCCAGAAGACAGGTGGTTTGTCTCCTTTGTACATGGCTTGTGTTTCATAATAGCCTGAAAGTGTTGGAAATACTGCTAGACTGTGTTATCAAATTCTAATTTTCTGTGTAGCTACTTGGTTCACTTGGGGGATAAGCTCTTAAACTGGTAATCATGGATTATTTACTTCTATTTGAAACTATTTGAATTTTTATTAAAAAGTGGCAACATGACCACTTGTGTCTGCAAAACAGCTTGAAAATGTGAGAACCTTTTCATTTTGCTTTCCTTTTGTGTTGCATCAAGCTACTATTTGTAGTTACAGTCTTTCCATGGAATTCCTTTCGTCTCCTGTACACTGCTGAGTATCTTTAGGCTTAAGTGAGTAACTTCATGCTGGTTGTTTGGCTTAAAACGCTTCATAGATAGTACAGAAGAACAGGTCAAAAGAGAAATGGGAGTGGGGAGAGTGCCCAAGTTTTTTATCCAGCACATTCTATGTACAGAGAGAGCTTGACTCACTGTTCTAAGTAAAATCCAGAGGCGGGAGTAAGTGGCCATTTTTCCTATCAGGAGCATCACATGCCTTTCAAAAATGAGCGCTGCCCTTTGCTCCCACCCCCACCTCTTAACTAATGGGGCCAGCAAAGGCACAGGTGAAAACCTGAAATAGATTCGTGTGTTTTAAACCTCTCTGTGGTATTCTTAATGAAACAAATGCTCATTTGGCAGTGAGTGGCTTTCAGTCAGCTTTCTGCCAAGGATGCTTTCCTGGTGATTACTGTAGGGTTACAGATACCTGTCCATGGGATGATGAGGAGAACATCCACAAGGCCATCTTCATAGCTTGGGTTCATAGCCCAGCGGTTGTGGAGCTGCTACCAAAGAATGGAATACGGTGAAGAGGACTTGATTGGTAGTGGTTTTTTACAAGCTTGTGTAGTGCATATAGCCATCCTCCTTGTTTTCTGTGTTTTACCAATAACTTAGCTCAAGGTTTTGGAATTTAATTATGTTTGGTCAAAATAAATGTTGTTTTGAAGGCTTATCTGATCAGTGCTTTGTCTAAGCTTCACTAAATGCTGATATGAGTGATGTCTAGCACTTGCTAAAATTGTACTTCATTGTAAGTTTTGTAGAAATTAGAAGCAGAATTTTTGTCTGAAACGGTTATCTGCTTTTTTGCCATTCTTTTGTTAAAAAATCTGAAGTTAATAGAACAATTATTCTAATGCAAATTAAAACCACTTAAAAAACATTTTATTCCTCTAGAGATCTTTGATTTTTTTTTCTGCGATTGGGATTAACTGGACAAACTGCAACTGAAGTATCAATCCTAAATTTAGTTTGCATTTAAAAAAAAATTTTATATGCCTTGTTTGCAAAACAGGTTATTGTGTAAAAAGGAGAGTTTTTGTTTCCTAGCTATAGAATGTCTTGCTCTACGGTTTAGGCAAAGCTTGGTCAGCTCAAACCACTTTAGAATCTATTTGCTCATCTTCAGAGATAATAGTGTAAAAAAGCCATTTTAAATAGTGGCTGCAGGCTACAGAAGCCCTAAGACTTCCCCCAGTATTTCCCCATTTTGGGGAGAACTTCAGTGACAGCCTGTGTACTCCGTGTGACCACGGCAAAAAATGCTAGGATTATTTGCAGCTCTGTTTGATCCATGGAATGCACTGCATCTATTGTTAGCTCTCCAGCTGAAGCAAGGGCAGGAGTTGTTTTTCTCTTTTGACATTGCAGCAGGTCTGGCCAGACACGGCTGTATCGGTCTTGAGTAGTTAAAGGTGATAGGATTGGCAAACTTCCCATCCTTTAGTAGCCGTGGGGGAGCTGAGATGTGGGAGATCATAACTTATGTGGTTGGGATTGCTTTAAAATTCTTCAGAGGACTGCAGGCAGTGTCTCTCTGCAAGCCTGTGAAGTTCACTGTGTTCAGCTTTCCTGTTGGGTTTAGTGTCTCTTGGAAGTCTAAGCGCTTTTCCTGGATAATTCCTTACCACAGAGATTAAACACTGTGTGTGTGATAGTAATGAGGGCAACATTGTCACATCTAGCCTGTAAACACACCAGCCTCCCTGGCGCACATACACGTGCTGCTTTGCTGCTGCCTGTTGCAGAAGAAACCATCATCTTTTTTTTTTCTTTTATTTTCTCTTCAGCATAAAATTTGGATATTGATCTCCTCACAGTTTCATCACAGAGCACACAGATCTTTTAGTTGTCTCAAATTCAGTCTTACTCTGCATTGTGCTTTCTAAATTCCTTACATCTGACAGCCTGCTCTTAGAGGGGCATGGAGCAGTGCTTTTCTGGTGTTACCAGAGAACAGGGCTTGTAGGAACTGGATATAGGTTGATTGGTTTGTTATGGAATATTAGATAAAAATATATCAAAAGTAGTGTAGCAGTAGATTACTTTTGAAATAATGCAAATAGGTTTGAAAGCTGTTACATCTAAAATTAATGTCAGATTGAAAAAGAAAGGTTGCCAGCATTTCCCCAGCGGTGATCCCTGGGCAGAGTGGCTGTTTATTTAATCTGGGACTTCCTTCTGACTACTTAAAACAATAGAAAATGACTTTTTATCTGAAAGACTTTGCTTCCTATCTTAGATTTAACTGCCTTGATAACAAAACAAAGAAAACAGGATGTGTAATTTAAACAAGACAGATATCAGGGTTCTGTGATTCCCTGCCTTTGGAAAGAGTTAGGTCTTGTGTGAACTACAGAGATTTTACTATTAGAGTAGCATTAAAATTGGAGAAGTGCCCTGCTGGGGCAGACCACTGGTCAGCGTAGTCCCACACACTGTCCTGGAGAGTAGCAATAGGAGAAGCTGCTTGGAAGAAATTGCCAGCAGCCCTTTAGGGATCTCTTTTCCTCTCCCTCTGCCAGCACTCTAGAATCCATTGTCTGTTTTGAGGTGTTTTGGAACATGCCTATAGATTCCTTTTATTATTATTTTTAAAGAACCTGTTACCCATGGATTCCTCTAATTCCTTTGTAGCTTGCTGATCTTATCTCCCTCCATGACTTCCTGTAGCAACAAAGTCCAGAAATTCACTATCTTAGTATGTAACTTTTTAACCTTTAGGGTGGTAGGGATTTATTTACACGAAGTCAAATCAAAAGTTCAGGTTTGCAACCGCTTCGCTTTGGCCCGTGAGTTCTGCTTCTGTTAAGCAGCCTGGTTTATGGTATGCAGTATAGTGAATATATTTCTTTGCAAGTGAAATGAAAAGGAGGAGCAATCATGTTGCTTGTGCTACCCTAAGACCAAAAGGGCATTGTTAATTTTTCTCAGCGTGGATTAAGTGGATATGCAGATGAAGGAGTTTAGAGTATCCAAACAGCACCTTCCAATTTATTCCTTCTTGCAAATAAAGGTCTGCACTAGTAAGGGAAGATCTTTCTAAACATTTTGACAAGTTTTTGACAGGTTACTTTGGTGATTGCTCTAGCAGTCTGTAATATTTTTATGGCACCATTTCTATAAAAGTGTTCTTTGTGTGTCTAGCACAGAGGCAGTACATGTTGCGTAATTTTTATGGCTGGAGGGAAGAGCTTGAAACTTGCACAGCTCCTGTGTGTGATTTAGCCTGTGCAAGATCAGGGCTTTCCTGCAGCTATTCCTTGCTGCTCTTGTGTCAGGTCACTGTCCTGCTGCTGCACCTGGTTCATTACTCAGATTACAGGTCAGTTTTGCTTGTTTTTCCTTTCCCTTCCCCCTTGTTTTTAGCTATCCCTAGGTAGCTGTGTTTAGACCAAAGCACAGAAAACTGAACAGAAATCCTGTGACACAGAGGAATATTAAATTTGCAAGCTTAGAACCTGTAATGTAGGAATGTGAGTACTAAGGCCTTAAACTTTAAATTCACAGAACCCTTGTATGTCAGGAGAAAAGTCAGTAGATTTTTATGATATAGTAGTATTGGTTGGCTCTTTAACCTGCCTTCCCTTTATCTCCTTGATATGAGAGTTGTAAAACTGAAGCATGGTGACCTCAGAAGATAGTTATGGTGGCAGCACTCTATATACTGTGACTGATAGAAGTGTTTTACTTCACACTTGAGTTTTTTAGTGTAAGAGATATACTGACTAAAAAAACCCCACCATCTATAATATGGTTAAAGCCAAGGGAAACACTTGAATTTATTCCTCTTTAGGTTGTATGCTGGCCATTGCATTCTTGCTGCTTATAGTCGTGGATTGGCACAGTCTGTGTATCGTGAATGTTAGGATTACTCTAGGAATTTTCTCCTAGCATTTCTGGGTGTTTTAAGTCTTAATCTGACACTAATGAGGGTTCTAGGCTTGATTTCTCTTATATCCTCACTTGTAATGAACAGGAGCAGCAGTAATTCTTCAGTGATGAAAGGTAGAAATTTTGTGGGCTTCGGATATTGAAGAGGTTAACAGTCTGATGTTGAAGTACAGGCAAGAAACTGATGAGTTCCTGATTTGTTCTGGGGAATCTGAAATGCTGTTTCAAAAAGTTCACAGGTAGAGTACACTCAGAAGGTACAGTTAGTTACAGCAGAATTCTTTGGGTTTTTTGCCTGACAGATGCTCGCTGTAAAGAGAGATTGTGGCTGTGTATAAGAAAATGTGGTTGTGTTCTAGTTAATTCAAAATTCAATTATATTTCCATGTCAGGACCAAAAGCTGTCTTTATTTACGGTTGTAAAGCTCCCATTGAAAGGAGTGGAGGTTATGTAATTTAAATTTAGGCCAAATTAGGTTATTTTGGATTGTAAAACAGAACAGTGAATGATGCAGGAAAGGCCTTACTTGTTTTCTATGTTAGAATTACATAGGCATAGCACCTGGTGAGGATATTTGCTGACCACAGTGAGATGCCTTTACAAATAACTTACACAGAGCTCCCATTTTAAGGTGGATAACTCTTTTAATACAGAAAACCTCTGCCTTGTGTTTCCTTTAAAAGCAATTGTGAACTTAATTCATTACCTCTCTGATCCAATTAAGGGGCCCAACTTTGTATATAACTATTTTGTTTCTCTGCAGTATTGTTGCTGATGGCTAGCTGCAAAAATCAGTCTACTTAGATGTTATAAACATTACTTATTTTCACAAGCTTTGGGTTGTTGTTTTTTTTTTTTTTTTTTTGTCCTGGGAAATGGAACTCTGACTGAAAAGGTGTTCAGTGTTTGTTTGGGGTCTTTTAATAAATGAATATTTTTTTATCCTAATTGCTTTTATAGGTGAATAATATCATAACCTAGATTAAAATCCAAAAATCCTGCAATAAATTTGGATTCCTACTCAGATTGTAGTGACAGCAAATTGATAATGAAATGCTGTCTATGGGCACTTGCTATTATAACTGAATCACTTGGTTTAAGTTTTATCACTGGAGTACCCAAAATTGAATATTGATGAAGGGCAGACATGATTCTGGCTGTCGTTGCAGCATAAATTTTGCAAAGAACAGCATTTTTGGCTGTTGGGATTCTACACTGTGTGCAGCAAAGAAACTGAACAAAAAGTGTTGAGCAAGAAGAAAGGTTTTTTTTTCCAATGAAAATTGAAATGATGGGATGGGATTGTTAGTTAAATGTAAGCATAGAGATTTTGTGTGAGTTAAATCTAGGCTGCATCAAGTAAACTAAACTTAGAATATAGTACCAATACTACAGGGTGTATTAATTTAATGTTACAGCTTTCCCTTCAGAGGAAGGGCTGGTGTATTCTCCTTTGTAAGCATCCAACAGGCTTGTTATCAACTGGAGAAGGATCTGGAGGGGACTTTTTGTCCCAGGTGCTGTGCCACACCCTGGTGCTTACCTGCCTGCTGGGAGAGGCCCCAGCAGGTTCTGCAATAAGCCACTCTTTCAGCAGGCACCACCTGAAATGTGGGAGAAGTCAGTGCTTTGGCTTCTGGTCCTAAAGAAGCTTCAGAAACTGAGTGCAGGTCTCTAAGGTGTGGGACTTGATGGAAAACTCTTTTAAACAGCCTCAGAATCAAGCATGTGGGGCTTTGTAGGGTGGTTTCTGTTTCCTTCCAAAGTTATACAGTTTTCAAGTCAGGAGACTGCTTTAGAATAGTAAGTGATGTTAGATACCAGAAAGTATTCGAGGTACTTTCCAAAGTTTGGGGAATGAGAACTTTATTTAAGTTACATTACAGCTATGGTCATGCAGACTCAGACAATGAATTCACTGATTCAAGCCAACAATTGGTATGTGAAAAACAGGGACCTGTTGTCTTTGGGATTGCACTTTGAGTCAAATGGCATGCACAGAGCAGGAATTTGTGCAGTCATTCTGCAAACAGACCTTGTGTACCGTCTGACAGGTTTTTTTTTCATTCAGTTTGTTAAAAATGTAACCTTTCCATAGCATATGCATATGCGAGAGCATATATGCTGAAGTCAAAACTTTCAAAAATATAAATTTGCTGATATGTGCAAGTTTTAACTCTAAGCTTCCATTAGCCAGTATTTCTAAAAATGTCACTTCATATATGAAAGGGGAGCATGGATAGCACCAACCTAATTCTAGCACGGAGAAATCCATGCAAACTTTCCTACACGATTTTCCTCTGGTTTTTTTTGCAGACAGATTCAGACCATCCTGTTACAAAAAGCAAAAGAGAAGGTTCGATATCTCCTCTTCATCCTTTATACATATTTATGTACCTGGCATGAAAGACCACTCACAGGGGCTGGACCTCTGGAGAGCAAAAGCTGATTTCAGAACCAACTCCAAATAGCACAGGCCCAAAATTCTCAAGCTCTTTTTTTAAGAAGAGTGATTTAATAGGTGTTCAGCCTTCAGTGGTCAGTTGTTTGAATCTAATTTTCAGAGTTGTCCCAAGGTGTTAGAATTTATCCAGACACTAGAATTACACAAGACAGCTGATACCAGGTTTCTCAGGGACATTGTAAGATTGACAGCTTGGGTATTTGTTGTCACTTAATGCTCTGGCAGAAGTAGTAGCAGCTGGAAGATAAACATCTGAAGTGGTTGATAACTGGTGTTAAATTAGGCTTAAATGTGGACTGCAGCATCTGAGAAGCTAATGCGTGTCTGGAGGTGGTGAACAGACACAAATTGCCATAGTTGGAATTACCAGGCACTTGCAGATGTTTGTGGTGCCTGACACCCTTGGGTTTCTAGAGCAACTTGGGTGCAACAGAATGTTTTCACAGCATGGGTCAGGTTGGAAGGGACCACAGTGGGTCATCTGGTCTGACCTCCCTGCTCAGGCAGAGTCATCCCAGAGCACATGGCACAGGATTATGTCCAGATGGTTCTTGTATGTCCCCAGTGACGGAGACTTCCCAACCTCTCTGGGCAACCTCTTCCAGTGCTTGGTCACTGCACAGGAAAAGTTTTTCCTTGTATTCAGGTGGAACTTCCTGTGCATCAGTTTCTGCCCCTTCCCCCTTGTCCTATTGCTTGGCACCACTGAGCAGAGCCTGGCTCCATCCTCTGACCCTTCCCTGCAGAGACTGACAGACACTGATGGGGTTCCCTCTCTGTTGTCTCTTCTGGAGGCTGAGCATGCCCAGCTCCCTCAGCCTTTCCTCGTAAGAGGGATGCTCCAGATAGCAAAGTTGACAGGGCTCAGTATATGAAGAGAAGCTGTACATGCTCGGAACTTTCTTGAAACCATCTGTAATTCAGAATTTTTAAAAGAAGCAGATGAAGATCCAGGCTGTTTGACCAAAAAATTTGCATATTCTTATATACTGGAACAAATACCATTTGAGTAACCACAGTGGAATGGGTTTCACCAGGCACTTAAATAATTGAAACCACTGAAACTTAAATAGAATAATACTAAAAACAAAATTATGATTTTACTTTATTAAAAATTGTTGGGAACTGCAACTATGAGTCTGTTTCTAGACTGTTTAGGGATTAATTTGGTTTCATTTAGGGATTCATTGGTTCCATTTTGTTTCATTTTAAGGAAAGTTATTGCTAAAGGCTAATGGGTTCCAGGAATGATAAAAACAGATAACACTTGATGTTGATTATTCAACTTTACTTTTCAGAGTCTCTCATCATTTATGAGGACCAGATTTCTGGTTCTCAGAATAGTAAATGCCTCCTATGACAGTAAAGGAAGAATTTCTTCCCCCCTGCCCAGAAAGTTATCTCTGCATGTGCTGCCATGTGTAATATTTGAAACTTGGAATATTCGTCTCTTATACCTTGTCTGAAATATTTAGGACAAATGCTGCTTTTTGAGCTTGAAAACAGACAATTTAGTGTCTCTGCCAGTGTATGGGAAACACTGAGTTAGAATCATTATTATGCAAGTACTACTCTCTTTTTTGGTGGGAAGGGGTTGTTTGTTCTTTCGTCAGCAACCTGAAAGTCTTTGGTGTATTTTGTGGAAGTCACACGTGTAAGGAGGCAGAACGTTCTGCTCTAACCATGAAGAGCTTGTTCTGTAATCTCTTGTCTTGGGACTCTGAATTAATCAGATGCCTGCTCATAATTTACCAGGATCATTTCTAGACACTGCTGCATTTGAGGGACTGTTTATCCTGGCCAGATAAGTCAAAATACAAATCACTTGGAGAAGTGTGAGAAAAAACAGTAAGAACACTGCTGAGCTGTGTCTCACTTATGTTGATGAGATATTCTGAATTCAGGGAAGACTTCCCATTTCCTAAACTATCATAAGTGAGTGTTTAGATCCTTGCTCAGCTGATTCCCTATGTGTAACTTTGTCTCTCGAATGTTAAAGGAAGTTGGGATACTGTAGGCATCGGGGTTTTTTTACTGCCACAGATATTGAGAGGCTCAAATGACGCAGCACGGTGCTTTGGGCCACCAGCTGGTGCTGTAATTGCAAATTAGTTGAGCTGTAGCTTCAGATCCTAATAAAGTTATGCATGCTCCTGGGGTGTTTCTCAGACATGGGAGCGGAGCCATGGTCTGGGAATATCTGAGCCGGATTCATTTGGCTGATTGATTCTTACTCTGCACCTTCTGAGACAGCCTCCTGCTGCTCTGCGAGCGATAAAACCAGCACCTAAGTGCTGCAATACATTTTGTAACTCTGCTGCTGGATCTTGACCTTGTTCTGCACAGAGCCAGTGCTGGTCTCTCCTGTGACAGGGTTCACCCGTGATGGATGCTTGTGACCCAAGGCTGCTGAGGGGAGGAATTGCATCACTGCTGAGGGAGTTTCATGGGATGGGGGTCTGTCACTCCCTGCAGCAGTGTCAGAAAGGGCTGCTGGCACCTTCTGCCTTCGAGTGTGCTCTGCTGGCTGTGAAGTCAAGGGCTGCCTGTGCACAGGGATGCTCCAGAAATAGCAACTTGAGAATAAAGAGTCCAGTAAACTTATCTTGACATGTATAACTTTTTCAGAATCTTCCGTGAGATTTCACAATATTTCTACATAGTCTGTTCTAGTATTTCACTGCTGTTACTGTTAGGGGAATTTTCCTGTTATTCTTGTTTATGGAGGATGTTTTTAGTACATCCCCAGTTTTTTCTCCTCTGTGTTGAGTGGTTTGCTCTTTTATTTTGTAACCTTGTAACTCCCGTGTCTTTTTTTGACACACTTCTGCCTTGCCAAGTGTTTTCCCAATTTGTATGGCTGCTGTAGTCCAAAGTGTGCTACTTTGTGCTCCTGCTTGTAGAAAGCTAATTGGAGTTATTTTTTCTTACGCTTTAGATTTCACCTTGTATGGATAGGTGTCAGTACCATATACTTAGCATGCAGTGCTTCTCCCCTGCCCTAAATAAGTTGGGTAATGATGAAAGACAGTGCCTGTCACTTTTGTGTGATCTTCTGTCCTTCCTGGTAGGAAGGTGGTACTTTCCCTATAGTCTTATTTGTGCCCACATTACCTGAGCCAGATTATTACAAACAGTTCCCAAATGACCACTGGTAGTTACAGCTTCTTCTTTTCCCCACATACACTATTTCATGGCAAGCTACTCGTCAATGGATTTGCCACAGAAAAGGTTATAAAGTGGTAAATCTTACATTCCACAGGTAACTGGGAATCTTAGTTTTTATGAGCATGGTTTTCATACTTGGAGGTAGATTTGCCTCTCAACAGGAAGTCCCTGCTCTTGGCAGTAACTATACTATTTGGATTGTTTTGGCCAAGCCATTTTTAATATCATTAGATCTTGCCAAGTGAGTGCTGCTTACTTAATGGAGGCAAAGAAATTGTTTTATACATGTGTATTTCGTACAAATCTTCTTTTTTCTTTAATTTGTATGAAGGTGTTCCCTATGGCCTTACACTGCTCTATAAAAGACATGTGTGTTTTTTCATGAGGCTGTTCCATGAACTGAATGTCTTTACCTGATACAACAGTAGCTTTAGGTGGCTCAGGGTGCTGCTTCACCCCTTTGAAGGCTTTTCTAATTGTTTCTTTAGCTGTTGAGGTGAAGGAAACACAGGGTGCTCATGGTGGGTCCCACAGTGTGCTGTGTTTTGTGAGGAATTGTGAATAGTATTTGGTCCGTTCCCAGACTTTTCAATTTGCTTTGACTGCTCCCTTATAAAATGTTGGCTACTTTTCTGGCCATTGTTAGGCAGGAAGAGGTAAGACTGCATGCTGGTGCTTGTTACTGTATTTTTTCATTGGAATATTTTCATCAAAATGACTGTACTTTTGTGTTGGTTTTGGGTTATTTTTTACAGAAGTCTTGCTCCTGTGGACATCTGTGTGTGTCCACTTAATTTAGCAGATATTAGCTGTTAAAAAACACTGCCTGATGTCCCAGCTGGTAGAGGGAGATGTGTTGCCATAGCTGGATTTAAATAACCTCTGTCCTGCTTTGAGTGCAAATGCTGCTGTAGGTCTGACCCAGTACCATAAGGAAAACAGCTACTGACATCCAAACTACTGCTTTTAACAAGGCCTGGATTTGATTAGACTGCCTAGGTTGCTGGCAGCCTTAGATGCCTGGAATAAAAGTTTCTAAACCAAACCAGAACTTTGGCTAATTCAGAGCATTGTGCTGGTGGGGTAGCTAACCAATTTGCTGGGGCTTCTTTTCTCCTTTGGCCTGGAACAGCCTTTCTGCAGCTTTCTGCTGTGCTCACTCATTGCTGCAGTCCTCCCTGCTTGGTTTTGTTTCCCGTGAGTCCATTTGTCTCAGTTTTTGTAAAAAGCCCCGAAGCGCTTCTGAAGCAACTTGCATGAGGATGCAGAAGAACTCTTACATGGGTAGCATGTGCTTCTAATGGTTTATGGTTACATTATCCTCGCTGGCATGCTGGTAGATAGATTCAGAAGTAGTGTGCAGTCTGACAAAATATGATTAGTCTGCACTTACTGGTACACGTAGTGTCTGGGAAACCCTGATGTAAGTCTTGAAAGGCTTTATCTCAACAGTCTTGCTTGATAGCCTTTGGGAGCTTTTTTCCAAAACAAATGACTCACAGCCCTTAGGTACTTCATAGGGGCAGTAAATGCTGTTCTTTGTACATGGGAGGAGGGAGAACAAGCAGTTTACCTTTTTGCTTTTAAAGATAAACTCTATAAACAAAACAACCCCCACAACTAACATGCTGATGTAGAGGAGGAAAAAGGTCACAACAGAAGAAAGTTGAAAGTATATAATTTTCTGCAGTCTGTAATAAGGTTGTTAGTGTTTTCTGGAACATTACCTGTTCGTTTTATGCATGGAGATGTGTAAACTAAGTTCTGTTGACTTTGTGTCACATTACATTAACCAAATTTTATCCTTACATTTCATCGCCTGCTTTTTCAGAAATGACTGGACAATTGAATATGCAGAAATGGAAACTGGATTAGACTATATCAGGGACCAGCTAACTGAACTGTGGTTTTAGCGTATGACCACATATGGCATAAAGCTGTTAATAAAACTACCCTTTTCTCTCTGTCTCCCTGCAAAATACCTATTTAGGGTTGGTAGTGCAGTCTGTTTGCTTACCTCAAGTTAGCAGCTGATCAGGTAATGTATTCCAGAATATGAATGCATAGCTAGTCTGAAAAGGCTGTATGGTGTTAATCCCCTTGTCTTGTGTATCACTTGCCTAAAAGAGGGCTTTTGTGAGGCAGGTAACAACTGAAGAGAACTAAATCTTTTTAAGTGTGTAGCTGGTGTTATCAAATTGCGTGCTACAGCACAGAAGTATTCTTGAGTTAAGAAACAAAAAGATGCCCATCAACACACCAGAAAAACCCAAACCAACCAAACAAAACCAAAAAAACCCCACCCAAGCTGCCTCAAAACTCCTTGTTTGCAAGCAGACCTGAAGGCCCTGGTTAGAGAGTAGGATTCCCAAAGCTTCTGTGAAGAGGGAAGATGCAGAAAAGTCCCTGTGTGGTTTAAAGATTAAACCTCCGAGTGTAACTGTTAAAAGGGTGTTGTGACACTGGAAAAACCCAGCCTAGTAGTAAGGGCTGTAAATAGCAGTCAAATGTTCTCTGACATGAAGCTTAAGGTATCTTAGCACTGAAATGACTGTGAGAGACAGTAACATCATCAAATGCTGGTTAAAATAAGGCAAGATTGCCTGGAAAAGGTGGTTTCTAAAATGAAGCTGGAGCTGGAGGGGGAAGATAATAACAATGGCTGGAGTGTTGATCTAGAGCAGTGAAAGCCACGTTCCATTTGGAGCCCGGCAACAGCCATCTTGTACAATGAGAGAGGCCCCTGGGATGCCAGCTGGATTGTGCTGCCTTTATGCGTTAAAATAGCGTTTTCCGATAATTACTGCTGGATTAGCTGAACTAGTGAAAATCCCTGCGCAGATAAAGCTTTCTGGCACTTGCAGCCAGCACAAACCTAAACAATGGATATGCTGATAAGGAGTCTTAATTTTCTAGTGTGAGCAGAATTGTTCTTCAGCTCACCTTTGCGTTATAGTTACTCCTCTAAATAATTTATTAGCGCAAATCATCAACGAATGTAAAACTTTACTTTTAAATACTCTTATCCCTGCTGGAGTTTGCAAGTCTTTTTTTCGTTTGGAAAGTATAGTGGTTAGTGTTGGCCTCTACCTTTTTATTTCTTTGATGTATTTTTAATATTTAAAACCACAGAATAAAAGCCTTAACTGGCTAGAGCTGCTGTTCTGTTTGGGCTGTTTGTATTCCTACTTTCTAGATTGGATTTCTAATTTCAGTTTAATGAGAACTACTTCCTTATATGTAATGATTCACTGAATAAACTTGGGGAAGAAAAGATAAGCAGTAAAATTAAGTACAAAGTAGTAGTATTTTCAGTTTAAATACTGGGCTCTCAGTGTGAGATAAGGTGTCGTGACTTATGCTCCTTGAAAAGGGGGAAATAGAATAGCTGACATCCAATTCTAACTAATATTAGAAGAAAGTGCCTAAATATATCTTCCAGTTTTGATAGTAATGTAATAAATGCACTCTTGCTAGATAAGGGGTTTTTTGGACCTTATTGCTATTTTGAAAACTTTATTTTCCTGTTTTTCTAGTAAAGGAAGGCAGCAACTACTTTTGTCCTTGCCCTAAAGGAAAAAAAATATTTTTATCAGAACTTTAAAGGACTTCCCGACCTGGTAATACCATTGGGTATAAAGGATTGCACAGTGGAATTTTTTTAATATAATGCATTATGTGTACAATATAACATAGGAAAATACAAAAATCTGTAGACTTTTTTCTTCTGAGTGATGTTTTAATCAGATTTTGGCTGTTCCAGAGTCAAGTCTTGTGCCCAAGTACAGATACAAATTCACATGCAGAGTTTTGGATTTGTTGAATAATTATTTGTATTTGTTCATGCAGATAGGCTTGAAAGTGTGATTTGTCATGTCTGGGAAAGTTTAAAATAGAGGACTCTTGGGAAATACAATTTACTATCACCAGTAGATGTGATGCAATTTGTTCTAAAACTTTGGGGTAGAGGTAGGTGGTAATTTAATGAAACAGAACATGGATATGTGCCTGTTACTGTAGATCCTAGTGTTTAACAGATTAACAAATTGTCCTGTTTTCAGCTAGGACACACATTTAAGATTAAAGTAAATGTGAAAGAGAGGTGCCTTTCAAGTCTTAAAATTGAAGTTTCGTCTCTAAACATGAGCATTTGCAAAGCAAGGAGAACAACTGGAGAGACAGCTGAATCGCTTAGGAATTGGGAGCAGGAAAGCAAGGCAAACACAGTTTCTCACTGTTTAACTTGGTAACTGTTTTTCTGGTGTGAAGGCAGATCTCAGTGACAACATTTGAGAAGCTAACAAGCAAAGCATCCTAAAATGGGGGAAACAAAGTATTGCAGTCTTAAGCAATAATTACGTTGCCAAGAAGTTTGAAATACTAGAAGAGCTGCTCTCTAGAAGAAAAACCAGTGTGTAATTCATGATAAAGATGCTGATCTTTCTATAAATCTATAGTAACTTTTATGACCTTGCATAATAATTTATTCATTTCTTCTATGTGGGTGTTGTCTGCTCTGGAGTGAGACTGCTATTTCTTCTTTTCACTGTGTAACCATTTTGGTAGAATTTTGATGATAGACCTATTTCAGAAAGGTGAGATTTGTTGAGAAATAGTTTTAGTTTTTACTCATTGACATGACAATGCGAATGTCCATTTGTGCTGGCTGCTCTGCATGGGTAAAACCCCTCCAAACAAGTGTTTCAAGCACACATCTGCGTTGATACACTTCTGTTCAAGGGCTGTGTGCTTACTGCCACTGCACTCTAGCTGCTTAATTTTTATTGCAAGAGATACTTGAAATAGCTGACATTGTGGGAAAATCAAACAGCTTCTACTCAGTGTTTCATGGTGCATCCAGATCATCCAATTTTCTAGGACAGAATGTTAGATGTAATGAATGCACAAATGTTAATGTTAATTATTAACTAGATTGAATTAGTTACTGCAGTCGTCTATTGGTGTTCAAACTTAAAAGTGGGTCACTGAGTCTCAAAATACTTTTGCAATGAATTTTAGCATTGATTTTTGTATTTCTCCTTGTGCTGTTCTTTTCCTGCTAGTCTGGAGAAGAAGAGTAGAGCACTTCAAGCCTTTTGCTTGTAGCCTCATTAGTGTACAGTTAACCTGTCCCTTCTTTTAGAATTACACATTAGCACATACATGACAGGACAGATGCCTCTGAATCCCTTTGCCAGCTCCAGAAAAAGGATTTCACTTATAAATAAATATATAAACAGTGGTAGAATTTTTAGATCATACGACCTTTACCACATTGTTATTATCAAAGTCATTAACTGATGAAGTCAACCTTCATACTTTGGGAAATGCAAAATTTTTTACTGTTAGTTGTTAAATAGCACTGTATGAAGGATATTCAGAGGAAAAACTGATCACAGGTTTGAATGATTATAGGTTAATTTAAGCTGCATTTAAATAGAAGAATGTATGCAATTGAGATTATACCTCAGGGACTAGATTTTAATGACAAGCCTTAATACCTTGAGGGAAGTGTATTAGTAAGAATTGCTGGGAGAAGTGAGGAATTTGTGGGGTTGTTGTATGAGCTGGAATCAGGAATTTCTTCAAGTTAGAGATTAAAATCTTGACTGACTTGCAGTCAGACTTGGAAGAAGAGCTGCTGAAGTAGCTGTGTGAGTAGCCACTTCAGGAAGGATATTACTAATATGTAGGGTATAGGAGGAGTGGAAAAATAGTAGTTTAGAAAGTGATATTGAGAGATAAAATGATGTGGGAAAGAAATCAGAGTTATTCAAAGTGAGACTGACTTAGCCTTGCCAAAAAGTAATTTGGATCAAAGAAGAGAGGAGTGCAAGAAAAATGTGCTATTCAGTGAGTAAATGCAGTACTTTGGCATGAAAATTGAATTCATATTTCAATATAGGTGATAACTTTGACTGCATTCAGTGGCAAATGTAAATAACCCATAATTGATGTGAAAGCAGAATGCTTCCAGATTGTGTCAACTTGATGATGATAACCTCTCCTTGATTTGTGAAATTTCTGTGTGGAAACCTGTGCTCAAAGAGGAGACTAGAGCTCTACTGTAGAGAGGCATATAAGTGGAAATTTAGTATTCCTTTGTTTTGCACATTATCATAAATGTCTCTACTGAATGCACAACATGAGGATGCTCATTAGATTTTCCTGTACAAGGAAGCAGTTGTAACTGGGGTAATTTTTACACATCAGTGTTTGCTCACTACACCGTTACAGGTCTTGGGTTGCTGAAGAATTCATTTGTTTAGAGCTGCTTGAATAAGGCCCAGAACTTTGCCTTACCCTGGTGCCCTCGGAAATGAGGACAAGATCGTCAAGAGCTGTGTTTATATTTGAAGTGTTTTGTAGTACAGACTTGTTAAGAGATGTCAAAAATTCATGAATCAATCTTACGTGTTTTGTTGGGAGGGGAATATGAAAGAAATAAGGCTTATTGCTTATTATTTAATATTTAGACATTTATTTGGTAGTACACATCAGTGATATAAATATTATGTGGTTTATTTAAACCTCTTGCTTTTAGGCTTTGAATATTTGAACTACCAGCAGTGTTTAAGATCCTCATTTAAAGGCTACAGAAGGAGAGGCTGCTTGAAACTTCAAGTGTGAAATGCATGTTGCTATTTTTGGGAAGAGCATTCCAATAAAATGAGGTGCTAAGGCAGAAATTGTCATAAATAAGGCACTTATATATCTGCAATTCAGTGGGGTGTTCTCAAAGAATTTTATTTCTTCTAGAGTCATACACTGTCTTAGTCAAGGTGGGAGTTCTTGGGGTTTATCTGCTCCTGTCACCTTGGCTGGGTTGCTTAAAGCCTTGTCCAGATGAATTTTGAAGTCTCCAAGAATGGAGATTCCACAGCTCCTCTGGTCAGCCTCTGACAGTATTTAACTGATTTCTTGGTGCAACTTTTCTTTGCCTGGTTAAAATCTCCTTTTCTGCAATTTTTGATTCTCTCTCACCTTTCTGTAGTGCACTTCTGAGAAGATTGTGACTCTTATTCGCTGTAATTCCCTGCTGAGTAGTTGAGAAGTGGCCATTATGTTCCTGCCTTAGCTGGAGACTGAACAAGCACGGCTGTGAATCCACTCCTGGTGCATCTTTTCCTCTAGCCTCATTAATGGTTTTCTCTTGGATTTGCTCCAATTTGTCTAAGTCTTTCCTTCCACTGGAGAGCCCAAAACTGGGCACAATGTGCCAGATGCAGTCTGAATAGAGGGGAGTAATCACTTTCTACATCACTGAGGTTGTTTTGTCCTAGGTGCAAGTTTTAGCCCTTGCCTCCACATTTCTTGAGGTTTCTATTACCTGATTTCTCCAGCCTGCTGAGAAACCTCTCAACAGTAGCTCTACTGTCCAGCATACCAGCCTATCCCAATTTACGGAAATGCATCCACAGACTTGCTGGAGTTGCATTACATCCCATTTTCCCGGTTGTCAACAAGTGCATTGAACAGCATCGCAGCTGGTATTGACCCCCCTAAGAAAGGCCCCAGTCACAGCTTACCAGTAGATGTCAAGCTGCTCCCTACAACCCTTTGAGCCTCTGGCTCCCCAAACCGTGGTTCTTGTTCTGCTGGAGGACGGTCGTGGCATTTGTCGTTTTCAGGAACTTGTCTTGATCACCCTGTAAAGCTGTTAGAGGGGCCACACAATGTCACCATGGTACCTTCACCTGTGCTGGCTGCCTGCTGTTCAGTGGACTCTCTGTATCCAGTTCATCAAACTGGAGCCACTAACTTTATTTCCTTCTAATGCAATACTCAGGCAGACCTGGAAAGTCTGAGAACAAAACTTGCTTCTGAGACCAAGGCAATTACATGTAGCCTTTTCTTGTACTTTGCTGCTCACATTTTCATGACTAATCCATAAAACCATAAAAGGCTTGGGTTGGAAGGGATCACCCAGTTCCAACCCCTGTGTCATGGGCAGGGACACTTTCCACTAGACCAGGTTGCTCAGAGCCCCGTCCAACCTGGCCTAGTTCTCATTCATGTCAATGTCAACCTGGTGTTTAAAAATAAGTGTTAAATTAACAAAATAGGGTGCTGGGTTTTGGTTTTTTTTCTTAGGTGAAATTCAGCTTTAGAAAGACTATTCCTTCCTGTAATGAATCTTTCTTGTATGAATTGCATATTCATGTGTTAACACCGGGGCTAGAATGTGTCACTCGAAGATTAGCCACCTTCCCTTTGCACAGCTCTCTACATCAGAGGTTGCCCTTGTATTAAATAGGTATTGTAAAAACGCTGCTCTCTTGCTGTTCCAAGAGGAGCTGGGCATTGGTTATCTGAAAGTAAAATGAGTTACATGATCTGTGGTGCTGGTAATGTAATGATGGATTCTGTTGCAGCCTGTTTGGGAACTCGGATTGCCTGCGGAATCTGGGCTCTGAAAACTGTGATTTGTACCATGTGTCGAAAGCTTAGGAAATAAAGTAAGAAGGTCACTTTTTGTTAAAATATGTATAGAACATAGGAAATGTATGTATGTTAAGTGGTTTTTCACAGAAAGTCATCAGCTGTCAGTCTAGTTGCTGAAGATGTTGTTTTTCATGCCTGCTTAAAAAGGCTTTCCACAGTATGTTGGGCTCAGATTCAAGGAATCATAGCAAAGAAAGCAACAAGCCCTCAAAAAATAGGCTATTTGTAGGAAAGAAGTAATGTGTCTGGCTGGCTTTTGGCCCTGGCCTTTTATGACCTTCAGGTTAAAAGATTTGAACTTTTCAATCTGTCATGATAGTTCCTATTTGGTAAAGATACTGATTTTGTGGTTGATAGCTTTGTTCAATTACAGGGTACCCTGGTGCTTACAGATTGGGGTTTTTTTCAGAGTTTTTTTACCATTAGCTTTGACAACAGAGACACAAACCAAGGAATTGATTTTTGATAAAAATCTGTCTTGAGCTAGGTGAAAGATCATGGTAGGAGTCTTCTGCTCCTGTTTTACTGTTGAGTAAAATCACTACCCAGACAGAATTAGCCTTTACTGTGGCAAAACCTTTGGCTGGTGATGCCGCTGTATTGAATCTGCTTTGAGGAAATGGAATCTGTTTCAATTACTGCATAGATCCTGCACAGCCTTTTAGTGTAAGCAAAGTAGTAAATGCCCTGAAGAAATATGTTTGAAGAATCAGTGGAAAAATGGATTTGATTATAACAATGTAATATTTTCAGGAAAAAAATCAGGATAAATTACTGAAGGTGCCATGTCTAAGAGAACACCCCTGTGTAAGAGGATAAAAGAAAACAAGAATATGGATGAGTGCACGGAGCAAGCATAAACTAAATTATCTTATTTCATGGTTCTGTGGAGTCTAAATGTAGGACTTTATTTTACCAGTATAAAAATAATGGCTACAAAGATTTCCCCTGTCAGTGTAAATGTCTTATAATGAAATAGTTGGCCTCTGTATAGTTCTGATTTTTTTTCAAAATGTTTGTTGGAAACATTTATTGAAAAAAAAAATCTTCATGATTCTCTGTGGGATGAAAATATCTAGAAAATAGTGGAAGAAAGTGGGAAAGTGTTGCTCTTGTCACTTGCAGATTGTTTCATTGAAAATCTTACCTCCAAGGTAAAATAATGAAGCCTTCTAATAAAGTTTTTCCATGAAGTTATCACTAGCTTTGCATACAAAGCAAAGACCAAATCTGTGTATAAAATTCTACCATATCCACATTCTTCCCTGTCTCAAGCTTGGAATCTTAAATAAACCTAGTCACTTTTTTTGACAGTAAATTTTGGACAAACTGATGCTTCAAAGTAAGTTCTTCACCGAGATGTAAAAACCTCGTGTTTTATTTTAAGCCTCCAAAGTATTGTCTGTACCAAAGCTGTGCCTGCTTTTTGGACACGTATAGAATTCTGTAGATCCAAATTTGTTATAAGGAAAGCCTTGAACCTGCAATGCAAGCCATGAAAAATTGTTTCTCTTAACAGACACAAAAATAGATAAATATCTGGGTAGTACAATAACACAAACAAGTATTTGTACAAATACATATTAAGGCTAGCAGATAACCTATGGAAAATTAAGTCATGAGCATGAAGTCTTGAGTTTGATCGTGGTGTTTTTGGATAATAGTTTTGAGCATCTCTGGTTTCCTAGAATGGAGTGTGTACTATGGATGATGAAAATTCAGAATTCTATACTTTTTAAGGGACCAAATGGTTGTTCCTTCTGTCTGCTGAAGTAATTGCTTAAGAACACCCCTAACTTTGTGTGTTAAAGGATTTTAGTTTCTGTATCTCTTAAAAAACTGGTATTTGGTTTTGGGTAATTACACAGTCTATTTAAATTGAGAGTTGAGAAGTGAAGTACCTTAATATCATCTTCGGTTTGTTATGAAAGTTGGACTTCACAGAGTATTTATGAATTTAAGGGTAGATAAAATTAGTCACATATGTCTAATATATTTTATTAATACTGTATTACATTATTGCATATTATATAGTTAACCACTGTTAATACAACTAGTTTCATGCTATTCAAAATCCATGTTTTTCAGTCTGCTTTTCTTAATTCCTGTTAATGCTTTCAGTTTTTTTAAGGTTTGTCTTTGTAGTGTCAGTGTTTGTTGGTTTGACTTGTCATATTCTCTTAGATATTCCTGATTTCCTTTGAGAGAATAGGTGAATTTCTTATGTGAGTCAGCATATGACAAGCCTAGAGACAATATTGAATTGCCAACACAAAAATTACTTTGTCCATTGCCTGAAATATGGCACGTGAAACATTCGGGTAGAGAAAATTTCTTTGGGTTTGAAATTGGTAATTCTGTGTGAGAAGTAGGCTTTCATTTGACATCAACCTGCTGTTCTAAATAATATTTCTCTTTCTGCCTGCATGTCCTGCAATTTCTTTCAGCTGTTTGATATTCACCTGCTGCTGTGAAACAAGCTACAAATGCAAAATCATCAAGGAACAGATTTATAGCAACAGGAGAAATTTATGAGAATTTTCTGGCTCTGAGAGCAGACTTCTCCTAAATTAATGTTAAATGCTTTTATGCACAAGATGAAAAGCAATTTTCTTTCAGTGGAAGGTGCTCATTGAGCAGAGAAAGTTTGTCCTCAGCAAACTGTGTACCAACTAAAACTCTGGAGTGTTGCAGAATCCTGTGCCAAAAGCAAAGCACCTTTCCTTTGCCAACTATTAATCCCAGTGGTTCAGTTCCCCCTGCTTCTCAGCAGTCCTAGTTTTATTTCTCGTTGGGACTTTCCCTTGCAGGATTTTCTGCTGGTTTCTGATGTTGCAGCTAATCTGTATTCTGAGTAGTTCATGAGGAGAAAAAGTGGGAGAGATGAATGAATCTCTCGGTTATCAGAGACGGAAAAGTGGGAGAGATGAATGAATCTCTCAGTTATCAATCAAAAGTTTTCTAGGCACAGGCAAGTACAGGAGAGCTGTAAGCGAAGCAATCTGGGATTTCTCCCTCTGCATTCACCCTCCTTTTTAACAGCCACTCTTGTTTGAGTTGTATCTGCTGGAAGGAATCAACAAGGACTCTTGTGCTGTGAGGGGTTGTAGTGTCTGAAGAAGAATCCACATGGAAACAGGTCAGATGAAACAGCTGGTCCTAACTGAGTCTTATGTTAAAACCTAAATAGCAAGTAAATTCTGTACTGGCTGAAGTGTTGGAGTGGGCAAGCTGCATCATTTGAAGTTGGGTGCAAGTAGCACAGCGTAGTTCCTTCTGCTGTACCAAGCATGTGATGTTCCCTTGCCAGCACCATGTGCCACTGGCTTTTAGTAATGCAGGGAAAGTTGAGATTCTTACTTCTTGGCTGAGGATGAGTTAGAGAAACTTAACTTACTGAACTCCTAATGGTTTATATTTTTCCATGATGTCCTGTTGATGGTGTAGATGTCTTGCTGGCAGGAGGAGGTGATAATTGTTATACTCAGTCTCCTCTGAGATGTCTTTCTGGCTGAAGTGCTAAAGTTCAAGAAAGGAATAAAATTAAAGCAGCTGATTATGAGTTAAAACAGAAAGTAACTCAAAGTTCTTCCCCTCTCCTCACTCACATCACCCCTGTCAACAAATTCAAGCCCATTCCCCTACTCCCAAAAATAAATACTGAGCTATGTAATTGAGTTCAGTCTGGAGCATATTTGAGGGCATAGGAAACATGCCTGTGTAACTTCAAGATGCTGAAAAGTAGCTTAACGGTTAAGCCAGATGAGCAACTTAGAATACATGGCAACTTTGTCTACAGTGTCTGTTTTAGTTAATAGAAAGTAGTGATACAGTATATGTAGAATTTTGTGTTGGTTTTGGGTGGTTGGTTTTAATTTTTTAATAGCAAAACAGAGAACACACATTTTCACTGTGATGTGCCAGTTGGGGTTCAGGAGCAAGCAGGGAAAACTACCTTCCAAAACACCACCACTAAGATATAGACCTTTATATCTGAACGAGCATTTAGCTGCTTTTCGAAAATGTGTATTTTTAAGATGTTAGAATTGGAAATGTTTAGTGTTTCTTTCTAGCTTTGCGCCACATGGTTTGAAAATCCTAAACAGGCGTTTGATGAATCAGTGTCTCTTTCCATTCCTTCTGCCCCACAAAGACTGCACATTTTAAGAACATGTTGTTATGTCTCTGTAAATTGAGACCATAGCAGGAAAAAAAAAAACCCCTGAATCACCAGAAGCAGTGGTAATGGGATATAACTTTTTAAAACCCTCATTGTTACATTACTAACAAAAATACTAAATGTTGAGAATCAGAACAATCACAGCTTTTCCTTGCTTTTGTTAGTATATTTAAATGATCTTTTCTGTGGCTGCAATTGTGCTGTTTTTCATATGAGTTTGATCCTTGAAGTATGTTTATCTTTTTTAGTTCTTGAGAGAGGAAAACCAAGCATCAACTTCTTGTGGAGAGGGAAAAAAAAATAAGGCTTAGGTCAGCAGACTGGATTGGTGTCACTGTGCATTGAGCTTAAGAACTTGGGATGTGAAAGAATGAACACATTCCATCTGGGCGAAAGAATGATGTCTGCTAGGGTTCAGTTTGCTATGGTTTTTGAGCTTTTTTGTATGATCTCATCACTGGAGGAGGAAAGTATATTCTCCCATAAGAATAATCTTATGATTCATTACTACTGTGGTTTTTTGTGTGAGCCTTTTGAGTGCCAGACCTCCCCCCACTCTTCCACCCCAAATAAAAACCAGCCACCCTGTCTTTGGCTTTATATGGTATTGCTGTAGGTGGACTTACCCAGAATAATGGCTGGCTTTAACAATCAGAGCCTTACATCTTTGTCTGGAGAAGAACTCCTCCTAACATATATTTATCCAGCTATTTGTCAAGCTTTACATTTTGGGAAGAGAGCTTGTACACTTTGTCTCCTAAGGTTTGGTAAGCACTTTTTTGCATGAGTGTTCCCTTGAATGAATTTTCTGTTTTCTGCAAATAATTTCATGGACTTAGTTTAGTGAGTTTACTTGGGAACATATGATTTCTCAGTTTTCCTTAGTTAATATTTCACTCTAGTTCCCCAATCCACTTCCCTAATAATTTAGCAATCAGTTCTTGGAGCAGCTGTGCATTTTGGCACTAGCACGTGAAGCTGGAGATGCTCAATCTCCCACATCCCCTAATCAACTCATATATTGAAAAGGTACAGGCTAATCCAAGTCTAATGGTTTCTGGAACCATTACACCCCACCAGGAAGAGGAAAATTTGCAGATAGGCAAGTAAACCCAGTAGGATGCTTTTGAAGGCCTAATGGCATGGCAAAGAGATGAAGACCATTTTTTTTTTTTTTTTTTTTTTACTCTTGCAATATGACTGTAGACAGTTTGTTTATTTGCCACCAGTGTAAAGTAATCTGTCTGTAAAAATCTGCATTTGTGATCAGACCAAAGTGTCTCTGGCGCAGTGAATGAAGGAAGCCATCCTAGCACAGGTCATGTAAGGGACACACGTGTTACAGCAAACCCTGGGGACTGTGAAGAGCTCATGTATAAAAACTGAGATGGGTGAAGACCTGTTTCCTAACAGAATTACAGCAGGGAGGTGTCATAAGTGTGAAAAGCAAGAAATACAATAAATGATACCATTCTGATTCACTTGGCTCTTGTTCCTTTGCACTGAAGTTTAAGTTCATAGATATTTGTAGAATACAAGAGACTGGTTCAGATCCTAGTAACAGTCTGTATGCTAAAGTCAGAATTTTCCTAGATAAAGGTGGCTCTTTGGAAAAAACCTAACTGTTATTTTTTATTAGTCATGAGCTAATGGTGTGGATTTTTGATTTGGTGTAACCCTCTGAAGTTAATGGAGTTCCAGTATGCATTTTATTTTTAGGGGGTTTTTGATACATAAATACTTGCTGGTGTCTAATTATAATATACAATATACTGTGTTCAGATGCTAAACTACCAAAGGGCCACTGAAGAGCAGAACTAAAGATTCTTTTCATTAAAGCTCATGCCTCCATGCTTTTCTTCAAAAGGAAGTGTAATCACTTCAGAGAACTTACTACTAAGAGTAAATGAATAAATCTCCCCTTCACCTACTAATGTGCCATTATTGAACCCTGGAAAAAGGCTAGCATCCTGTACTGGTTTAATTTGTCTCTGATAGGGATAGCTCCATTTTTCCATCTTACTCTTGCAGTCTGATAAACAAAGTGATGGTGGTGGGAACTGTTGGCTGGAGGGGAGTATGTCACCTTCAAATTGATACCTGGATATGAAAATTACACACCTGGAACACCGAAATTTTAGTTACAGGATTTGTATGAAATGAAGGCAAAAGGTTTATTGTATAGTGATTGAAAAGATCAGCTGGAAATTGTTTGTCATTTTTAAAAGTTTGTAAATCATCTCATTTTTATATGGCTAAGAATCTTTCCCTGTTATGATAATTGTGTTATTTTAAATGGAGCATGAAGTACTTGAGATCTAGACTTGGTTAATACTTCCAGTTACACGACATAGCCTGAGAAGTGGAACTAAAAATAGTTTAGCAGTTGTTAAAGAAAAGCTAGAAATTCGACTCAAGGTCATCTTATTTGCACTTGTGAAGTGTGCCACTTGAATACCGAATAGTTCTGAAATGAATAGGTTTTTCTTCTTATTTTTTTCTCTTTTCTTTTTTGGTATGTTAAATAAAATAGTGTAAAAAGTTTTATAAACTTAAGCTGAATAAGAGCACCTGAAATGTGATGGTTTGTCCTATTACTTAAGTCTTCTGGTCACATTACTCAGTCACTTTCTCTGGTTCTACCTTTGTTGTAGTTGGAACATATTACCTTAGAATCATAGTCTCAATTTTTAGTAGAACCTTTTTTTTTAATCTGTCTGGCACATGACTGAGTAGAAGTTGTTTTTTGGCAAGAACTCTGCAAACCACGTGGCTCTGCTTCCAAATCAGTATCTAGGTCCTGCCACCTATGGTTTATCCTGCCTGTGATTGATCCAAATTGAAATATAGCCAAAATGTATTATGGGTTCAGAAGTTTTCTAAGTTTACTGTCAGGCACTTTAGAAAAACCACTACTGTTTGTCATGTACTTTGTGAACGGTACAGAATGTTTCTAGGTTTGAACGTTAAGATGTGTGCCAAAATATCTAAAAATAAAGAAATCAAGTAGGTTCTTGCACTGCCCTCTTCTCAAGTGAGGGAACCATATTTCACTGTGGCATATATTTAATGGGACTGTGAAATGCCTAAAGGTTGTACCAGAATTTATTTTCTTTGCATTTAATCTTTCTTCCTGGATCAGATGTGGTCCTTCCAGTCTTAAATTGTAAACTATGCTTAGAAAAGAAGCACTTCAGTTATGTATATTATGATTTTAATATCCCTAAATTGAGCTACAAGAAGAGTGGTCTAATTAGAGGTTGTAATCCCATTCTGATTTAGTTGTTGAATAGGTGAGGGGATTAGAACACGTGCATTTTTAAAATTAAGAACCTATTTCCTCATTTGATCATGAATCTCTCGTGCATGAGAGACATGATCTCAGTATTCTCTCTTGTCTGTGAGCCTTGAAAAGTGTCCCAGTGTTGCACTTTTCTAATTGTTAGAGAGCCATGGGAAGTGTGATAGAAATTGATTCTGTTTTCTCAAAAATGTCGATATTGAAAGTTAACAAAACAGTTGGATGCACTGCAGAATTTTCATGTGTTGGGAGATGTAAATAAGATACTGGGAAATTCAGCACGGTCTTTGGAAAAAAAACCCAACCCCCCCCCCCCCCTTCCCAAACCAACCATCCAATAAAAACCACAAAAAATCCCAAGACAGATGGGTGGGGGAGGCATCCTTTCCCTCTTTCATAAAATATGAAGAAATACTCCTTTACTTTCCTATGAAGAATGCATGTCTCTTCAGCCTTCTCAGTTTTCCAAATGGCAGGCCACATTCCTTGCAAGCCAGGCATCATGTGCTTTCTATAATGTTGGATGTGCTGGAGTGGTATGTTCAGAGAATCTGACTTACTGATAAGAAATCATTCCTTTCTATTTTTATTTCCTGTCTGCATCTGGACATTTCCCTCAAAGACAACCTGCATGGTATCACCCTTTCTTCTCCTAATAAATAGTCTGTTTCTGGTATGTTCTGGTTTCATGTGTTTCTTACATGATGACATTCATGATATTCTCCTTTTTAACTTCAGGCTGTACCTCAGCTTCCAGATGACTGGCATAATCAGGATTAGCTACTGATGGCAGTCTCTTGATGAAATTGCACTTTTTGGTAATCAGTAGAGCCTTTTTTCAGGGAGAAAATCTTACACCTGGGTGTCAACTGTTGTAAAATGTGTCGAAACCAAAATGCGTTTCATTTATGAGCTGGTGAAATTTTTGTGCTGGACTTTATCCTGTGTGTGTTTGTTTTCTTCCCTATATGTTAAAAGGTACAAGGGTCTTCCAATTCTCATCTCTTGTAGAAGTAATTTCCACTGGGAAGTGTAGACTGTATGAAGCTAGTGCAGCTCCAGATTCTTGGCTCTTTGGTCTTTGCAGAAAGCTTTGTATATGGTTGTGGCATTTAATTAAAATTCATGGCTGGTGGTGAGGAGAAAGGAAGGGGAAAAAAACATGCAAGGGGGAAAAGTGCAAAAATAAAAAATGAATACCTTCTTGATCTCTTTTATTAGTTCTTAGGCCTGTCTGTCTGGACCACAGCTTGTCAGAATGAACACATGTAAGCAAAATGTCAAAGTGCTGATGGTTTTGTATTCAGAAAGGTGGAGGTTTCAGCAAGTTGCAAGGAGTATGGCTTTAACATTATGAGTTAAAAAAAAGAAGTTAACCAGAAAGATGATGCTTTTCCATAAGTAATTTTATTTTCTCCTCCACTTTGTGTATTAACAGTGAACAGAGTATCTGCCAAGCACGAGCTGCTGTAATGGTCTACGATGATGCCAATAAGAAATGGGTACCAGCTGGTGGATCAACTGGATTCAGCAGAGTTCATATATATCATCACACAGGCAACAACACATTCAGAGTAGTGGGCAGGAAGATTCAGGATCATCAGGTAAGGAAATCTTTGAAGATTTGGAATATTAAGAAATAAGTCTGCAGCAAAATTATGGGGCCAAAAATTAATAAATCAGATTTTTTTTAGCTGAAGTAGCAAAACTGTTTTATTGCTTTTTCCCTGTGAACTAAGCACTTTGCGTACCACCAAGGCAATAGTCCTTTTGCCATTCCTTCCTACAGAAATCTATTTATAAAGGTTAGTGGTGTACACAGAAGTCATCTGGTTCTTTTAAAGCAAAGTGGCAACCTAAAAGCTTTTCTCCCTCACTCTGTGCTGTGAGCTGCAGTCTGTGTAGACACCAGCAGTTCTTTTAGCTCTTCCTATCTCATGAAAACTTGGATGCATGATGTCTCATTTCCCCAGATCAATTTGTTCAAAAAATCCTTTTGATATTTGGTAATGCTGATCATCACCACTTTTAAGAGAGTGAGAAGAGGGAGTAACAGGGATTACATCTTAATTTCCTTGATGAAGTTACTGGATCATGATTAAATGACAAATTAGCACTCTGGAAATGCTCTCCTGTTTGATACTTGGGATGGGGTTAAAAACCTAATCTTTTGTTTGAGGAAAGCTTCTTACATTTATTACTCTCCCTCCCATCATTTCATAGAATTCTTTTGGTCTGTTCTTGCTTGTTTATCACACACCTGAAGCCTAGACTGATAATCTCCTATGTGATTTGTTATTAAACACTTACTCCAAGTAATAAATGGTCTCTATGCATTCATCTGAGAGCAAATGTGGGGGTTTTTCTCCCATTATTCAGCAGAAACAGGTGAGAGGATATAGTTATCCAAGTGCAATGGGATCCTCTTAGTGGATGGCTAGTAGTAAATGGTTGCCCTAATACCTCGAATTTATCATCTTTTGTGTCAGCCATAACAATCTTGCAAAACAATACGCTGTGGTCCATGGTACAAATCCAATAAACTGCTGCTGAGAGCCCTGCAAGCCAAGGGGTGCAGCAGCCACAGGGAGAAGGTGATAACTTGGTTAAAAAAGAAATCTAACAAATACTCTGTGAAGTTCATGGGAAAACGAGTTTCTGAATTTCAGATGCATATTCACATCAAGTAGTCTGCTGCTGGAAGTCAGAGCTGTTGATGTTACTACATTGCTGTTGGAAACATCGCTGCATCTTTTGAAGTGAGAACACTTAAGCTACAAAAGTTGATACAAAATATCTCATTAGTCCCCTTGTGTATTCTCATCACTGATTACAGACAGCATTGGAATTAAAATTGAAATGGTTATGTGCTTTCAGCATTGTGTTTTACAGATTATGGGTCGTGAATTAACCCGTGTGGCTGAGGAATAAAATCTGCACAAAGCTGAAACTTCTGATGGAACAGCAGTAATTTTAAACCTAAGTTTGTTTGTTTTTTTAATGATTATAGGTGGTTATAAATTGTGCCATTCCAAAAGGGCTGAAGTACAATCAGGCTACACAGACCTTCCACCAGTGGCGTGATGCTAGGCAGGTGTATGGTCTGAATTTTGGCAGCAAAGAAGATGCCAATGTCTTCGCAAGTGCCATGATGCATGCCTTAGAAGTATTAAATTCACAGGAAGCTGGTAAGAGTCTCTTCACTATTTTTTCCCCTAAGATTGTTCAAATACAGAAAAATTCGAGTGTTTATGCTTAGAAGTCAGTAAGTCTTGTTTCTAATCATAATTAAGCCTCTAGGTGTTTTAATTATTTGGGTGTTTTGTCTAACTAATTACTGCTTCTTAACTGTGATTCTCAACTCCACTGACGTCCCTGTAAATGCAACTCCTAGCACGTAAATCAATTTTCGTGTTTCTCTATTAGATATAGAAACTGCTGGCTTTGCCTTTTTTTTAAGGAAGCAAAACAGCAAGATCTGCCCAAGAAGCAGGTACCCTGTAACAAGGATACTTTCCAGGTTTCCTAGAGACATTCAGGTTCTTATTGTGTGTTGGGTATTTTCTCATTGATTACTGGTTTATTATAAAAATGTGAAGGTTTTTTCCTCCAAACTTTGGAGTTCAGGTAATCTTCTCTGGCAGTTCTTACCATACAGAGTTTTCTAGCTCAGAGACCTTCAGTCCAGGGTTAACATTCAGATGAGCACATACAGTTTAGACACCAGGTCTGTCATTTCATTTGTTTGAAGACCAGGGTGACATAGGCTTTAAAGCACTGGTGGAAAAATTTGTGGCTTTCAGTCTTCAGCTGGTATCTGTAAAATATTCTAGGTAGGCTCTACAGCAAATTGATCAGTGTAACACTGTGACACACACAGAGGGAGTTTTTCTTTTAAAAGACTGAGAGTCTTCTGTGTTCTTGTAACCAAATAGAATTCTTTTGTCCTCATTAAACTTTAAAGATTGCCCGTGTAACAAGAGACAGTACTTGTGTGCCAGTTTTCTTTCTCTTGTGTAGAAAAGAGGCTGTAGATAACTATACTAGGGCTGTCTCCACTGCAGCAAAAAAGGTGGTTTTATCAAGTTGGTTTTTATCCTGGTAATTGTTTCAAGACTTTACCTTTTGCAACTACGCTGTCTAGACCGTGGATGATACATTCTGCAGTGCTTACACTGTTATGCAACATAGGAGGCCAAAATATAAATGGTAGCTAGAGTTAGAAGGTTTCTTTTTGCCTGCTAAAATAACCCAGTTGTGATTCCCAGTCTCACCTCTCACTTGGGTGTTTTCTCTTCGAAGTCCCTCAGTTCTGCTTTCCCTAAGGGTTACTCAGTTGTAAACTTTTCGTGCATCTGACTGTTCATCACCTGTCTCCCACCCAACATTTGGGAACATGTGAAGTGTTGATTTGTACTCCCCCTTGATGAAAAGGCCTTATTGATGGTAATTACACCAGCTTTGAGGGGTTTCTTTCCCATTACCTGTACTTGAAGAATTTGTTACATGTTTCAGTTACATATCTTCCTAATTCGGTTGAACTCCTCATAACACTAAACCTGAGCTGCTAGAGAGGCTGAAATGACATAGGCAGGCATGGCATTGCTCATGTTTTAGTTAGACTGTGTGTCTTTTTTTCATTTTGTGGATTGCAATTTGTCTAATGACTCATTCTCTTGCTGCTTTATGCAAAGTATTTGTGGGCTGCTACACTGTTATATAGTTCAGTAGTAGAAATTTTATTGAATTGAGATGCCACTTCAGTTTGTAAAGACTTGGATAGAACTAAAATCGTTCTATAACTGTAGTGTCACAGCCTGCTTGCTGACTACAGTGCTGTTGTCTTCTGGTTTGTTCTCAACGATTTTGAGATGGACAGGAATTAAGCTGTGTAACTGTTTGAAAGTGACTGGGTGTAACCTTTAAGTTTCCTGAATTACAGGATAGTCGCTTTGTTTCTCCTTCTTGTGTTTTGATTTGGTAGCAGCAGGCACAAGTCAAAATGCATTAATTAGCTGCATCACAAGCTAGTGGGTGAGCACAGGAGATAATTGTTCTTCCCTGGTTCCCACCAGCCAAGGGCTGTGGTGGTTTAAGATTAGCTGTCACTTACCTATGTCACAGACAAATAGGTGCTCTAGCTTCCATCAGGATGAAATAAAACCAAAGCTTAACATTAGCAGCATTGTTTTAACAGATGAGCAGTTTTGCACTGCTGCTTTTTAAAAAAATTCCTAATAAGGCACACAGAATTACTCTCTCAGCCTCATATCACTTCCAGACAATGTTTAAAGATAAATGTTCATAACTCTTCTGTGTTAGAGTACTGTCAACAAGTGTTCCTAAGTTTTCCATCTGGGAAGTTTGTCAGTGTATGATCTAGATATTACTTAATTTTTCTGATCTATATCAGAGTAAGAAGTAAAAAGATCAAGTATCTTTCTGAACATGCTGCTTTGATAATGGAGATAGGTTGCTAAGTGGCTTGCACTTTAGAAACAAACTAGTTGTGCTCCTTGCTCAAAGTTCAGTGAATTTTGTTTCTCTGTAGTTGGTGTAATTTTCTAAAAGTGCAGCTAGAAATGAATCCTTGGTGTTAGGTTTCCCCCCCACCCCGAGCATCTCTGAAATAGATGAATATTTACTTAGACGGGTCACTGGCTCGGAGGCTCTAATATTAGCTCTTCATTTTAGGAGATGGATTGCAACTGCCTCCCTTTTATAAACAAATTACTCTTTTTGAAAAGGTGTTGGGAGGGCATGTGTCAGAAAATGATCTTATGCTGAAATGTGATGATCAACACATTATATATGCCTTGCTTTGTCTCTTTCAATGTATCTGCTAGGCTTTAAAAAATTTCTAACATGTGCAGCCCTAGTTGGTATTTTGATGATACTGCTTCAAAAATCTGTACTTGAAGATGACAATTTGTCTCTAATAGTTTAAAGAAATTGCTGTGTTTCCTAGTGTATCCAAAATGGCATGTAGAACCTCCAACTCAAATAAAATAAAGAAATCCTACGTAGATAGCTTCCCTTTTATTCTAGAATTACATGCAGTTAAAGTTATATTCTTGCAGTGTCCTTACTTTCTGCTGTGCTTTCTCATTTTGGCAATTTCTTTTATTAGCTTGCTTATTTTATGTCATATTTTATGCATAAAAGGAAAGCAGTTATAATGTTAGCTGAGCATACTATTCAGAAATTCATAAAGCTGTAGATGAATTTTAAATTTTATGCAAGGGTTCACAGAAATCTAAACGACTTCTGAGGGATATTAAAGATTAAGTTATGTACATCCTTTTGGTTTGCAAGTCAGCTGTTGGGTATGGCTCTCTCGCTCTTTTTAAAATAAAATTAGATCATGGTCTCCTTCTCTTGCATATATTTGAAAAATGTCATTGATCTTTTGCTTGCAGTTGGCATCCTCAGCTGTTCTGCTGGCTGCTGGCAAAATCGGAGGTTGTTTAATTTAGGATCTCCCTCTAGTGGATCTGCCAGAGTCGAGGCACCGCTGAGCTCACAGGGATGGGCTTTTTGTCCTTCTGATGAGTTCAGAATGCAGAGTGGAAATCTCTGAAGTTAAGAGTAAAGGCTGTACTGCAAGTGGCAGCTTTCTGCTACAAAAGCCAGTGCAGGTCTGTCTCAAAGGACTCGGAAGCGATGGCTGCCTTATCAGTGAAACTGTTGGAAGTACTCTTCAGGTGTAGGTTTTTTCCTCCCCTTGATTTACAGGACAGATCAAATCCTAACACATCCTAACTTCTCCTGTGCTTGAACTCTGTTTGTTTAGATAAATGTCAAAGTGGTTTAGGTCCATTCTGGTTTGAATGATTGCATTAGCTAGCAGCTATTCAGCCGGACCTTATTTTCCTGCTGGCCAGTTGGGCAGATTGTAGGCAACCTGCAAATCCAGAAGAGAAGGACAACATAGGACTGCATTTTCTCCTGAAATTTTAAAGAATTAAACACTGCAGATTCCTGCCCCATACATATGCATGAAAAGTGAACCAAGTTTTTTTTCTGCCACTCTTACGGGAAAATTTTGGAAGACTTACTACTCATTACATTAAATAATTGTTCGATGTGGTCAAAAATGATACCTTCATCAAATGACAAGTGTGTGTCATCACGTTTAAGAGGTCAAATGAAGAGGATTTCTGGCTCTAAGGCTGTGTGCAATGTGTTCAGATATTCAGTAATTGGTCTTGTCTGGAGATGACGGCTCTCTACAAAGGTTTTGCATTGCATTACAAAGAAAATTTTCATATCTGCATTAAGTAGGGCTCATTGTTGCAATCAAAGTGGCTCTGGAATGAGAGAAAAGCTTCAATGAAGGGAAATTAGACGGCTGAGAATTCTCTGTGTGAGACAATGGATTATTTCTTTGAAGGAATAAGGTCACGTAAGGGAAGCTTGTGTTGAGAGGAACAAAGGAGTATCATACTCAGTTTTGCTGCAGAAAGCACCTTCTAGTTCAGCTGGGATCGGTGTTGCTTTGTGTGGCATCTGTCTTCAACCTCAGGAAAACCTTGCTGAGAGAATCAGAAACTCAAGCGTGAGATTTATAGATGTGTAATTTCCATCTGAGGAGGTCCTCACAGCTGTTTGTTGCAGAAGATGAAAGCAGCAAAAGAACTGAAGGAAGGATGTCACAACAGTAAATAAGTCTATTTTAATTCTTTCTAATAGAATTACGTATGTGTAGGATTTGTGATGCTTTTTGTACTAATCTGTAGCAGTTGTATATTGATTCTTGAAAAGATTTTGGAACGTTCTGGGTATAAAATCAGGGTCAGGAATGGCTTCAGTGAATCTGTTCTAGTATTGCCGTAGATCACAGTTTAATTCATAGGAAAATGGGGAGGAAGAAAAAGAAAGAGAGGTTTTTTTGTTTCCATAGTCTCATTATTTTGTCCATCTGACCTTTTTTGGGGGAGGGGGAAGTCCCTGTGGTTCAAGTTTTTTGAATTTCTCTTCGATTAGTAACTCTAGAAGTTAGGTTGTCCAGTTATTAAATAAACAAATCTTTATTCACAGCTGTATATTGATGTACAGCCCTTTCTCTTCCAGCAGAGATAGGTAATTAAATCCTTGCTGGTAGGGGAATGCACTCAAATCATGGATTGAATAATTCAGTATCTTTGGGAAATGCAAACTGAAACAAAAATTGGGGTTGCCTAATTGGAATATATAGAGAGACTACAGAAGACTGGAGTGAGAAAAGTATATGTGGAGAGCTCGGGGGGGGGCAGATCTCAAATGCTTTTCTTTGTACTGTTTTGTCCATGTCATGCTAAAACTTGTTTTGGGAGAAGAAGAATTCTACAGCAGTGAAGTAATTATGCTGTACCTGTACTCTTAGCAAGCCTCTGGAACAGGCTGTCAGCACTCCCTGTCAGAACAGGAGTAACATGATGGTGTTATTATTACCTGTGTTGTCAAAAGATGGATAAGATCTCTGGTCTTGCTAGCAAGATTTTTCCCTTCTTTTAAAATGTGGGATTGATTAAAGAAATTTTTTTAGGTTGTTACTAGGTGTTCATAATAGGTAATACTGATTAGGTAATCGTGATTTATATGCCAATATGTTGACCTACAGGAAGTTTTACCTGTTTATTGGACAGAGTACTTCCTCTTCATTGTAATTGCACATAAGATTATTGAAAGCATCACCAGTGTTAGTTGTGGTGTTTGGAAGTGAAGGCATGGTTGCTAAGTTTTCAGAGTTTTACGAACACCCATATGGTGTTTCTTATTTCTGGGGTTCTTCAGAATTAGTGGTATATCATGTGACAGCATTAAATTTTAGGTGAACAACCTGAAGAATTTAATTAAAATTTGGTAGCTAGTCTAAACTGCATGGCAGATATAAATAGAGGTACATTAATTTATGGATAAAGTTTTGTTTAATAAACATAGAGGAATGTCAGCATATTTTACTGTTGAGGGTTTATATTGTTGTCTTTAAAAATATTTTCAGTAGAAGTTTTAGGTAGATTAAATCTGCCTTTTGGGAGCAGGGTGTTTTCAGAAAAGTCTTGAAGATAGTTGTGAAATATAGCTTTGTTAGACTCATTTCTGTAGCACTATACACCAATAGTGACAGTCATCACCTATAACATTGTTATTTAAACAAATTTTGACAACTGGGGATGGGGGGCAGTAATAAATATCCCACAGTAGATGGTGGTGTTATATTTAACTTCACTGCTTGCTCCTTTAAGTTTGTGGTATTGTAGTTTCATTAAGCAACCGTAGTTCCCTGCTGGTGAAGCTTTGTCTCTGCGTCCCTGAGCATGGGATGGCAGAGGGAAACTGGAAGCTGCTGAGGTCCCCCAGCACACGGGTGCTGGGCCAAGCCTGGCTCCCAGGTTATCAGTGCCTGGTTTCCAAGGCATTGCTGGCACCGATAGGAAGTTCTGCTGGCATTGATAGGAGGCTTACCTCTACTTAAATTCAAGTGTATTTTAATGAATATTTTTGTTATTCCTGTTGCCTTTTATTACCTCGATCCAGTTAAAAGAGCTTGTGAAGTGGAAAGCGGTTACTTTCAAGTTTAGAGTGATGAGTGAATTAACTCAGCTGAAGGTGCTTATGGAGTGGTAACTGAGTGAGGAAGTAGGTGTTTGAAGGAAAGGGAGGCCTTGGCTGGAAGGTGATTCACCCAAATAGAAGTACTAGAGAGCATTTTGTCACTTGCTAATGCCCTAGTTTTTGGCCATCAGAGTCTTGCATATAAACCCATAACACACTTCCAGGGCTCAAGGAATGATGTGGTTTTGGTTCTGCTGAAGGCTGGTTAGCAAATCTCCCCAGACTTTGTTCTTTCATGGCTTAGAGCAGGACAAGCTCTGAATAGGAGCAGGAGCTGGAGAAGACACATGAAAGAGGGACACTTCACCATAATTGTTGTTCTTATTGCTTCCTGCACAGATCTCTGAAAAGCCTGCTTTCCATTCATTCAGAAAACCTTTAACCATTTAGTAAAACACTTTATTTTTTGGTAAGTTCTTATATACCCTAACAAATACATCTTTTTGGCTGTAGCTTTGAACTCTTGCCTGGGGTGTGGGCTTTGCTTAGTAGGAGTATTCAAACTGTCCTTAAAGAAAATATTTTCTAAAGATTATAGTTAGCCAGTTCACTTATGTTTATATCTTATACATGTATAAATAAACTTGCTGTCCACTTCCAGTCTTTGAAAAGACTTCTAAAAGGCATGTCATACTTTGATTTGGGTATCAGACTGTATAATTGGAACATTGCTTAGTTTTGGCACCAAAATACTGAGAAATGAAAGAGTGGAAATTCTTAGTTACTGAGTTGTTTATATAAACTTTCTCTAGGGAGAAAATGGAGATCTTCACCTCAAACTAAAATTCTTATGTGTGATAGTTGACCAGCTTTATTCAAAAATTACAGTTTGTCTTTTAATGCTGTACTCTGAAGGACTGTAATTGCAGGACTGAGATTTTCTGTGTGGTTTTGCCTTCTTGAATTAGGGCATGTGGGGTTCTGAGGAAGATTTCACATGATCTGGCTGCCACTGGTCCCCCCCCCCCCACCCCATTTCATCCATCCTTGTATTACCAGCTCCCAAGAAAGCCTGTCCAGCCAGATGAAAACACACACTAGCTCAGTGTGTAACTTGCAGGACATGTGTTATGCCAATCTTGAACAGCTGATCCTTGGGGTTTTTTAGGGCTATAGGAATGTGATCTTTCCAATGTCAGCCAGTGTCAACACTGGTAACATACAATGCAGCTGACATTAAAAGAAGTGGGGTAGGGTGTGGTGTGACACTCCAAAGCAGAGGAGGTAATTGAAAGACTGAAGGAACAGAGGAACAAAAGGCATTGAGGGAGGACAAACCATGTGTTTCCTTCCCCAGCTTGCCAGTTAATGCTTTCATAGGGTTGTGCAACTGAAATTGGTTTGGCTTTTGAATAGGGATACAAGGTAAGCAGTCAATTAGGGCTGAAAAATGAAGTTAAGGAGTTTGATAAACTACAACTCTGGTTGTGGTTTAAAAAGGTGATGTTGGGGATGCTTGATTTGGTTCCAGCAGTCCCCAGCAGTCTGATGTTGATGTTCTGATGTTGATGCCACCATAATTGTCTGTGTGACTGCATGAAGAACCAGGTCTGGCTCTGATCTAGGTGGTGGAAATGCTTCATGCAGGCTTTTTCCCCTGGGATTTTTAATGTGTTAGATTTCCAGTCCATCTCTCACCACGCAGTTGCCTGAAGGAAGGATGATGCAAAGGTGAGAATAAGCTGAAAAACAGAAAGCACTGAAACTGGAATGGCTGCTGAACAAATTAGTATGAAATGATATCCTCTGTCTGTCAGAGTGTGCTGTGGAGTGCACCATCTGTGCTTTTTTAGGAAAAAAAAGAGATGTTAGGTTTTCTTTAAAACTCAGAATGAATAGACCATTCATCCTCATCTCTCACTTGGCTTATATTGGCTTCTGAAGATAAAGTGATCCTGTAGGAGGATCAGAGTTCTTTTCCAGGCAGTATCTGGGTATTTCTCCTGGGGGTTGCGGTTTCTGAAGTATCTTGAAGTGTTCAAAAGCCTCTGAGAGTGCTTTTTATTAGCTAGTTCCTGTTTATTTAACGTAACACCTGTCCTGCTACCCAGGCAATTGTATTTTAGCAATGAAGTGGTAGTCTTGGCTTGCTGTAATAAACCTTCTAGGATAAAACATACTTTTTAACCTGGCATGTACCTTTAACTTGCTAATGTTCATTAGCAAGGTGGTTGCAGAGAGAATTTTGATGAGAAAACAGGCCTTGGTAGCTGGACATTTCTTTCTTGAAAGCCTGGTATACTCGGGTTGCAGTTCCTTGAGGCGAAAATGTGTAAGAGGTACCAGAACCACCAGGTTAATTGCCAGCAGGTGATTTTCTTCTGTCTCCTGTGTGCATAGCTGTGAAAGAAGCCCACCACTGGAGTAGGCTGGCCAAGTTCAAGCTAACTTGGCCTGCTGATGCTTGCCTTCTTCAGAATTCTGCAGATGGATAACGTGGTTTTCTGAAGGACAGTGCTCTGGAACAAAGTCTGAGGCTACAAGAACAGATTTTCTCACAGCTAGGTGGGTTGGAATGGCCAGTGCAGGTGAAGCTCGGTGTTTGCTTTCTGGAGGTGTTGGCTAAAGAAGGACTAAGGTAGAAGGGTTGGAGAGTGGTAGTTTGCATCCAGCTACTGGAGCATGATAATACCTTCTTCAAAAAAAACATACTCTTAAAGATTAAATGGGTGGAAGCTTGAACTTCTCATTTCTACTGCATTTTTCAGTACAAAATAGTTCTGGTTGGTATATGGACACATTGTGACCATTTCTTTTTATTTTTGTTCTTCATTGTTTATTTTTACGCCAGCATGTTTCATTCTGAGGAATAGGACGGGAATTTCATCACATATCTGATACTTAAAAGTGTTGCCTGCAGTTTGCAGCTCAAGCTGTGAGCCTTGACTTACTCCAAGTGTTCTGTTGGACACGGCAAGCAGCAGTGCTGGTGTTTATAGCACCTTTAACTGCTGCTGGATTATGTCTACTTGTAAAAGTCCATGAAAGGCTGCAGCCTGGTGCAGGCAGCAAATAGCCCAGCTGCCTGGGAGCTGCAGTCATGGCTTAGTGGGCATTAAAGCCTTCCACCTGTCACACAGGGGAGAGGAGAGGAGGACATGCATCTTATGGAAGTTTTAAAGCTGAAAAGTTTTCCAGATGAGCCGTGTGGCAGATGTTTCTACTTAACGATAATTTCATTATTAATTTATCGATGCAGTTAAATATTTTGCATTTCAAGGACTATAGGTTTGTACCTGTGGGTGTCTCTTGGGAGATACTTCAAGCAAAAATAGTACATCCCAAGCAACATCATTAGGTAAAAGGGCCTAATGCTTGCTGAAAGTATAACTAAGGAAGACACCACCTCTGTAGTACATTCCTGCTTTTATCCTCCAGAATTAAGTTCCATTCCTTTTTGTAATTCTAAGGTACGTAGATAGTGCACAGACACTTCTATAATTTTCATGATTAAGGACCACAGTGGACACAATACTGTGGTGTTCTGAGGAAATGAACCTTTTTGTATGGCTTTTAACCAGGGCACTTGTTTGTTGTGTCTGAGGCAAATTGCCTGTCCTTGATGTGTCAGTGTATCACACATGGTCTTTGTATCAGTTTGGGTGACTTTCACAAGTTCAGATAGGAAAAAGTTTTGCGTTGTGATATTTGAGATGGGGAAGATCTCATTACAACTCTTGTCACTCTAACTAGTCTGGTGGAATATCAGTGAGAAATCACTGCTTCGCTCTGGGACGTTTTCAGAACTTGACATTTTAATTTATTCTAATTCTTTTTCATAAATTCCATCATCTTGAGCATAGCTTTAATCTAAATAATTTCCTGGATTATCCTGCCTGTTTTGACAGCAACAATGCATTCATGGTCTCTTGTATTCCATTCCACACTTCTTCATTCTTCACTTCTTTTTACACAGTTTTGTGCTGTAAGTACATTTGTGATTAAAATGGTAAAGCTTTTTTGTTTCTAGAACACAGATCTTGTGTATACAATTACTTGAAAGTTGTATGGTTCAGAGTTGCCCATCAGTAAAGGCTGAAGATGATTTTGCATGACCTTCCCTTTTGCATTTCTTATGCTTAGCAGAATTCACAGTTTGTACATTTGTTATATGCCCCCATTCCTTTGGACACAATACTTACCTATCCAAAAAAGGCCTTTGATCCAAGTTGATGAGCTGAAATCTGAATAAGTTTTGGTGTGACCTGTAGAAACATGCTTTATCTTCCTTCTCTCAGTGTGGTGATAAGGTTCTGATGGTTTTTCTCGTGTTCTTTTGTTTTTTCCTTTTTCTTTTTTCTCCCACTTTTCCAGTGTTCTATTTAGGTGAGTGTTTTAATTGTTTGAGCCTTTTTTGTTCCTCCAAGAGGACTTCATTGTTTAAAGAAAAACTCAGACTTGGAGTGCTTTTCAAAGCTTTTGTCAAATTCCATCATATATAAAGTTTGTTTTGCATTTCTGTGAAACCTTTCCATCCATGTGAAATAAATTCATTCCCCAGATGTGTGAGGTAACATTGTACATGCGTGAGGTTGCAGTTTTTATTTGCTGCATTATGTTGTTGAGCTTGTTTGGCTTAAAAAGCAGAAGTGAGCAGTTCTTACAATGTTGTGTGATGGCTGGCCTTTTTCCTTGATTTTGTGCTTTTTTTTGCATGGTAAAAATTCAAACCATTAATTTATGATCTGTCTTTGCTCTTAGGTCCTACATTGCCTCGACAGAATTCACAGCTTCCTTCTCAAGTACAAAATGGTCCATCACAAGAAGAAATGGAAATCCAGAGAAGGTATGGTATTAAAAGTGAACAGCTGTTCAGTTCAAGGAAGTGTTAACTCCTTGAATTATGAGAAAATAAATGTCAAGGACTTAGAACTGCACTTCTGCATGAGAGCAGCATTTGTATGTGCGCAGTTTTCATTAGTGCAGCTCTGTAAATACTTTGTAGCTGGATCCCTTGTTCGTGCTCTCCACCCATTCAAACAATGCAGTTGGAATTGGCCTGTCAGGAAAGAGTTGAAGATCAGAGGGGAAGCCTTGGGAAATTTCACTGCTGTCATTTCCAACCAGGCTAATTAATTTTCCAGTGACTGTTGTGTGTTCAGTTTTTGACACTGAAAAAAGCAGCAAGTGAGGAAGGAAGTTTTAGAAGCAGAGAATTGAGTCATCACGAATGACAGGTTTTTTGTCCTGAATGTGGAGGTACTAGATCAGAGCATTCTATTGGAAATCTTGTTTGCCTTTACAATGTATTCTTTAGCAAAAAACCTTAATTTTCTACTTTTAGTGTATAAATTTATGGAGCCTTCAGCAGTTTAACTTTCAGCTGGAGCAGTGCTGGTTATATCTGTGCTGCCCTGAGTGACTGGTCTGTGTTCCCCATACCAGTTGGTGCTTCCTCCAAGCTAAGCTGTTCCATTCAGTTTCTATCCCTGCAGGATATTTTTCAGACCCATAGCATTTTGAACATACAGGGTTTTTTCCATTCCTTTTAATAATCATTATGTGTTGATGGAGTTCCCAATTTCCACAAACTCTGTGGTTGCCATACTCCCTCTTTTGTTTCGTGGCAATATGGAGTGGTGCTGTAGGGTGAGTGTCTGGGTTATGGGTGTATGAAATGGCAAAGCCTTGTAGGACAGTGCTGTCACACTGGGCTAAGTGAAAACAGTAAGACCTTGGGCTGTCCCAAGCACACTGCCTGTGGTGCAATCCTGGATTATTTTACCATCAAAATACTCCCAGGAGATTAGCTGTTCCCTTCCTGAAGGGATGCTGGGAGTGATTTAGGTCACATGCAGAACAGATACAGGCAACAGGAGCCTTGAATAAATGGGAGGTGGTCCAGACTGATGGTGTAAATGCACCCTATAGCTTTTTGTGGTAACTGGAAGAGTGCTTAAACATGTTGGCTCTAATTAGCACTCAGGTTTTTTCTGTTTGCTATTCAGCATTGAGTTTGTTTATGAAAAGGTGAGCAGAACCAGATTGCTAATTTGAGAATAATTCATTTGATAAACTAGCTATGTATGTTGAACAAAGGGTTGACATCAAAATTGGTCATACTTGTCTGTCTCTTTTCTTCTGTGTGTTCTTGAATCTGAGTGGGGATCACTTTATCTGAAAGTTACCTTGTTTAAAAACAAAAAGCAGAAAGCTCATTACAAATTTGTCCGTTTGATGTGTTTATGTGCAAGTTTGCTGTCATGGTAAAAGTCTTTTATGTCTCTTCTTTTGACAGACTTTTAAAAAGCCTTTTTTCTTTTGATATTTTTTCTGTCCTACATTAGTGGCTTTTAGTATTTTTATTTCCTGTCTGTTCCTTTAGACGGCTGCATTATCTGAAATGTATAATGCTGAAATACTTTTCAGAGAAGCATTGTAGATAGGCATCTCTTCAGAAAAAGGTGCTGCCCTATATTAAGAGCTCTGAAAGTCTCTTGAAATTTTTGGCATGTGAAGGTCATCCTATCAGATGGCATTCTGTGGCTTTGCTTTTTTGATCAGTGTGCTCTCCTTGTTTCCATTTAATGTCCTCTTTGAAGTCTGGTCCTGGGTTTGATTTGCTTTTCCCTGAAAAAAGGATGGAGCACTGGAATGGGTGTTTACTCATGCTGGTAGACAGATTGTCTGTGGAAAGACTATTGCTGTTTTGTCATTTAGCTTAAGAAGAACATGTAATTTTGCTAAAATCTTTCACAAATGCTTCTTCAGTCTCATTACTCCTGTAACTACATGGCTATAATAAAGTTCAATTAACTCCAAGCTAGAACTTCTCTTCCATAGTAACTGTCTTGCAGCTTTCAGACTGTAAGAACAAGAGTTACTACCATAATGTAGAGAGTAGTAAATAGTTGGGAAGAAAAGGTTTAAGTATATATTACTTTTAACATTTTAACATTTAAAGTGACATTTCCAATCTCAGTAAAGGGTAAAGGCAGTGTGGGAAGACTCGAATCCTGTGGGGAGCAGTAAGACTACAGGGAATGCAAGAAATGGGAATAAATGTTACTGCGTGGGAAGGAACATGGGGTTTGTGATGGATCAGGAGAAAGGCTTTGCCAAGTCTGTGGCTCGTGAAATGTGTGTCTTTTGGGTGGGGGTTTTCTTGAAAATGTGCTTGATAATAGTTGTCTTTGAGTTCTGGTCTCACATCCCTCCTCTTAGGTGTACCTGGATTTAGTAGTGTGTAACTGACTCCCATGTTAAGTGCAGGAAAACTTTTTTTTTTTTTTAAATTATTCTAAGCTGGAGAAAAATATCTGCTTGCATGAAAATTAAAGTTGAAAAAGGGACCCAGTGGAGGTCTAGTCCAACCCTCTGCTCAAAGAAGGACTAATTTCAAAGTTAAATTATGTGGCTTGTAGCTTCAGGGTTTTCCTAGGCATAAATAGAAACATTTCTTCAGAAATATTTTGCCAAAGGACTGGCCCGTGAAGAATGCCATAATAAAGAGAGCTCTTCAACGGATCTGATGTTTTCCTTTGCTTTTATAACCAGTGTTCAGGAATCTTGGGAAAATTGGGAACTGAAGAGTGAAATTAGATCATTGCCAGCAGAAGTACATTATTTTGGTTCAGAGATTTTTCTCTATTTTAGAAAAGATTTAGATGCCTTACATTTTGGGTAAAAGTGCTAAAGTAGTAATACTACTTTGTTTATTTTGCTGCAGATCTTCTTACTTGAATATTTGTATTGCTTACTGTGCAGTGATACAGTTTCTAAAGCTGCTAGGACCAGATGTGCCATCTGAGACACTGAGGTTTTTATGAGGCCAAGATTACACATAAGATGTAAAGAAATAATATTTTCTGGTGAATTGGTAACTTTAAGAAACCTTAGCACATGGTATGTGCTTTCCCTCTCAGGGAGTACTTGAAGCTAGCTCTAATTTTCCTTAACTTACACTCACTTAAGTACAGTAACAACAAGCTTTAAAACACTCCAGCTTCCATTTTTGATCCTCAAAACTGAGGGGATATTTTGTTCTGTGGGTTGTTTTTCATTTTGCCAGAGAGGTGGCCAGGCAGTGTTTATAAATTCCACTGATTGATAATGAGCCAGCTTCAGTTGACATACGTATTTGTTAATAACTCCAGAGTTACCTCATGTCACAGACCATTTTAAAATACAAGATTAGTTCATGGCATGCCTGTGTGTGCTACTCGTGCATGTAAATTTACCTTCTCTCCCAGCCGTGGTAAATAGATTGGCAGGAGTGTGAGTCACTGAGTTGGTATCTAATATGACACTTGGGAATTTAATGAGTTAATGCTTATAAATAACTTCAAAATGGTCACAGCTTCATAAATAAAGAGAGCAAGAGCTCCAGGATCAGAGGAACTGTACAGATAGTAAGGAATGATGAGGGTGTACAAGCCCCCCACTGTCCCTCAGGGACGTCATGGACCAAAACTTGACCGAATTCTTTCGTAAGTACTCGAAAACATTCCAAGTTTGCAAAATGCAACAGCAGAATATTAGGGCGGGGGGTTGTAATTGTTACATACTTGAAGTTCACTTGCTGCTTCAGTTTGGTTTGTGATGATACCATTAAAGAAAACGTGGGGTGTGCCTGTGCTAGAATGTAGTGTGGACATGGTGTGGTTTTCAGAACATCTTGTGGAAGAGTTCTTAGTTTTAGTGCAAGTACAGAGGCTGACAAGGGTAACAGTTTATTTACTGATAGACTCAATGGCAAGATTTTTATTTTACAGATTAAAAGCATTTTTTCTGAATTTTGCTAATCTTATTTTTTAACTGCAGTAAAATATTTTTCCCCCTGTAAATGAGTAATTATTACATACTCCTGAGCTTGAAAACATGTGGAAATACTAAAAGAAAAAAACTTGCACCCCACAATTCAGTATCAATTTAGCTATAGTAATTTAAAGGAATGAAAGTTTGCCCATGGCTTTGTGTAGCCTTGTTTCTACTGATTTCTCACAGCCTGTCACCTTTCCCTAGTTACTGGCCAGATGTACAGCTTCCAGTTTTCCTTTGCTTCTGAAATTGTGCCATTTATCCCACAGCTTCTTTCAAGGATGTAGAATTTCTTTAAAAAGCATATGGATTGATTAGATTATAACTTAGAGTTCTAATTTGAGATAGATGTGATTATGATGTAGTGGTTGGCCTTTTGGTTTAGGGTTTGAGTGGTCAGTACAATCAGTTATATGATTGTATTGTGTGTAACTGCATGTTACAGAATTTGCATGAAGTTTGCATCCCAGAGACTTGATTTAGATGAAATCAAAAGAATTTTTAATGCCTAAGATACAGGGGTATTTTTCCCCCCCTTTTATTTTTTTTGCCAATGAAAGGTTTTTCTACTGCTGAGATTCTTCTTTTTTCTAAAATTCCATGAGTACAAGTGTCTTTTTGTGATCTAACTTCTGCCAGGAAAGTTGGTGTTCTGTTAATTTTAGATGATGTATTGAAAAGATGGACATGAAGAAAATGAGGCTTAAGGAGGTTTGATGCAAGAGCATTAATAGATCCCTCAGTCTGTTAGAATTCCTCTATCTAATACATTTCAGGTTTGTAGTCGTCTCTTCATGTCTTTATCGTGGTGGCTGGCTACTAATTTTTGCTTGACTGATGAAACCTAGTTCTTATTACTTCCAGCTAATGCATTTTTAGCTTATAACATAAAAGCTTCTTCTTAAACCTTAAATCCCTTTTGATCAAGGAAATGAAAGCCTGTTAGTTTGACTTTGGTAACAGATAAAGCATAGGACAGTAAACTGGACCCTGACAGTATTTTCTTTGCAAAAGCAGAAAGGATGTTCCTGGGCTATGGTAAAGCATTTGACAGATATCAAGAGGGAATTTCCTAGTTAATGTGGAAGAGAGGAGCATTAGAACAGGCACCAATGCATGAATGGGACCTGGAACAATCAAATTTGTTTTGGTGTTTTGCTGAACAAAGCAAGTCCTTGCTGCTGATGTGAGTTGAGATACGTGAGAATGAAGGACAACAGGAGGAGTTGGATGATATTGCAGATTTTGATGATCAGAATAGAACGAGAGCTCATAGTAGGCCTCCTGTTTTAGAGGGGAAAGCCACCAACCCATAGATCATACTAGTGTATTGGGAAAATCAAATGGACATTGGAAGTGTTACATGCAATGGTGACTGATCAAGAAAAAGCTGCCTGATCACTGGAAGTAGCTGTAAGGACCTAGATTTGTGCAGTGTTTCAAAATCATGATGCATGTAGTCAATTACTTGCTTATATAATTTTGCATTAAATTAAGTGTAGAGTGTTTGATACAATTTTTTTTTAAAAAACCAAACAAACTGTGATTTGAAACAGTCTCACCTTTCACTGCTGCTTAAAGAACTAGAGATCCACAGCACTGTTCAGACTGGCAGTAATTGTCAGTTCCAGGGCATATACATAAACTCACTTCACAAACCTCTGGCTTGGCAGATCTTCTGAGTCCCTGTTTCTTGCTCACTGTCCCAAGCTGACTAGGTCTTGTCTGGGTTTCTCTGACACCATGTGCATTATGCTCAGGAAGAAACTGTCCTCACTGTCTAGAACTTGGCAGAAAATAAAGCTAACTTGGTAAGAGTTTTAGAGCAGGAGTTTAGTTTAGATAATGCAAAGTTAAGTTTCTGCAGCTGAGATTGCTTAGGAAGATGCAAAGAGGTTAAATATTGATCACTTCTGCTGAGCTTGTTATTGGTGCATCTGTGTACTTTTTATTTATGAAGATTCTCAGTCTCTGTGGAGGCTGCCTGTGTTTGATGTCAATACAGATTGGAAATTTCCAAGCTGTGGTACATGAATTATGAAATTTGGGGGGTGGTGTGTGTTCATTCCATGGTACATAATGTGTAGGCACTGAGATATGTATTCAGTAGGTTTGCGTGACCACACAGGAGAGTGAGCTCTGTGGTAAATGCTGAATTTTGGAGTGGTGAATAAATATTTAATATTAAAGATGGAAGAGCAAGTTTAATGCTGATACTCCGTTTTGATTATTCAGATAAGTTCCTGCAAATTTGAAGGGCCATAACAGACACACTTGCCTGAACTTGTGCAGAAGATGATCAGAGGATTAAACTATTAAAAATCAAGCAAGGAGCTAAGTTCAAAATAACATGTCAGAGCATTTTTTTTTTTGCCCTGTAAACAGTTCCAACAGTGATAAAGTAGGTTAGCTGTGTCTGCATCTACTTGTGTTGATGTCCAGAGAGTGTGTGCAGATCCTGGTGATCACAAGGTGGCTGCTCTTCTGTAGAGGACAACGTGCTTCAGATGGAGTTGAGGTCAGCCTGCATCTGGTGCTGGTGCCTGTGGCTCAGCCAGACATTGTGTAGCCTGTTTGCAGCCAGCTGCTCTGTTTGTTGCAGTGACTCAGTGGTGGGAGGAGGAGAACCATCATGTGAGATGTATTCTAGTAAGTAGTGACTGTTGGATTAGATAATGCTATCTGTGCCCACATGCTGGGGCTAACAGCATTTGAGAATAAAACTCAAAACACTGCTGTCTTGTTTGTTGCTCCACAGTTTGAGGCAGGGTTAGAGGAGCTCGGAGCAGCCCCGAAAGCCTGGCTACACTGACACTCTAGGTTGAACAAGTCAGTTGGTTTGGACTGATGAGCCCAGCTTTAATTGTAGCTGGTAAAATACATTTACTTTTAGAACTTTAGCAGAGTAGAGTTATTCCTAGATTTCATGTTTATAAACCTTTAAGAAAAACCCTAGTGAAGCCCAGAAATAAAGATGCATCCACTATTGAGTACTTTCTTATAATCACATTTGGTTTCTTATACAGAATGTCTTAATGGTAACTTTCAGAACAGTGAGTGCTGAATATTACTGCAATGTTTAAAGCCAGCAATAGTCTGGCAACCTTCATGTTGCCTTCTGGGTGTCATCCTTGTGTCTCTCTTCTGCCACACCTTGTCATTTTAGAAAAAGTAACAGCACAAGCAAGAAACTATTTTTCAAAAAAAAAGCGAAAAACACCATGTGGGACACAGAAAATCTCTCCTCAATTTTATGATTTTTAAGTCCGCGTTGTTTTTTAATGACTCAAGTGATGGCCTTTGGTGTCATCTTTCAATACACATTAGTGATACATTTCTTTTCTCCCCCATTCTCCTTGTTGTTGTATCTTTAAGCAGACAAAACAGGAATAGTATTCATATTGATCTTTGAGTGATTTGATGCCCTGCTTTGACACAGTTTTTCTGCCAAACAAGAATGAAATACGAAATTGGCGTGTTTATAAATGATGACTAACAGCTGTCAAATATTATGTATTATCTGCCTGCAGCTGACCTCTTCATTCAGTGTAGCAATTGCTTCAGTAAGGTCTGTTCCTCAACATACTTTGTTTTCTGCAGGCTTTGCCTTGGATCTTTGTTTTCTACAGTGAGTTTTAAAATTAAATACTTCAAACAAGTTTCTGTTCGTCTTGGAGTGTCTGTCAGCTCAGTGCCTGCCGAATTTGGATGTGATACAAAGATGCTTTCTTACTGTTCATGGAAATACCTCTGTTTTTAATGTATCTGGCTTTGTGACAAGAAGCCTTCCAGGTTCGTGGCTGAACTCTGTTACTCAGGTTTGGGTGATGAGGTATGGGCTTCTCAGTGCAGTTTCCTATCATCTTTTTAGGAAAAAATTTAATGGCTTGATCTCACAGCCAAGAGCAAAGCAAGCTAGTGTTAGAATCCTGAAGATTTATGCGAATGTACAGCACAACTTCCACTTGAGGAAACAAGGTGACCTGCCAGAGCAGGCAGCTCTTTGCTTTTGCAAACTGTTTCAGCTCTGGATTTGTTACTTGCAGGGTTTTTTTTTTCTTTTGGTGCCCTTGTGACAGAAGCTCTGAGTTTTGACACAGTGGGGGTTTCTGCATGTTTCAAGGCATCTTTGCTGTGGTGGAAGGAGTCTTTCCACAAATAAAGTAACTGCTGCAGGTGAGCAAAATATGGAGGCTTAGATGTGAAAAGTGTCCCAGAAAGGGACAGTTTCCCTCTGGCTATTAAGTCTGCTCTGAAGCAGAATATTGTTTTACCAGTAAACACTGAAGTTTCTTAATCTACGTGAGATCTTTGTCTTCTCTTCAACCTGTATGGTAATGGCCATATTTTAAGAGAATTAACTGAAGATTCCATTCTTTTGATTGACTGTGCTGAGGTCTTTAGCAAAAGAACAGGAGGGTCTCTCAGTCATTCACCTTCAGGAACAGAAGTTAAAAACCCCACCTGTTCCCTTCTGCCTCCCCAATACAGATCAAAAAATAATGGATAGTATTAGTTGGAGATAGCCTCCTAGTTACCCATCACACACACTGGGTTTTGAATGCAGTGGTGCTACTTGCTAAATGGAAAGTGATCTCAGTGTGCATGTGGTGTTGGCTCATTTCATATAATAACAGGAGCTGAGACAGCAGGACTTCTTAATTGTTATTCTTTTTTATGATCAAGAGCAAGCCAGGAAGGCTTTGTGTGTACCTGGGTAAGTAAATTAACTGCAATTGTGTTTTGCAGTTGTCGTGTAGGAGACATTCTGAACACTTTCACCATCACAGAATGTGGGGGGATTTTTTTCAGCAGGGATGCAACAGTGTGTGCTTAATTCTGCTCATTGCATTTTTTTCTCCATGTGTTATTTCAAGAATGTAGTCATGCTCCTGCTGCTTGGCTGCCCAAAGAACTGTAGGATTAATGCTCATATTAAGTCACAAGTTAGTATTGTAAATATGATTCTTTATCCTCAGACAATATTTCCCACTATCTCCTTAACTGGACAAAAGTATAAGGGCAAGAGAGGAAATAATTTTAAAAGCTGATGCAGTATTAAAGTAAGCTGATTAAGAAACACCACCACAAAAAAAAAATAACCAAGAGCCTCCCCCCAAAACACCCCAAAGTGAATTTTCCCAAAATGCTTTTGACATGAAGCTAATTAAAATCCACAAAGAAAGTGCCATGAATAGTCTCTGTGGTAAAGCTAGCAGCTATTCTGAGATTCTGAAGTTGGCTCTGAATCTAAACATGAGTAACAGTACCTTGTGTGTGTGACTGACATGTATAGTTTTACAGCAGTCTCAGCTATTTAATGTAAATTAGCTCTTGGATTTAGTAATTCACACTTCCAAAATAGTTAGAATAATCACATTGCCTTTTCATAACAAGCATTTCACTATGAGACAGCTTTTTGGGGCATTTTGAGTACCTCTTCAGCTTTTTCTGAAGTTGTCCTGGTGGCCAGATGTGCTTTCTAAAGCTGAAGGATTTTCAGGTATTGCTTTCACAGGGTTCTTGAACTACAAGTCTTGTCATTCAGATGTACTTTAATTGACGTGTGATGACTCTCCTTAATCTACTAATGCTTTTGTCTAATATAATTTTGATCTCTGGCAAAATTTTAAAATAAAATTATACTATCTATTGCTAGCTAAAAAAAACCAGAGGGATTTCATGCTTTTTCTTTTTTTTTTTTTAAATAATCAGATGTGATTTTACTCTTTTTAAGCTACCCACTGTAACACTTGCTAAGAGTGTGTAGCTTATGGAATTCTTAAGTTGTGTTAAAGCAACTTGATTGCATTACTGGCATTCTGATCTCCTTGTGCACCTTTTGGTTTGCTATTCAAAACATTTACTAAAATTGTTAAAATGACAGTGCAAATGTAGTGAGGTGTGTTTTTTTGATTTTTTTGTTGTTGTTGTTTGCTTATTGTTTTGGTTTCTTTTTTTTTTCTTTGTTGACAAAGGGATGCTTCAGTGACATATAATGAGAAATTACTCTCAACAATGGTGTATTTAATCTCGTATGTATGAGATATGTTTGCAAGGTATTTTGCTGCCCTCTCTTGGGAGAGCATTTGTATTGTAAGCAAAGTGCTTAGCTTTGTTCCTGCCAAAAAAGTCTGGGTTTTTTCCTTTTATTTCCTGAAGAAATGGAAAATGAGGATTCTTTTACAAAAAAAGTGAAGTGTGAAATACTGAGTCGCTCAATATTTATGAAATAATGAATACTTTTTCATTCAGCTGTTGTGTGGATGAAAGTTGTTCTCACTGTCTTTCATCTAGATCTTATTAGGTAGCCAGCACAGTTTGATAGTGTTCATTGCCAATTGAAATAGTTTTTGCTTCAGATTAAGTTTGAACACCTGTAGATGCATTTTGTTACGACACAAACCCTTCTGGGCCAGGCTGAACACCTGGAATACTTCCCTCTGCTGCTCTCCCATCCTCTGGGCATCTCTTGGTTCAACAGCTTCTGCATGATGCTATTTCTGTTTTCTAAATGATTTCCCGTGGTTGTTTTTTTTTTTTTCCTGTGAGCTTTTTCCTGCTCTTTCTTTGAATCACCCTGGCAAGGAGTTCCATAGCTCATCTGCTTGGTGTGCAGAGGTGCTCTTTTCTTTTGAGCTTTGCTCTCATTAGTTGCATTGAGTCTTTCCTCCCAGCTGTTGTAAAGGGATGTCCTCATCACCGACGATTTTGTACAGCTCCAGTTGTCTTTCCCAGAATGCAGAATTCCAGCTTTTAAAATTATTTTTAGATGGAAAGTGTTTGGTGCATTTGATCACAGTGTTGTCGCTCTTCGAATCTTTTCAGTTCTGCTGTTCTCCCTGTTTTGAGATGGAAGCAGGGATGCAGGGATTGTGAGGCAGGATGGTGCTATTTCTGTACTGCTCTGTAATCCTTTCTTGATGTCTAGCATCTGGTTGATGTTTTGGAACAGAACACATCAGTGAATGGATGTTGTTGCAGAACTGCCTGTTGTAACCCTAATATCTCACCTCTGAGCCAACAGGCAACTCAAAGTCCAGCACTTTGTGTATGAATTTAGCAGGTATTTCTCTCTCTCTCCCTTGCTTCACTTCAGCTGAGTTTTATTTGCCAATTTTATTCCCAGGTTAGGTGGAATTAGAAGATCCATCAGTAGTTCTTCATAATCGGCCATCATCCTTGCTATCCTAAATATCTTAACATTACTAAGGAGCTTTATGAGGAGCACCTTGCTGCTTCTTTTCCAGGTTGCTTATGAAAATATGAAATGGCAGAGCTCTTGGTATGGCTTATTGCAAAACAGCCTTGGCAATGCTGCCCTTGTGTGAGGAGTGACCTATATTGAGCTTCTATTTCTGTAAAGAAATGAAGAACTTAAGCAAAAGAAATTTTCTGGCAGTTGCTTGATGTGTTGTTAAACCCAGGGAATTGATACCTTCCAGTATTATAAACTAAATATAACGTGAAATGTTTATGATCCCAAATGCCATATCTCCATTTTAGTTTTAGGATGAACAGAGTGTACATTTCTAGGTAGAATATGCTCACTTCTGGCAAATGAATGCAAAAGAATGACGAAAATAAACAAAGCTGCTTTGGAGTCTGTCAGTGTTGTTTTCTGCTCTGAACAGCCTTTTAGCTACAAACGTGTATCCACCTCTCCTTTCCAAAAAAAAAAAAAAAAAAAAAAAAAAGAAGAATTTTAACATGACCAAGCTGAAGTTAGCCTTGATGAAAACCCTGTTTTCCTCTAATAATAGATTTCATCTGGGGGGGGAAAAAGAGCACATAGTAAAATTAGTTTTGTACAGCACAAGCGAAAATGTAACATCAAAAATATTTTTAATACGTCTTGGAGCTTAAATTTCTGTGCTTTATATTATATTCTCTTAATATTTATATAAATCCTCTACTGGTTCCAAATATGTATGGGTCAATCACCAGAGTTTTTAGTGGACTTCAGAGGCTAAAAATCAGGCATTTAACAAGCTGAGTTGCAGCTCTGATTTCATAGTGACTGCTCTTACAGCTTTGTTATATGGCTGAGGGAAGAACTGGTAGAGGAGCAGAACTGATTTTTTGCTTCTGATGGGTAAATGAGTTGAGTAGTGAAAAAAGTCCTTTTGTTGTGCATAACTGGAACTTACTTGGTTAAAGCAATTATGAAATTTCAATATTCATAATTTTTTTTTGTTTCTAAAGGAAAAGCAGTGGTCTGAAAACCGGATGGACTTCAGTAACAGTTGTTCATGCGCTGGAGTTTGCAGTTATGCTGGTATTGTCTGGGCATGAAAAGGAGTGAAACAGCTGAAGTTCCTTTCCAGAATTCAGTCCTTACGACTCTACACATACATATTATTGCCAATGACTGTCCAAATTAAATTGCCCAGTGGCATAGTATAGAAAGCACACATCTGGTAGCTTGAGGTGTCAAAATTCAGGTCTTCTCTCTGCTTTCTAGTTAAGAGCTGACTGTGCTTTGTATTTGTTGAGAAGCTGTCATCAGTTTGCATCTGAAACATGGCAGAAAAAATGGCTTTGTACTTTATAGACAAGATTTTCTTTCTAACTGTCAGGATTGTTTTTGGAAACAAGAATTCAAATAGAGAACAACAACTAGCAACATTTTCAGTGTTATGTACTGACAGGAACATACTGGCCACAGCTGGGAGGAAGATGTGCCTAATTTTCATTTTAGCAGTTAGTTATCCCCAAGAGATGAAAAAGCTTTGAAAATCAAAAAGCTGTATTTTATTTAAAAGAGATATCTTTTTAAAAGCCCTAAAAAACCCTCAAGAAAATGTAAAACAAGTTGAGAAGAAAGGATCAAAAAGGTGGTATATAGCTTTTCCCACTGTATTTTTTTTTTCAGGAAAGTCCTTTCAGCCAACCCAGTGGCTTTGGCAGAGAATTTTGCAAGGTTTCTTCTTACCCTTAGGATATTTCCACTGCCTGGCTTTTACTTGTTTTCCTCCTCTTCACGTCTTCCCCCTCTCTGCTTTGCTTTGCAAAGACTCCCATGAGCTGGAAAGCCTGCCAGCTCTCTGCAGTGTTTCCTTGGCTGCTGCACCCTGGATTTTTTTGACTCTGTCCAGTTTTCCTGTGCCTTCAGGGTGTTCCCGTGTTGTTGCCAGTTCAGCTGTGTGCGCGTGTTACTATGCAAGTGGAGATGGACACATGTGCATTTTGATTCTTATGTAAAATTTGGATAAATTCTACCTGATTAGTTAATCCGAAAACCACCATTTATTTGGGGGTGTTGTTTTTTTTTTTTATGAGTATTTTTGTTGCTTCTATTTCACTGTACTTCTATTCACTGCTTGGAGTATAAAATACCATGCAAAGAACAAATGTAACTCCATATCCCAAACTGGGAAGATTGTATCAGGTAGTAAATTAGCAGCATCAGCTTTCTATTCTTACCTCTTGAAGGCTGTCTCTCAGAATGTTAAGAGGAAATTGGATATGTGATTCTTTTTACTGTAAACATAATAAACTATTATCCAGCTCAGAAAAATGACATGTTAGAATTAAGACTTCCATGCAGGTACAAATGCTGTGCTTTTGTTCTCGCTGCTGCTGAGATTGTTGATCAGTTTATCTCCTTGTCCTTTTAACAGTTGCTCAATGTTTTTGGTTTTCGCCTTGCAGCTTAGTCTCTTTCCTTTTCTCACCATTGTAGACAGTTGCAAGAGCAGCAGAGGCAGAAGGAGCTGGAACGGGAGAGGCTGGATCGTGAACGGATGGAACGGGAGAGGCTGGAGAGAGAGAGGCTAGAAAGGGAAAGACTGGAAAGAGAGCGCCTGGAGCAGGAGCAACTGGAGAGGGAACGGCAAGAGAGGGAACGGCAGGAGCGCCTGGAGAGGGAGAGACAAGAGAAGGAGAGGCAGGACCGGGAGAGACTCGAACGACTTGAACGGGAGAGGCAAGAAAGAGAACGGCAAGAACAGTTGGAAAGGGAACAGTTGGAATGGGAAAGAGAGCGAAGAATTTCAAATGCTGGTAAGATTTCTAAAACCCAAGCGTGTTCAACCACCAGGCTGCTCTTTATGTGTTTGGGTGATGGAGTGTGAGAGAGCCAACAAAGGGCAGTGAGTACAGTTGTGTAACAACAGTCAGTATTTCAGGCTTTCTTTTGCTGGAATTCCTTCCCCTTTTTTTATGGCAAGAAGTCCAAGAGCTTTGACTTTCCTGTCATAATTTTCCATTAATTCTGAATTAAATTTTTTTGCTCTATTTGCTCACTCTGTTGCCGTACTCTGATTGCATGGAAGAACTTGAATCATTTTGGGCACCTCCAACATTGGTTAAAGTGTGATGAGTTAAACTTTCTAAATATCTTATCATGGTTTGCTCTATTCAACAAATGTATTGTCGTTGCATAAGTCATAAAAAAACCCTAAAGGTACCAGGTTGAGTGTGTTAACATAGAAGGTATGTTCCTATAAAAGGCAAAGTAATAGTGTGAGAAATGCTTTTCAGTATGAAGTCTTGCTTAATTTATCATTGTGGTAACATTTCAGTGAAATGTGTTGTATGTATTTGTAGATAAGATAATGCACTGCCTGCGGAAATGTATCCAGTGATAACTGAAAGCTTTCTCATTTTGGTAATATAATGGAACATTAGTCAAGTGCTTGGTTGTTCTTCAGTCTCAAACTCAATTTACATAAGTCAGCTCATGGTGAAAGTCAAGGAATACTGTGTAAGTCATTTTAGAGCAGAGGATTTTATTGGTAGTTTTATTCCCAGTGCTTTCAATATTTGCTATGGAGCTTTTTCTGGGGAATAGAGAGATGACACTTGCTGCCTATGGTTAGAGTTTTATTAGTGGAGTTGAAACAAATGTTAAGATCACTACACTTGCTTGCAGTTTGCAACCAAACAGGAAGATAAAAGCTGGTAAAAGACTGATTGCTCAACCCTGTATCTAATCCATCTCACAGATGGGATTGGAGAAAACCTTCTCTAGAACATACTTGTAAATTCAAATGTTGGCACAAAAAGAGTTGGTAAAATTTAAAAGCAGCTGTTGATAATACGTAAAACTTTCCTAACAGTATTTTCACTTGTGCCTAATCCTCTGGTACTAACTGTAGTCTACATTTTTACATTTTGTTTGAATGCTGGTTTTGTTGCTTCATTAGCTCCCTTTTTCTCTTTCTCCTTTTTTTATCCTGCCTTTGCTGCTGCTTTCCATCTTCTGTCCAGCTCCATCTTTCGACAACTCCCCGTATAGCACTCCACTTCCTGAATACTCCAGTTGCCAGCCTCCTTCAGCACCTCCTCCATCATATGCAAAAGCAGTCTCAGCACCAATGGCAGAGGCCACACCGGAGTACGCTGTAGTGACTTCTGCACCACCGACCTCCACTCCCCCTACACCGCCTCTAAGGCACTCTGCATCACGTTTTGCTACATCCTTAGGCTCAGCTTTTCACCCCGTTCTCCCCCATTACGCTACGGTTCCACGTCCGCTGAGCAAAAGTTCTCGGCCCCCTTCTCCCGTCAGTGCCGTGGCGACTTTGCCTCCCAGCACAAAGCCCGTTGCCTGGTCCGCGCCCAGTTTCGCCCCCCTGCCCCCATCTCCTCCAGTAATGATAAGCAGTCCACCAGGCAAAGCTACTGGCCCGAGACCTGTCCTCCCAGTGTCGGCTTCCAATCCGGTGACCCAAATGTCCACGTCTCCCACGGCTCCTAACGGGCTTCCTGAAAACCTGGCTTATCCGGTTCCTTCACCTTCTACCTCAGGTCCAACGCCGCCTCTGCCACCTCCTCCCCCCCCACTGCCTTCCTTTCCACCTCTGTCACTCTCTGGACCTCAAGCTTCTCCTTCTCCCAACTCCCCGAATGCCTCGACTCCCTCATCCAAGCCTAGTGTTCTCCCTTCTCCCTCTGCAGCTACCCCTGCCTCTGTTGAGAACTCTCTAAACTCTGTGCTGGGAGACTCCTCTGCTTCTGAGCCAGTCTTGCAGGCAGCCTCTCAGCCGGTTGAACCTCCGACCCAGCAGGGTAAGGCTTTCTGTTATTGCTACTAATGCGCTAAGCAGGGCTGCAGGCAGAGCCCGTGGGTGTCAGAGCTCCTAACTGCCCCCAGGAATTAATGCAGTGCTTCCAAAGCTGCAGTGATCCTAATGCCACAGCCAACCACCCTTTGGAAGACTGGGGTAAGGGAAATGGACAAGCTCTGTGCCTAGGAGCTGATGTTCTGTGACATGTCATGAGTAAAATTCTAATTTCTTAAGAACTCACTGTTGTCAAATTCTTGCTTGGTAAACCCTGCTCTGTTGGTTTATTTGGAAAGTGGTGTTACCAGGCAGCATCATTAGTTTCCTAATGGCAGCCAACACAGAAGAACATTTGTGTGGCTTTGGACAGGTAAATGACCTTTAGTGAGGAAGAATTGAAATTTAGAAAGTAGTATGTGACACCTACAGCATTTCTTTCTGGACAGTGGTTGTATTTTGATACATGGCTGTGTGCACATACATATATGTGTGTATGTCTATAGAGAGAGAGGTCTTTCTGCAGTATTTTACCAGTGTAGCTGGTAAACTTTGGACAAAAAGTTTGATTAAGCAGGTGACACTTAATGAACGCTCCACTAGTATGATGGAAATGCATCTTACACGGGGATAAATGTCCTTGTTAACCTGAGTCCTGCTTTTATATTGATTTAATAGATAGAGGTTGATTTAATAGGTGTAGGTCTTTGTACAGAACTCTGCAGTAGCTCTAAAGGTGTGGGCAGAGGGGCTCCTGGGGGATAAGCAGCCTGTGGCTTCATCACACATAAGCCATGCAGAATAGATCCTGTTTATATCCTCCTGCCTTAAATGAAGATCTGAGCTGCTTTGGGATGGAGTGGGAAGAAAATGAATGGCCTCAGTTTAGGAAAACTCCTTTAGCTTCAAAACCCCTTCCTCAGGTGTTTGAAGCTGACTGGCTGCAGTTCCAGAATTCCGTGTTTCACAACTGAAGCAATCCGATACATAAAGTATGGGCAGACCTCCTCCCAGCTGCATTAAGAATCAAATGGCATTTACAGTGTCTGGGAGACCAGTGAGACTTTAAGATGCTCTCACAACTTGAGTATGGAATAAAAGTGTGCGCTTGGACAGTGAGTGATGCCAAGAGGGTTTAACAGGCTTTTAAATTTCTGCAGTGATTAGCAGAGTAGGAAACCAGAAAGACCTGTATGTGAAATTCCTGCCTTTAGAGATTGTTTAAGGTAGTTGTGCAGCATTTTTCCTGCCTTATGGCAGTTTGGGTGAGACAGGGGTAGGATCTGTGGAGGGGTACAGCTGTTGTCTAAGTCACAATTTCTTAAACTCTTCCTGTAACAATAACATGGTGATCATCAGAATATTCTATTTTCAAAGTACACTTTGGATAGCAATGTGAATATAAAGCAGTAAAAGAATGATAGATAAAAAATAGATGAGCTTCTTCCCATCAGCTTGAAATATGTCAGTCCTCTAACTCACTAATTAGTGTTTGTATTAAATTATAAAAGTTGATTGCTGGAATTATTTTAAAGGAAAGATTTACATACAGCTTAGAAATTAGCATTAGAACTCAAACAGTTCAGGGGTTCAGATGTTTGGGTGATGTGTTAGTGCTTGTTCATACAGTGAGATGTCACTCTGTTTAGCACCATGTGGGCACACCCTGTTGTTCCTCCTGCTATGATGCTCATGCTTGACCTGACTCTTTGCCTGTTTCCCGGTGTAAAGTTGTTCTTGGTTGCAGCACAGAACCTGACTGGAGGGGTTTCATGTAAATGTCTCTGGAACTGGCTGATCTCTCACAGCATACTGTGTAATACACTTAGTACATTGAATAAGAATATTTCTCTCCTGCTGAAATTCAGTGTTTTCTTGCCCAGTATCTTACCAGTTTTAATGTTTCATACCCTGAGCAAAAGAGCCACCATTTCAGTGAAAGGAAGACCTTTGTTTTCTAAATCCTTAACGTATTCTGTTTGCTTTGTTTGACACTAGGTGTTGTCCAAGGACCCCCTGCACCTCCTCCTCCACCTCCCCTGCCCCCTGGCCCAGCTCAGTCTTCAGTAGCAGCCCCACCTCCTCCTGGCCCACCACCACCTCCTCCACTCCCACCTTCGGGGCCTCCGCCGCCGCCACCGCCGCCTCCTCCCCTGCCCAGCCAAGTTCCTCCCGTTCCCCTGCCACCTCCTGCTCCCCCCCTCCCAGCCTCTGGATTTTCAGCGGGATTCGTGTCCGAGGATAATCGCCCTCTAACTGGACTAGCAGCTGCACTTGCTGGAGCCAAACTTAGGAAAGTCTCACGGGTAAATATAACTCGGCTTTCTTTTTGCAATCCCTGTCCCTGGTTCTAACCTTTGTTCAAGGTTGATAGCAGTATCAAGACATCTGGGCTAGGCTTAATTCATTATGAAAAAAGCATTACAGGATGTGCTGCCAGCCCATCCCATTCTTTATGCAGTTGTGTCTTTCTTGCATGTGAACTTTGCTGGTTTCATGAAGTCAGCTCTCGTTCTTTTGGCACATCTGCTGTCTTTTTGTGCACTCTGAAGGGTGAAGACTCCTCCAGTACGAGTGGAGGAGGAGGAGGCTCTGCTTCATCTAAAACAGATGGTGGCCGTGGAAATGGACCCCTTCCCTTGGGAGGCAGTGGGTTGATGGAAGAAATGAGTGCCCTGCTGGCCAGGAGGTGAGGAGCTGTTCCTGCTCTGCTCCAGCTGCTTAGTCATCACACAGGTGGGATTTGGGGTGCCTGCTTGCAGCTGGCTGAGGCTCAAATAGACAGCGGCTCATGGTTGCTTTGGGAACCTGATCATGTTTCATGAATAGCCATTTTTATTTGAGTGTAATCCAGTACTTCTGTGTAAGCCTTTGTGCAGCAGTAGGGGAGGGCATGCAGACTTCAAATTGCCCAGTTGCTTTGGCAGGAGAGCTTTGCCTTTGAAGGTATTTTGGAAGTCCTACTTAAAACACTAATTTTCAATGATCTGTCTATGAGGCTGTATAAGCCTTTAATTGCAGTAAACAGCATTCTTCCATCTTAAAGCCATGATGAGCTTGGTAACTTTTGTCTCTGCTTACAGGAGAAGAATTGCTGAAAAGGGATCAACAGAAGCAGAGCAGAAAGAAGATAAAGCTGTGAGTTGAGAAATTTTATCTAATTCACATTACTCAGTACAAGGATTATTAGAGAGATTCCAGTGGTGTACAAGGGATGATTTATAATTTACTGTATACAGTACTTTATGTGTGTATACTATATACACACATATAATCACTATTTTGTTAAGTGCTTGCACATTTTCTACATACAGTTGAGCAGAACCATTTTAAATATATATAAAAAGTGAAATAAATATTTAAACCGTTTTCTTGTGAATCTAACAGATTATAAAGATTTTTTTTTCTACCTCCCTTTTTTCTCTCTATTCCTTCTCTTCTCCCTTTTAATCAGGAAGAATCAGAGTCTTCATCTTCTAAGGTTTCTTCGACAAGCACACCTGGTAAGTAGCTCAGGTTTGTGAACTCTGGGATACAGTAATGCTGGAATCTAGTGACAAGTCTCAATCAGCTCTGCTGAATTTGGGAGCCTGCCTCTTCTCCCATGATTACAGCCTGGGATTTTGCTGTAGAATGAGTCCTGGTTCATAAGATGGTGGATAAAAAGAACATAACTGAATGCAGAATCTAAGTGCAGTGTTGAAATTCTTTGCCCATGATCCCTCTGCTGAAGAGGCAGAGTTTGGAACTGTGTAGCCAGCATCTCTGCTGCAGTCAGGCAGTAAGGAAAACTTACACATTCTGCAGTTGGCCAAGAGGTATTGTCAGCATGCAGATGTATTCATACTGTAAATTATTGTCTATCAAGAGACACTCAAGGCTTTCTTTTCCTGTTCTTTAGTAGTACCTTGTTGTACCCTCAGTTTCCCCGGTACCCTCAGTTTTCTCAGTACATACCTGTAAAAGGGGGAAGGATGTGCTGTATAACCTGCAGTTTGTCATCCCAAAAGGCAGTGGAAGCAGAAGGGAAGGAACTGGATAATGAATATACCAGAATTCAGTCTGTTCCAGCTTCCTCTCTTGATTGCTTGCCCATGTGTACACTTCTCCTGTAGATGATTCAACCACTTGATGATGTGCAGGCCTTAAGGTTGAAAACCACTGCGGTAGTGTGAGCAAAACGCAGGTGACACCTGGCTGGGGAATAAAACAGAGTGCTAGGAGTTGTGTGTCCAGATGGAAATAGCTGGCAAACTTAGTATTGAGGTACAGGCACTTGTCTAGAGAAGTTAGACTGCAAGGCAAGAAACGACATCACACAGATCAAGTTTTTCACACCCCCCACCCCCCTTTTTCTTTTCTCTTCGGAATCTGCTTCATTCTGTTCTACACATTCTGTTAAACAGAAAGGATATTAGCCTTAGGGAAACGACTGCTTTTGGAACACTTCTAATAATATAGGCCCAAAAGAGGGAAATTAAAACCAGTGGAAGTTGTTCCTTTAATTGGTGATGATAAATGAGTTTGATTAGCTCATCAAACCTGTTTAAAATGTCAAATGCATTCAGAATTTGACCATTTCCTTCCAGCTGAGAAATTTTGCTTCATTCCTTGATGTGAGATGCTCTGGTAATGCTGAGCCTCATCACTGGAACAGGTCTTTAAAGTGTTTTAAGAGGAATGCTTGGCATCCTTGAGCAAGCTGCAGCCATAGCAAAGTTTCTCAATTTTGTAGATACAGCTAAAATCCTGTTAAAATAACTCCTGTAGCAGGACATGTCCTGAAGACTGGTGTATAAAATTAAATTTAAGGCTTATTACTAGCATAAGCAGCTTGTACTTGGCTGGGTCACAGACTATGCTGGCAGACTTCTGCAATTTAGATATTCTCAGTATCCAGCTGCATGCCAGGGAATTTTCTGGTCAATATGAGACTCCAAAGGGGCCTTTCTGCCTCTCTGCTTGCCCAGCTTAGCAGAGCTGAGCAATATGAAAGAAAGGAACAGACCAAATAAACTCCAAATCTGAAATGAAAACTGATAAGATCAGTGGCACATTGAAGTCCTGAGTAAGTAATGATGGCAAATAATAACAATCCACGCTACAGAAAGACTGTTCTAACTTGTGCAGATTGTAAGGAATGAAAACAAATGCCTTGTTGCTGAAAGATATTCTGGTTGTGTCAGGTTGTATCATACCTGCTGTCACTTCACTGGAATTGGCACTGAATTAATTTTATATCATTAACAGTTTAGGAAAACTCCTTTAGCTTCAAAACCCCTTCCTCAGGTGTTTGAAGCTGACTGGCTGCAGTTCCAGAATTCTGTGTTTCACAACTGAAGCAATCCGATACATAAAGTATGGGCAGACCTCCTCTCAGCTGCATTAAGAATCAAATGGCATTTACAGTGTCTGGGAGACCAGTGAGACTTTTAAGATGCTCTCACAACTTGATGCATTCACAGATGAATGCAACAGGAGGTAGCTTAACATGAAAGAACTAAAGCAATGCAGTAAAACCAGCAAAACACCAAGCAGCTGACTTGAGTTGCCAGATGCTTGAAGTTTCCTCACATAAATGACACAATGAAGAGAAAAAGACAGTTTTTAATCTCCTCACTCTGTTTTCCAGAACTAACAAGAAAGCCTTGGGAAAGGACAAATACAGTGAATGGAAGCAAATCCCCTGTTATCTCCAGGTACTCTCCTTTTGTACCAGCTGTCTTTTCCTTGCATTTGCTGTTGTTGCACGTGCTCCTGAAGATACTGGACTAAAACAGTAAAGAACACTTTCATACTGTTAAAATCAAAATGTATGCCTTTAAAATTGCTGCTGTGAAACTGCTTTTGGCAGGTTTAGGTAGGAATGAAGAGTTACTGTTGGAGGATGCTAATAAGTGAAATTTTTGACAGTAAAATCAAAAGCAATACCCAAAAAAGTTTCTTTAGCAATTGCTGGTGTATAACCTGAATTAATAGGGTGTATATTTGCCTACAGCAAAGTTTAATTCTTTATTTGAAGTCTGAAATTTCCTGCAAGGGGAAACCAAACTCAGTGCTGCAGTTCATATATTCAGTAGTAAATCTAGTGAATAGATGTTCTCTTTTCTATTTCTTTGCTAGTCATAGAATGGCTATCTGGATATTTAAGCCATCTTGGTAAGATTTGATTCTCTGACAATTTTCAGTAGCTGTCTTGTACCAATCTAAGAAAGTCCATTCTAAAGGAGCATAGAACTATTGTACATCCTTCAGTGCATCAGCCTGTCTTTGGTAATTTGTCAGCTGAACTTTGGTAGGCAGGGAGTGTTTTGGTAGGCAGTTCAGTAAGTGAAATGGCTGCTTCAGCAATTTTTTGGAGGTATATTTAATTGTTGTTTACTTTAAGCAGAAGGCTTGTGGTTCATTTAGAATTCCTGTATATTGTGTATACAGAGGTTAAAGGGCTCTGACCCCTGATAATCTGAGAAAGTTACCTGAATTTCTTGAGAGAAAACAAAAGAACGTGTTCAACTTGGGAATGCTGTGTTTGAAATTACTTGAATTCTTCTCAAAATTTGGCTGTTGGAAACAGCTATGCAAGATTGGGTGATCAGGGTATTAAAAACAATTGTTTTCTAAGTGGCCTCACTTGTAGTTGAGGTTGCCATTGAGGTCTTCAGTTCTAAAATGCAACACTAAACACTCTCAGTATCTTTGTCTGTCTTTCAGAGTAAATCCAGGAGTTTCAGGTGTCTGCAGCCTTGGTTCTGGTTGCTTTGTTTTTTGTCAAAAAGCAAGGTGCCATTGGTGGTGATGTTCTCCCTGCTCCACTGTCAGTGTAACAGAATACTGCATTGCCTTTGGCCTTGACTCTGCCCTGCCCTCTTCCCCCTCCTCCCCAGTAGGTGTGACCTGCTTTAGCCAAGGTCTTGTGCTTGATCCGCTTCAAAATGTGGCGTTGAGGGGAAACTTGTCACAGAAATAATTGGTGTAAGGAATCCTAAAGAGCATTGTAGAGTTTGTATTGTGTAAGACAGCTGCTGACCTGGCCCTTTGGCTACAGATACTTTCCTCAAATTGCTTATCCAGAGGCTAAAGGGATTAATAAGTAGGGCAAGTGTCTATTATCAGACTCTTTTGGGGAGTCTGGAATGTTCTGAAGTCTTGATTCTACCTTTCCCCACAGCCGTAGGTTCTTGTAAACTCTTTCATGCATCCAGTTTTACTGATCTTTTTCCAGCTGGTGAAATTCAGGGGTTGCTGAGGTCTGTTTAAAAATGTTTTCTGACCTAGAGGAGTACAGAGGATTTTTGAGGTTTCTCTTAGAAGTATTGAGACTCTCTCTCCATCAAGCTTTTGTCTTCATTCCTCCAGTGGAAAACGCTGATAGAATTTAACTTGATGTGAGCTTCCCTGGGTATATACTCTAAAAGTACTTCCAAAAGAAGAATTCTGTGTTTATTTAATGTCAGTATTCTTTTCCAGTGCTGTCATAACCTGCTGGAAGGTGCCGTAGTACGTACTTTAGGCCTGCTGGTACAGTTTTTTAGTCAGTGTTGATGGATTGCTCTACCAGGATGAGGAAAATTTCATAGCAAGAGAAGGTGTTAGAAGAAGTAGCTCTTGAATATCCTTGCATTTTTCTTCATTCTATACATTTGCCAAGTCTCTCTCAGCAAGCAGCTTGTTAAAGTAGCTTTCTTTGAGTGAGTTAGTCAAGGGGAGCTGCTGTTTGAAACACTAATATTGTGTTTGCCAGAGGGGGATCTCTCACCTGGTGGAGAACCTGCTCCCGACCTCTGCAGGGAGGATATGAGTCACTTACAGGGATTAAGCAAAGCAGATTTAAGAAACTGGCAAGTCAGCAAAATGTTCTCTTCATAGCTTCCCCAGAGGTAGACAATGCAGTTGTTGTTATTCAGAATGAATGTTCTAAGTATTTTAAAATAAGTTAGTGTCCTGTCTAACATCAGGCCTTTTCTTTTTGTAGCAAACTGAAAAGACTTAAGCTGTGGGCTTTTTAGTATTTCCTGAAACATGCAAGTAGAACTCTTGAATCTAGTGAAACCCCTTGGTGTTTAAGGTGCTAAAACTGAACAAAATTAAGACCTGTTATAGCTTTTTAAGGTAGTGTTTCTCCCCCTAATAGACGGGAATCTCCATGGAAAAATCTGCTTGCTTCTGAAAACAGGTTCTATGATTCATTAAACAGGTATCATCCTGTTGGGATTTGAGACTTCCTAATAACCCCTTTGACCAGATCAGGGTTGGACTTTTTCTACATGGGTTGGTAATCACCACGTGCACCAGGTTCCACTTCACATTTTTTTGTCCAGTTGAGCCCATTTTTGGACTGGTTAAAAGCAGATGGTGTCAAAGGCAAATTGAGATGGCTTAAGAACCAGGTATGAATTCATATTAAGTACTGGTTTTCTGGCAGTCTCCACCTGCAGAGGTACAAATTCCTGTTGAGTATGCCAGCATTTAGTGAACCATTTGCAGTGTTTTGAGAAGCAGGTTTTCAAAACTCTAAGTTTATATACAGAGGAACAGGAATTAATTTTCCAGGTGAGTTTTCACACCTGCTTTTTGATTAAAGATTTTTTTTAAACATAAATTAATGCTTCTGTTGGGAACACATTCACAAGTTAGTTAACATTATGTGTATTTTTTTACTGGAGATTTAAGTTTCACTCTCTAGTAGTCATAAAGTACTGACATTGAAACCCTTCAGGTGATGAGAGCTTTCCAGAGGTAAATGTGTTACAGAGCCCCTCAGAATTACTGAGTCAAATTCCAGCTTTGTTTTTCATGAAGGCACTCATTGTGGTGATTACTTAAGCTTTTTGTATGAAAAGTTCCCCTTTTAGCTACTTGTCTTGGGTGGTGTATTCTGCATGTTGGCATGAATAAAATCTTTACTTTGCATGCTTGATTTAAGGTGTGTTAGGGACTGTCAGGATTGCCTCACTGTCCTGTTAGGCAATGCTATGAAAAACCACACGGGAGAGCTCTTTAGCCATCTTGGGATCAAATGGCTGGGAAGTTTTATTCACTAAATTTCAATAGTTAATGTTTTTTTTAACGGCAACTACATCCAAGCTGAAAAAGGAAAAAAATAGCATAATTTGGGGAGGAAGACAGCTAGACTTTCCTGAGATTAGAAATGGTCTATTTTGCTAATTACAGTATTTCAATATTTGAATTAAGAATGTCTCGTATTTCGGAATGCAAAAAGGGAAAACATCCTCAAGACTGAGGGGCAGAGTTTATAAAGAAGCTTTCCTGTGGAGATTTTTGACAGATAGCAGCAGTAGATAGTTATGATGGGTAAAGCTGACTTTTTATTCTAAGGGTATGAAGAAAAAGAAGCAGTCAGTTTGTGTGGAGCTTTTCTTTGAAGTAGTTTTATTAACACATTAAACTTCACAACTAATTTTTAAAAAAGAATTAAAGTATGCTATGGGTTGGGTTTTTCCATTAAGGCAGGCACTAGGTACCTGTTACCAGTTGCCAGGAGCTGCATTTAAGAGGATTTTTTTCAGTCATGTTGGGTAAATGCTGTCATGCCATAGTGTGTGGGAACAGAGCTGTAGTCAATGGAAATGATCAGAATCTATAGATGAACAATCTGAAAAACTCAGCTGTTCTGCCTGGAGTAAGTCAGGGCTCACAATTCCTGGTGTAAACTGCAAGTAACTCTTAAATACCAGATACCTGATGAAACAGCAGTTGCCAAAGATCTCAGCTGATGAATGTTTTTGAGCAAGGCATTCTTCCATACTGAACTAAGCACTGTAACACATAAAGAGTTTTGTAAAAGATCCTAAGCTGTGGTTTGCCTTCATAGCATTAGTGCACACAGTGGGTTCTCTGGTGGTTGCAAGGTGAATTCTATTTTCCAGCTTCTTTCACTATCAAGTTATTCAATATTTCATCTTCTGTCTTACTCAGTGGATTGTGTTTAATTTTGGTGTGTTTCAAGCAATAGTAATTAGCAATTTCTCTCTGGGAACTTACATTTAGACCGTGAGGACTTAAGTCTTTACAGCTGTGACAATTGAGGTTTGTGATCCCAAGGGAAGAACAAGTTTCAAACCAACATTTTCATGTGCGCACCCTTTTCTGTTGGGAGTCACATTTTGAGTGTTCTCCTTTGGTTAGCAAGTCAGAAAATAGTCCTGTCAGGTTGTAAAAGTCATCAAGACAGTCGAGTGTGAGGTTGATTCAGCTCTCATTGAACAAAACCAGTGTAATAGGATAATTTCTTCATGGATAAACTCCTGTCTTGTAAGGGCAGACATATCAAAGCTCAAGGTAGTGATTTTGTCAGACAAACTAAGAAATACAGTCTTTTTTTTGTTCCTGCCCAGCTTCCACTGTAGTAAATAAGGCTGCACCTTTAGGTAACAAATGCAGTGCTAAATGAATTCCTCCTATGTAGGAATTTTGAAAGGACACACTGAGTTTAGGCCAGGCTTTTTTGTTCAGTGATGCCACATACAAGGGCAATGAAATAGGATCCAGCTTAGTTTACGTACACCCTGCCCTCCCTTAAAGTTAGCATACTGTGATAATTCTAAAATCGGGGAAACCTCTTGGCATGAACTGTCAGGAATTCTACCAACAGTTTCTTTTTGGCTTGAAGTTTCATAGGTAATGGAGGGAGAATGCTAGCCAAGATGTAAAATGTATGTAAGAACAGCAGAACGTTCCTCCCTCTTTGGAGAACTGTTTTGGTATTCATGCTGTGAGCATCTAGGCTCTGTCTCTGCTCATAGCTGTAGTGAGTCCATGAGTCTGAATTACCCCTTCTATGAGAGAGGGGATCAGGAAGGAAATGGGAAGGCAGAAAACCCACTTATTTTGGAATTTGTGTTAAAAAGGCAAGGTGATCTGGGTCAGCAAGTTTTTGATGTCTACAAGAGAGTATTGCATAAGCAAACATCAAACATGACATAGTCCAAAACATTAGAACTTCCTCTCAAGTATCACCTGGTAAGTCTTGCTGCTGTTACAGTATTTACTTTCAGTAGCTTTAGAAAGCAACTGATGGAATAATTCAGGTTGCAAAGGAGTTGCTTGAGTCTGTCAGCTGTTGAAAATCCCCCAGGGTGATTGCTCAGCATTCATAGTCAGCATCAACGTGCAGTCATTAGTTAGTGGGAGTGCTTCCATGGGAGAGCCTCTATTGAATGAGTAAGCAGTTGAGAAAGGAAGGTACTTGACATTTGAAGGCATTCAGCTTTTCATGCCCATTATGAAGAAATCAGAAACCACTGACAGTGAAATCTGTCTGCTGCTTTGAAAGTTCTTGTTTTGAACTAATAACTCTTATGGTAATTAATATTTCCAGTGTGTGGAAAACATTCTTGGTTGTTGCTTTCTATTCTGTGTGGTATTTTGGGTCTGCTTGATTTTTCCCACCCTCCCACTCCCAACATTATTTTTTTTCCATTCCGATTTATTACTATGTTTTTGGTAGACAAATGTCAGCAATTTTGATGGGGGAGTCCTATGTATCCTGTAACAATGAGCAACCAGTAACTCATGGATGTGTTTTTGTGCTGCAGACCAAAATCTACACCAACAGGACAGCCCAGTGCCAACGGAGTACAGTCAGAAGGTCTAGATTATGACAGATTGAAGCAGGTATGTGTATGATGCTTTAAAAAAGATGGCTCTGTAAGTTGGATGTAAGGACTTGCAGCTGTCCAATACCAACTTCTGACTGTTTTGTTAGCCAGTTCCAAACTTAATGATTTAGTGACACTAGTCTTTATTTTTGCCCAGGCATGTGTCAGTATTCTTAGAAGCTGGAGCTGTGGGATGGTGGCTTAGACAGCCCCATTAGTTTCTCACAAAGTCCCTTCTTTTGCATTAGGCAGCACACACAGGATGGTGTTGACATTATAGATGGAACTGGGAAATTAGTTTGCCTGGAAAACCTTTCCTTCTCTTCTCTGTACCCGAACATGCAACAAGCCCTCGGGGCAGCTCTAGCAGAACAAGTATGACCATGCTTTAATATCAGATATGAGCACCCGTGGTCACTAATTTGGTGGTGGAAGAGCATCCAGAGATGTTGCCTTCTGTGTAGTTATCCAGGCCAAGAGCAGAGGAGTCCTGTGGGAATTGTGGAATTGGAGGTGAAGGATCTTCAAGTGGTGTTTGGATCAATGGGCCCATCCCCAAGGGGGGAGGGAGACTCTGGTGCAGGCTCCAGCTCAGTGGGTGGTTCTAGAGCCACTTTCACTTTGGTAGCAACTTTTGGTTGCTTCTAGAACATGTCCCCACATAGTGGTTGGCTTTAGATTGGGTTATGGATCAGTTCTGGTTGGTTCTGGATTGGGTCCTGGATGCACAGGCAGTTCTAGAGTGGCTTCTGGCCTGGTGAGTGGTTCTGAAGGAGCTTAGAGGAAAGGATGGAAAAAGCAGCAAGCAGGGACAGCACTTCATGCTGTTGCCTTCATTCCCTCACATCCCACTTGGACTGGGACCTTGATACCTTGATTACCCTTTTTTCTTTTGGTTTTTTTTCTTGGAGTACTTCCTTGGCTTGTGGTGTTTTGTTAGCTCCTTTTGCATTCCACATCACATTTCACCTGTAGCAAAGCCTTCTTACTCTTATCCCTTCCCCTCCTAAATTCCACAGGAATCGATTTGTGGGACTTCTAGGGATGGTTTTTTCTTCATTGTACCTGCACTTAATAATGTTCTAGGGATGCCTTAGGTTTTGAGGATTAACTTGGAAGGTGAGAGATGGGTTTCAGAAGGGTTAAGGATTAATGGGAAGGATTGTAGTGGGAGAATTCTGGATTTCTCTCCACAGATGTTTACAGGTGGCAAAACTGATTTGTTTGCTAATCTCTTATTTATGCTGTGACACATTGCAGGACATTTTAGATGAAATGAGGAAGGAGTTAACGAAATTAAAGGAAGAACTCATTGATGGTAAGTATTGTTCTTTGCACTGCTGCTGCTCAGTTTTAGAGTAGCTGCAGGTGCTTTAAAATGTAAATACAATGTGTTGGTAGCCTGAGAGTGATTCGTTGGTAAAAGTGGCTTTCTTCTCAGTCTGGTGGCAAACCACTGGTGCCAGAGCTGTTCCAACTGATGTGCTTCAGTGATTTCTCTCCTGGGGGCTTTGTTTCAGTAGAACATTGACACCAAGTAGGGACTTTTAAGAGTGGTTGAAGTGATGCCACATTTGAGTGATTTGAAGTTATCCTTAGTGTCATGTGGTGGTAGGTGGGTTATTTTGAAATAATCCAGAGCTGTTGAGGTATGTATTTCAAAACTAGTAATACTCAGAGTAGAACTGGGCTTCCAGCCTTCAGTCACCTCTTTGATCTGTAACACAAGAGTCAAAGAAAAGAATTCTCATGGTTTTCATTTTTATTTTAACAGAAGTTATTTTCCTGTGTACTCTTCTGTAGTTAAGGGAAGTCATTGAGAAAGCATAATCTTAAAGGACCACCTGTGAGGAATTAAACAGAGCTCTCTGTATGATTTACTACCTTGGTGGGCCTTTTTGTTTTTAATTGGCTTAATGGAATGTACCAAAATAAAGTATAGGGAGGGAAAAAAGTCATATTAATCTAATACCACTGCTGATAAAATACTGAATGTCATCAAGTGATGTAGAAATATCTGGCTGGTTTGGGACTACAGAGAATGTAGTCCTTTTCCCTGTATTTTTTTGTGCTGTGTTCTACCACAGCCTTTCAGAACAGGGCAGTGCAAACAGGGCCCTGAGGCTGCTCTTAAACAAAGAAAATTAAAATAAATGAGCCCCCACATATGCTCCTTGCTAATCCCAGCAGTGCTGGTTGTCACCAGGTAAGGCCACAGGCTTGCTGGAGGTGGGAACTAAAAATTAAGATTTTTAACATGAAGTTTACAGGAAGAAAAAGGGTAGTGTCTGTCTGGTGGATAATGCCACTTGTCTGAAGCCACATGGGGCTGCCTCAGCTGTTGGTTATTCACATTGTCAGAGCAGGGTGAGCTTTGGGGGGTCAGTTGTGTGTTCCAGCTTCCTGCACTGACTCTGTTTGATCTGCTAACTCTCTCTCTCTCTCTCTCTTTCTCTCTGCAGCTATCAGGCAGGAACTCAGCAAGTCCAATACTGCATAGAAAGACTCGTACTAAGCCGATGTGACTCTTTAACTTGATATAAAACTGACTACGTTTTGTGAGCTGTTAGAAGAAAACGGAGACAGACAGACAGACACTTGGAAGGAGGGAGAAACAACCTATTCTGAAAAGCTTCAGACATCACTCTGGTGATAATGCTATTCCCCTCCTAGTTTGCAGCTTTTTTCTGACCTTTACAGCAGGGTGGAAAAGACTCTTGAAGTTACTGTAATGATTATGCAGAAATTCCTACATCTATCAGACAAGATCACAGTGCTTTGAAGTCTACTCATGTCAAGATAAAATTGCACATGTTTCAGAATTTGTTGTTAAGACAAAAAAAAAAAAACAGGGAAAAGCTTGGGAAGGCTTTTCAGAGAGGTTTTCTTTATTAATGAAGGAGTTAGCAAGTTATACTGTTGTACTTCAAATGTATCTCAGGTTTGTCTTCCTATCATATCTGGTATTTCCACGAGTAATTTAAGAGATCAGATGTGTAGAGGTTTGGTTCACAAAACAAGGAGCAATTAGAGACGCGTGCTTTTAAAGGGCAATATTTGTAAGTAAGGATGACTTAGACGGTGATGACATATCAAGATTTTGGAATTTTATGATAGGAAGCCTCTCTAGTTAGCCTTCATGCAATTTTCTAGGAAAACAAAAAAAAAAAAAAAGCAAATACAGTCCAGAGTTTAAAGATGTAGATGCCTTCCTACATTGTTACGATGCTTTACCAAATCTAAGACTTCTACATAATGCGAGTCAGCAGTCAAATGTAAATCATTAGTATGTTGTAGATTTACAGTAGATTTTGGGGCTTTTTTTAGATTTATGCATGTGGACATTTTGTAATGTAACACAACACAGCCAGCTTTTTAATTAAAAGAAAACTTGCATGTCACAGAGTAGCCTTTTCATTTGTAAGGCTTAATTTATGCCCAGAAAGATGTGGGAAGAGGGAGGGGGAAGGTGACACATTTTTATTACTTTCTACACTTTTTCTTCATCTTACATGCATGTGTAATAATGAGGAAAACATGACTTTTATCAGTAACCATGTTAATGGAACCAGGTACTTGATCCTTTTGTATCTTTTTTCAGTTTTCTATTTGAAATTCAGTAATACTTCCAGTAATGGTTCTGAAACTCCCAGGTGAACCGAACTCGTTTCTCGGCGAGAGAGAAAACGTTGTGGGCATCAGAGTTGCTGAGGATGCCCCTGTGTAAGTGCGTTGTCCTTCACCTTTTCACCATGACCCTCTGCTTCACTCTTTTCCAAGACTCCTTTTTTTGGTTGGTTAATGGAACAGAACAGCAGTAGTTACCTGAGAACGATCAGGTAAATGTCAGTAAATGTCCCCTTCTCCTCCTAGTTTATCTGCCACCCTCCTTTCCAAAAAAACCACAAAACCAACAAAAAACCCCCACAGCTCCACGTGACACAAACCCTGAAAAACAGCAATGATATGCCATTGGTTTTGCTCAGCAATTTGAGAATCATTTTTCAGGGAGGTGACACCTCTCTCTTTCCCAGGGTTTTCAATCTTATTTTTTTAATTTTGTTCCTTAATGTGGTAAAGTTCAGTGGCATAGAAATTCTGCAAATTGGCTCTGTAGTGCTTTGGACAAAGAATATGGATCAAAATCTTCCCTTTTCCTTTGCACTGTCCATTTTTCCAAGCAGTGTTTGCTTTGGGATCTGTGCTGATCCAGAAGAAAAGTTTACTTACAACTTGAGAGATTTGCTTAAAAGTACCCAACAGCTCCGTTCGTCGGACAGATGCTTTCAGTAACAGACTGTCTTGAGTGCTGAACACCAGAGCAGAACAGCACTTAGCAGCTTCAGAAAGGCTTCAATAAGAAATTTTTCTCCCATTCAAACATTTCCTGATTTTATAGGTTCAGATTCTTAGGGAAGATGACAGTGGAAATATTGCCTAACTCCATTTATTATTTTTTTTTTTAATTAAAGAGGAGAAACAACATCACTTTTCTGCATGCATTTATTGAAGGCATTAAAAAGAAAAAAATCCATAGTAAGTTTGTCAAGTACTGTTTTTCTCAAAACAAGAGGAGGCATTTTCATCTTTGTTGATGTAGCTTTTTGTTTTACACAGACTTTTTGAGCAGTAAGGATGTTTACCCTTGTCAGAAATCACGTTTGATTCGTTTCTAGGAGGGTTCAGGAGTTACACAGTGGAATAGCATGGATGGCTAAAAGTGGTCCAAAATTAAAGGCTGAACTTCTAGATTGTGCAAGGAACTGGCTTATGCACTAAACGTTTTGTGCCTTGGTCTACAATTAACATGATTTCTGTTTAAAAGAAAAAGGAACAGATGTTGTCTTTTTGTGCTGCTTCTACATACATACTTTCTGTAATCCCAGCCTGCAGAACTGGTTCTTTCCAGAAAATCGGATTGAATTAAAGATTACTGTAGACATTTCCTGACCTACTGACAGTTGCACCGTTTCCAGAGATTTCAGTATTGAAAATGAACTGCAGAAGCTACGATTATTTTGCTTACTGGTGACTAAGTTCTTTAAAAACCATATTGTGGGGGTTCTGTGCTTTTGTACAATGGATGTCTTAAGCTGAGGGCAGTTTAAGGGATCCTTCCTAATGCCAGGAGGGCGTTGCTTTCCTCAACACTGTGATCTGACCTGTGATAAACCTGCACTATAGACAAGTGGCTACCAAGTCAACTGCAAACCAACTGAATGTAAAACCCTTAGTGCTGGTGCTGAAATCTCTTCAGACAGTCATAATGATTTCCAGTTCGTTGTTTTAAAGTTATCAAGTGTCAATCAAAGACTGAAGCTGTTCACTAATGAATGTTGACTTTTCATGCATTTAGGTTTACCTTCTTTTTAGTTTCTCAGTTCATTCTCTGCTATTTTTATCATATTGTGTCATTTTAAATTTCTTACATGCTAACGTTTTGTTTGAGCGAATGAAATAAAATTGCAATATATACACGTTGCCACCATTTATTTCTGGAACCTCACAGAAGACTCTCTGAGATTCACTATTCAAATTCCCCAAGTTTTTCGTGACTGTGATCATTCCGTACTCCTTGATTCCACCTCTCCTTTCTGTTCCTCCATCAGAAGATCCAGTAGAGAACAGTGAAGACTTACCTTATAAAGAATGTAACTGCAGGGACTGTGTGCATTCATGAATGGTAACTACATAAAATTAATTTCAAATGTATGATGTGGTTTACATTCTCACATGGTATATACACATTTTGGTCTCTGTATCCACAGAGAACATGGGAGAGAGAAGGAAGGACTGGGGGGGGAAATAATTGTGGTCAGTCTGACTTCTTCTCTTGCTGCTTTTATGTTCATGACTTATTTTCAATACTGGTAATAAAGCAAACCTACCATGGCAGATCAGTAGAGGTTTCTGTACAGTAAGGACAGTTCTGCTCAATTTATCTTACAGCAAAATACTGAGCAGAGCTGTTCAAATGTCCTTGACTTGGCATCCTGAAGCTGTACTTTGTTGCTGCTGCTGTTTGGCAAACCTTGGTCCCAGTGCCAAGTTTGGCACCAACCTTAATGAGTTATAAAGGTTTGGGGTTTTTAAAAAGAATTATCACTAGATTCTAAAATGGTCTGCTGTTCTTGGGGCAGGGTTTAGGCACCAAGTGTAATAAATATTTCTGATTTAAATGTCTGAACAGTGTTACCAACTATGTCCATTGGTGTCAAGAGATGGACAATGTCTACTTTTTTAAGCTGTATATTAAAAGGCAGATGGGAGATGGTCTGTGGCTGGTCAAACTGGGGGTTGTCATGGGCTCTTCTGAAAATGTTTAATTGGGCTGAGTTCCAGTGATGAATATTACGTGCCAGTGTCTTCTACATCTAGTCATACTAAGCTTGCAAAATCAAGAAGACTCCCTCAGTTTTCAGTAGGTGAACAAGATGGGAAGCAAGAAAAAATTTTCCCAAACTGGCTTTTTACCGAAGACTTGACAATTCCTTTTGAAGCTGTAAATTTCCTTGATTCTGTAGGCTGTTGCTGGGCAGGAGGTGGTGGAGAGCAGGTGCAAAGGGAAAAGTCAGTGATTTTGGAGGAACTGGGGCCAGTTCAGAGTTCTTGAAGAACAGTCTAAAGATCACTTAATTTGTCTTAGGGTGTGATTTTGGGAAATGAGGATTTTTTTGCATGCTACCTGGGAGTCTTAAGGGAGAGAGAAGTAAAGTAGTATGTTAAATCAATACTGTCACAACCTGTATGTACACATTCAGAAGAGAGTCTTTTAAAGTCAGCCTGTATGAGGGCCTAACAGGAATTAATATTTATTTTAAAACCTTGGAAATGGTCACCTGTTGAAATTGATACGTCAGGAGATATATTCAAGTCAGTCTAGGTTTATAATCTTAGTAAAAAACACGTGCAATAGAAATTGGTGTAATTGTCCAAGATGTGGCAGAAATGGTGTAGTTCTGGATGTTGGGAAAGCTCAGGCAAACCTTACAGTCAGAGCAGTGTCTGCAGGGTACCTGGCAATCAGCATCTTCCCTTGCACAGGGCCTTCCTCGGGTAGTTGTTTGTCACAGTGACGCTGGAAGTCAAGGGGCTTTGGAAATCCCCTCCATTTTGTAACTGGATCCCAGCTGAACTCTGTCATTGTAGAAATGTATTTTCTGACATTTATGTTTTAGAGCTGGGTGTCCTGGATCTCGGTGAATATTTATCTCGTGTCCTGCTGACAAACTGTGCAGTGGAGAAGATGTGGAGCAGCTACTGCAGCTGGGCTGTGCTGCTGCTCTGGCTGTGGCAGCTGCAAGCTGACATTTTCTCTGAGATGCATAATTTTGCCATCATTGTCATTCAGTGATGGGTGCCACCTTCTCCTCCTTTCTCAGCCTGTTTTAGAGCTGTTACCTGTGTGACATTTTCACTTCTTTTTCTGACTTCAGGTCTCTCCCTCAGCTGCTTAAGCACAGTAGAGTTGGAAGGGGTCTCCCATCATCATCTGATGTTTACCATCTTTAATGTAACTTTTTACCACCAACCAGCTTAAGTCCCTGGCTACTCCCTGAACAACTTCAACTCAGCAAGAAAGTTGTCTGTGCTAATATGCTGTAAGTGTGCCAAACTGGTTTTCCTTGCAGAGTCTCTGGGATTTGTCCTGCTGACACAGGCAGAGGACAATAAAAATAGTGAGGAAGTTGGTACAGGAAGAGAAGGTGTAAGGGATTGTGGAAGTTTTCAGGCTACCTGCCGGGGAAGATGTTGCTGGAATGGATGGGGCTGCAGCTTTTAAACCCACTCTGGATGCTGATGGAATCCACAAATTGAGATAGGCAGGAGAGGTGGCTTTCTGGGCAGTCTGAAGGCTGCTTGCTCATCATGGTAGGGCTAGGAAGTTAAAAAAAAAAAAATTACCTCAGTGTTGAAGGTAAATTTTTGACATTTTTTCCCCCAGTACTGTATTGTGAAACCTGTTAGACCCTACACAGCTTGGAAAGCCCTGTGATGCTGCAGAACCAGCCCCGGAGCCCTCCTGAGGAAAAGGGGGATGCAGACACACTCATAAATGCCTCCTGGCTGTGGATCTAGGGGGGTCTGTCACTGCCAGGAAGCCTTGTGGTTGGAGAAGTTGAGGAACAGAATTTTACACAGCTCTTAGGCTGAGATCTTTCTCTTTGCCAGTGCCTGGCAAATTTTGCCTCAAATGTGAGCATCAAAAACGTGCTCAGTAATCTTTGCTCCACTGATGAGGAAAGCTCTCTCTGGCTCTCAGTCCCACAGGTTGACACTGGAGTGTAGGATGGAGAGAGGGGTCCAAGGAGTCCAGTGCTGGTGGAGTTGGTTCATCAAGGAGTTTATGGGGTAAGTGAAAAATCATTTCCTGTGTTCAGAGTGAGCCATGAGAGAAATGCAGCCAGAGCATTTGGATTCTCAGAGGTGAGAACCTTTTTATATCCTACTCTTGCTCTGCATCTTATTAGTTGTATGGGAGTGAATGTCTCAGTCACGGATCCAGTTTATGTGTTCCACCTCCCAAAAGTGAGTTGAAGTAGGAGTTGGTCACTCAGAAAACTCAGATTGGCTGTTAGGTGACTTAATGGAGTGAGGAGGAGGTGACCACCACACCCAGGAGCAGTGGGAGGCTGAGGAGTTCAGCCCTGTTGGGCACTGGAAGTTCAGGGACATGGGAGGTGCAGTGCCTAATAAATGCTGTGTCCCCAGAGGGAGAGTGCAGTCAGCCATGGATGCACAGGTTGAGGCTTTGTCTGATGATCAGGAGGCCTTAGCCCAGCAGGGAAAGGAAATCCAATGCTTGTCACTTTTTATCTGTTTTTTCACCCCGAAATCTGTTATTAAAGAGATGAGTAAGTGACACTCGGTGAAGCTGGAGATCGGAGTATCTCCCTAACCTGGCAGGTCAGTGTGTGCTCGAGACGTTTTTGGAGGCAGCACTGCTGAGTGAGGCCTTAAAATTTGCTTTGGTTGTTCTGTTTCATGGGGGGGAAAAAAAATCCTTCAGCGATTTAAACACTCTTCTCAGGTACTCAGGAGTCAGGCAAGCTTTTGTGAAGCTGTGGTGACAAACTTTCACCAAATCTTCACCAGGTCACATGCCCACACAGATCTCAAAATACAAGGAAGGGAAACACACTGCATGCCAGCTTTCAAGTAAAAGTCCTCTTGGAGGACTTTTACAAAATAACTTGCAAGCTGAAAATGTCACAATTATGCAATTTATTGGTTAACTTGGGGATGGAAAGGGGGTGATGCACCTTCAGGGAGAGTAGGTAGAAAAGTCACGAGTCCACAGCACTGGTAGGCAAATGAGAAAACTTCAGAAGAGAGGGACTCTGGCAGCCAAAAATGCAAATTCCTTCCTTGAAAACGAAGGCATAGAGGTGCAAAAGGCTTCAAAGATGGTGGCACATTTAGCACGGTCAAAACAATTAATGTTGTTTGGAGCATCTGGGTTTTGTGTGTTCGCAAGCATCCTGTGTGAGGAAAGCCAGAGGTGAAGAAGAGAAGGGCAATGAGCACTTCAGAATTACTGCAATTTCTTGCTGCATTACTTTTCACTTGTATGCTTTTATTTTTTCATTAGAGGTGAACTCCATAACCATAATCATGCCTTTTACATATTTGACTAGCATAAAGGGAGAGGAGTTCAGGTCTGAAGGCAGAGCCTGGCAGGGGCACAGCTTGGGGTCTGAGCACTGTGCAGGATCCAGCACAGCCTGGCCCTGAAGCCCTGAGCACAATCAGGAAATTTGGGCTTTTTCATTGCGTAATAATTACGTTTTATGTATCTGCTGAAGGACAGCTTCATTGCCATGAAGTCATTGCTTTTCCTCAGTGTCAGCCTGCAACCTTCAGAGCAAATAAGTCAATAAAAAGAGCAAATTTACCCTCTACCCTTACTCTAAAGGCAAAAGGTTTTCTGCTTTGTTTACTGGACCCAAATCATGAGGGTTTCCCTGTATGCTCTTAGCAGTCGTGAATAAAAACCTTGCGCATCTTCAAGCCCTGAGTGTTCTCAGCTTCTCTGAAGTCAATACTAGTTTGGGTTTTTTTCAGTCTGAAATGTTTCCAGCCATCAGGTGTAATTGTCTTGTAGTTATACAATCTAGTAAATACTGCCCAGAATTTTTATGCATCTATGAAAAATATGTTAAGCAATAAAATATAACTTGAATTACAGGAAATGGCACCTTTTTTTTTTTTTAACTGGTGATCTGCTGAATAGCTGGAATAGCTGAGGTAGAGATAGTGGATAAATAAACAGCAATTACTGACAAGTAAGGTCTCCTTTTTGAGCAAGGAGCTGGATGGCATCTCCAGCTGGTGCAGTTTGGAGCTGGCATTGCAGGTGGATGCAGCCATTGCAAGTGTTGAGGGAATTTGGAGTGCTGCTACGGAATTTCAGTAGCACTGAATTTGCTGCAGGTAAGGGAAACCCCTTTTTGGGGAGAGGTTCCTCACCAGAATTTCAGAAATGGCTACATGTCTGCTTTAAAGGGAATGAAGATCAAAATGCTCCCACTGCAAAGTGATCTCAGAGGGGGTTTTTAATGTTATTGCCAAAGCTAATGCTCCCAGAGGAAACTTCACTGAAGTGCTGCACAGATGCATCACAGCCAGATTGAGATTCTGTATTGCAAACTGTGACTTAGAAATAGTCTTTTTGTATTTTGTGAAGTGCACATAGATTTCATATTCCAGTTAATTTCAGTTTTTCCTCTTGAAAATACCTTTCAGAGCAGCTGAAGCATCACTGAACTGTTAAAGGAGCTATTTCCTTCCAGATCTGGAGAACAATTTCCACGAGGTGATTTTAGTCTGAAAACAACTTCAGAAGAGGCAGGGAGTGACTGTTCACAGTCTTTTAAGGCTTAAGTTCATCTTTAAAGGTCAATACATTGATATGGATTCATGTTTTTCCTCCAGGCCTCCTAAATCTTCTCCCTCAGCATCCTCTCACTTGCCTGTTGAGAAGGTTCTCCTCAGCTCATGGCAGAGCCTGAGCTGTGTTGTGCATCATTTGTTTCTCTTGGGGTTTATTTCTCCCTCCATTGGTAGTAGTAGGATTTTCAATTATTAAACTGTTCTTACCCCGTGAGTTTGAGGTTTTTTACATTTTTTGTCCTGATTCTCCTCCCCATCCCACTGGGGGAGGAATGAGCAAGCAGCTGTGTGGTACTCAGTTGACATCTGAGGTTAAACCGTGACACTTGGCCAAGGTGACTTGGGTTATTGGCTGTTGGACCAGCAGGAAAAATAGCTGGCAAGCCTCAGGACACAGCAGTACAAACACCCAAGTACTTCAGTATCAAGGATACAACTTAAAAATAAAATCCTACTAAATACTCCTCAGGAATGCTCAGTCTGGAGTGTTGCTCAGATGATTGTGCATTGAGAAGCAAATAATTATTGGGAAATCCCCCTGCAAAGGCAGCAGCAGGAGCTAATGGCAGGGTGGTTCCCCTCCAGATACAATGCCCAGTATTGTGCTGTGTCATGGGAAAGGTGTAAAATAGCTGGAGCCAATGCAGAAGAAAAAAAAGGGTCTGTGAGAACCAAGGTATAAATTGTTATGTGTGTGTGTGTGTGTGTGTGTGTGTGTTTTCACTCTACCAGCTTCAGGAAAATACAGTGGGCCCATTAGGAGGAAATGTTCCTGTGTATGAACCCTGTTCCCAAACACGTGACATTTTGTTTAAAATGAAAATTGATCAAAGATCTTTCCAAGATCTCAGAGTATAATGGGATTGATGAGATGGCAGTCTCTGTGGGATGCAGAGACAGAAGAATCACTGACAGTGTTGGACCAAGACAGGAATAAGGAAAACATCATCCTTTTTTTTTCATACCAGAAATTATTAACATCACTGTAGCTCCCCAGCCTCTCTGTCTTAGGGTGTGCTTTCTATAGGTTCCAGAAATGAGTGGAGTTTCCCTGCATGATGCATCCATACCCACATTTCTGTTACATTTGTCCAAAGAAAATCCATGCAAGAACACAAAGGAGATTGTGGCAACAGAGAGACTTTGATTAGAGGATCTGATCCTTTTGTTCTCATTCGAAACCAAAGGTTTGCTTGTGTGAGGACTCCTTTTTAAAAGGAATTTTTCATACTCAGGTTAAATATTCCTAGCAAACCACACAGGGTGGTGCATCAGCATCTGCTATTTTCTAAGTCTAGCAAAGCAATTCAATTCTTGATAGGCTTTTAATCTATAAATCTGAACTCTTACTTAAGCTCACAATTAACAACTTCCACTTTTTTCAAGTGCAAAAAGGATGCAGATGAGAGAACTTTGTGTTTGTGGACAGCCAGACGTACTCTGTGTGTTTAGTCTGCTTTGCCTGTGGCCCAAAATTTATATTGAGCATGTACAGATACAATTTTGTGATAAAAAGCATCTGTTAAAACATCAAGTGGTGATGGGAGGGCACCAGCAAACACCAACAGCTGCTGGGGGAAAAGGAAAAATCTGCATCAGCTGCTTAAGTTCTGCCAGAAGTGCAGTTGGTGCACATTAGTGGTGGTTTTGCTCAAGTGCATTCATTCTTCTGAGGGATTTTAATAAATGGTTCCTCCATTTCTTTTGTTTTACTCCAGTGACTGAGTGGCTCTTGACCTCAGCCCTTGGTGTTATGTTCAGGTAGAATTTTCTGAAGGGCAAAAATAACCATCCTTCAAATAGTCACCCAGTAAAAAATATGCATTTTACCTTCTAACACAAACCTGACAGCGACACTGTTACATTTCTAAGGGGCTGACCCCAAAACCTGCTGCTAAAATTTCAAGAGAAAAGGAAAGAAAAGGAAGTGTTTCTGTGGTTTGAGTTGCTTCCTGCCATGAGGCAACATCATTGTGTGCCACAAACACACAGTTAATCAAAGTTAGCAGAAAATTGTCTTGTGGTGAGCTACTAACCCTGCCCACATGTTCAGAATAGAGGTGTACAGGAGGTACCATCCCATGGCCAGTGGAGTTTGAGGCTGGTAGGGCAAAAAGGCTTTGGGGAGTTGGTAAAGTGAGAGCTGTTGCTGATAGGAGCCTGGAAATATAATTTGCTCAGCTGAGTGTTGGTGTTCCTACACAGTGGAGTGTGTTGGGGGTTACACCTTGCTGCAGAGCAGATGCCATCTGCATCTACCTAAAAGTCTGCTCTGTCCGGGGAGAGATGGAGGAGTAACTCAGGAGTGGTGCTGAGGAATAGGAGACATCCTCTTTTCCTGTGTGTGACTGGAAGAAATCCAATCACAGGGAAAGGGGACACAGAAAGGTCATGAGTGTTAATTGCCAGGGATAGTGCTGGTAGCACTAAAGGAAACCTACAGCTCCAGGAGGGACTGGCACCATCTCAGTTTTCCCTTCTTCGTTAGGCCTCCAACTCTAAACTGCCCAGCCTAGACAGCAGAGAAACAGCATCTCCAGAGGATGAAGGCTTCATCTCTCTCGGACTGTGGCTTGACAATAGGGGGCCTTATTTGCCCAAGAAGAGCCTTTTGGCTCTTTTTTCTCTCAAGGAATTTGTTCCAGTTCCCTGACTGCTGTGCAGCTGGTGTTTTGGGTGCTGTTGTAAAGAGGTTTCCATCATCCAACTTGAGATCAGTGAGGTAATGAAGGAAAAGAGGCTTGTTAAACAAGGAGTGGACTCCTGCGGAGAAATTCCCTTCTGAGAAACCCAGGAGCCTGGAGTAGACTTCCCTCTTCTGCTGGGAGGTGCGTGCTTCTCTCCTGTGTCCCTCTCCACCCCTTTCAGAAGCTGGTAGGCTCCCTCAGTTCGGAGGATGTCCAGGAACTGTGTGGTCACCATGTTGTTTAAGGGTCCACCTTGTTCCTACTCCCCCTTCTAAGGAGAGCTATTTGAGATGTGTTTTCTTGCCTTCCTGTGCCCTCCACCACTGTCCTCACAAGCAGTGATCCCTTAATTACTGCTGTGCAGTTTGCAGGGCCACCTCCACGTCACCCAGCCTTTATTACAGCACATGAGCCACCACACCTGATCTCCCACTGCCACCTCTGTAGCCACGAGTTTCATTTAAAAACAAAGCCAAGGTGCTGCTGCAGCTGGGGGAGGCTGGGGCGTGGTGACTCCTGCCTGGCTGCTGGAGTGAGCTGCTGCCACCACTGCCAAGCCCCATGTGGCATTCTGAGCCTTATCAAGGTGTCTCAGGCTGCTGAGCTGGCAGCAGGCAGGAGTGTTCCTGCAGCTGGGCTTCTCCTGTCACTGAGAATCTGTCTCCAGTGAATGTAGGCCAAGGAAAGCAGGTGGGTTCTTCCACCACTCTCCCACTACCTCTTCAGGGACAGACATGTATTGTCCAGATAGTTTACTGGCAGCAGCACTGCTCTTTCCTACTCAGAGCAGTGTCAGGATGATCAGAGACAGAGTCTGACCAGGAAAATGCCCCAGTGGAGGTGGAGCCTGATCTTCCCCAGACATTGCTGCTGGTGCCTGCTGATTGCTGGATTTCCATGCGTGTGCCTGGCCAGGTTTCTTGTATCAAGAACCAACAGTTCACAGTGAAACTTCAAAAAGAAGCTAACAAAAAACCCAAACCAAAAGCCAAGCCCTTTCCTTGTCCCTTCCTTATGGAAAGAACTGAGATACACGGTGTGATTCTTGAGGTGTCCTGTGCAGGACCAGGAGCTGGACTCGATGATCCTGATGGATCCCTTTCAACTCAGCTTATTCTGTGGTTCTGTTCTATTTCAGGCTGCTGAGCACCAGCAGGTCTCCGAGAATTTGGGCAGCACAAACTGCAGGCAGGATGTTCCAAGTGTGGCTGTTTCTTGAGGTTTCTGTCGTGTCCCTCATTGTCCATCTGGCATCTGCCGGGGTGGCTTAAATGCAGTGCCCAGCATCTGTCGTGCCCAGCCTTTCTGCTGTATCTTCACTCTTTGCCACGCTGTGGTTTCTGCACCAAACCCAAGAAAACTCAGTGCCCTGAGAGGGGGGACATCGATGCAGGACTTAGGGGGATTTTTTCCCATCATCAGCTTACACTTTAAGCAATTCTGGAAAGCTGCTGGGTAGGTACCATGACGGACCAAGTAACAAAAGGTCTTAATCTTGCCTATTTTGTGCCTTTTATAACAAATTTCCTGCAGTGGCATCTGCTGGCAAGGCTAACAACTGCAGCGTTTGCAGGGATGTGATGCAGGGTGGGATGGCTGGGTGTTGGTACAGGCACTAAGGAATGCTCTGTTGATCTATTTAAAATGCCATATCTAGGACATTTAAAGCTCTGAGTGAGCAGGCCTGACCTTACAGCTGACCTTGTTTTGAGATGAAGGTCAGATGAAGCCGGGGTTTGTTCCAGCTGGAATTTCCCTGCAATCCACGTCATGAGTTTGATTCTTTGCTTTAACTATCGTGGAATAAACCCACTGATTCATATTTAATTTAAGGATTTGCTTACCCTGAATCAGCACCAGTCCTAGAACAGCTCAGCCCAGTTGAAGTCACTTTTCTTTGATGTCTGTCGCAGATGAAAAGTGGCAGATGTGTTTCCCTAGTCAGGCTGGGTGGTTTCAGTGTTTTTCACTGGGATACTGTCCAAGCAAGGAATATATCCCAGGAAAGGAGCAATGCAAGCAAGAGGAGGGACTGAAGAGTCCTGAGCATGTCTCCAGCTGTGTGAGTGTTTCCCTGGCGCTCATCCAGATGTGTGCAGCCTCTCTGAGCTCAGCTTAAGTCACTGACGCCAATGTGTGAAAGAACGGATGTAATGCAAATCACACTCGAATTCAGGTTGCTGTGAAAACCCATCAAACACTGTGCAAGTCTGGGGAATTGTCCTTCACCACTTGGGACAGACCTTGTTTTAAATGCTGGATGAAGTCGCTTCGGAGACAAATATTCCGTGATTTGAACTAAACAAGAAAAACTCTGCTTTACTCTCCCCCAAGGCTCTCCACCAGGAAAGATACGGAGTCATCTGAATCTCACACGTCATGTGAAAGAACACAGCGCCTGCTTTTAAAGCAGAAGGGACTCACTGTTCTCCAGGTGATGTAAAAAGATGCATTTGATGCATTCAGTTTAGTTAACACACCTCTTTATCACTGGTAAATGAGAAACAATTGTAATAGAAGCTTAGAAGTCCTTGTAGCTCATTTTATTGTATAACTCAAAGCAGCACAGTCTGGTACTGCTGTCTTTGAAGACCCAAATTACATGTTTGGTTTCAAGCTGCATATTTTAACTAAAATGGCATTAAATGTATTTTAAATAGTAAGTAAGTATTATAGTAGTAAATAAGTAATTACAAAAAAAGGGGGGGGAAAAAGGCAATCATCTGAAACATATGTTTTTCCCCTGGGAAAATTTTAACTTGGCACAGAAGACCTGCACAGGTACTCTTTGGGTTCAGTGTTGCAGATCTCTGTAGAAGATATCTACACATGTTTTTTAATTATGTGGTGAAACACTAAATTAGCTAGATGGGCCTACTCCTGTACTGCAGAATAATTTTGCAACTAAACATACTGTTGGTAAGTCAAAGGCATCATAACAATACCATTTACCTTTTTTCTGCAGAGTTTCAAGAGCCATTTGTGCATATCCTCTACAGCAGGAAACGAGAGAGAAATGACACAGCTAAGCACTGCTGGACCTTTGTGAAGCCTGTTGGGCACTGCAAAGCAAATTGTTTTCTATGTTATGTTTCAGAGCTGCAACAGCATACACCCAGCACAACTCAGACTATTTTAATAGAGAGCAATTTGTGTCTGAGCAGTGTCTGAGGTTTTTATTAAGGCAGCTCAACAGGGTCAATGCTCCGATACAGTATGTTACACTTTGGGAACATTACAACACGATCTGTTCGGGAACAGAATAACAAAAGGCATAAAGCAGCTTAACGCTGACCTAAATAATCCAATATATTCCTTCTTATAAACTCTTGCCATGCCATCTGGGGGGTTGATTCCCGACAGATTACTGAACCTTCCTTTGGTGTGGAAAGCCCCTCGCTGCAGGGCGAGCCCGACCAGAGCGAAAGCAGCGGGCTGCGGCCGCTAACAGGAAACCATCGGGGGCACAGGGGACGGGCGCTGCCCGCGCTCTCATCGGCCACAGCACCGAAAACACCCGAGCAAAACCCCTGACTGCTCGCCCCACACCTCTCAGGTGCCACCAGCTTGTCCTGGGGGCCAGCAAGGGCCGAACGCAGGTGGAGGAGTCGCTGGAAAGCTGCGCCCCGGGTGCCGGGCGTGGGCGGGCGCCCAGCGCGGCCCCGCGAACTCGCTGCCTCCCGGGCGGGGTGAGCCGCGCTCCGCGCCTGGCTCCGCCTGCAAACTTCAGCCGTGAACTCTCGCTGAACCTCAAGCGCAGTTTCCATATTCACCGACTCCTTTGCTTTTCAGTACTAAAGTCCTCCTTGCTAGTCCGGGTGCTGGGGAAAAGGCAGGAATTCCCGCAGCCTGGCAGTCCAAGGGGAGAAATGGATGGGGAGTCCTGGAAGTACAGCTGGTGCCAGTACCTCGGGTTAGCTGTGCCTTGGGTACATGTCCTGTTTCTGGGAAGGTCCTGCCCTGGTTGTTGGAATTATAGGAATTTAAATACATGACATTGAAGTGCGTGCTGCTTATTTTGGGAGAGGAGAGGAAAGCAAGCAGTAAATGAATATATATCGACTATAGATGTACCTGCACCCAGAAGACCACAAGAATTATCCTCTGTTCCTTTTTTCTAAGGCAGGTACTTCTAGAACTGATGCTGCTCTGCTGCATGTTTGTCTAGAAGTATCTCACTCTAAATAGGATACAATGAAACCTGGTAGGCTTTAGGAGTTAGCATAAAATGCTGTTCTCATCCTAAAATCAAAATATGCACAAGCTGCTACCAAGTGCAGCTGGTGAGGCCACAGGTGTAATGTTAAAGGGATGCTACTGCTTTTTCACTTGTAACTTCCAGTATGTTAAAACTTTTAATTTTCTGAAGACAGTCAATGCTTTAAAAATCTCTTATAAAATATATATTTCAATAATCAAAATTTAAATCATCATTCTGTCCCCTGAGTCTACGGTTTAATAAGAGTGATTCCTACATTTTTGCCTAGCAACACAAAAACGTTCTAGAGAAAAATTTATTCTTGAATATTTTCAGAACTTTATAGAAATTCGTATTTTAAAATACTTCTAGTGCAGCTGAGGTCCAAAGTGATCTAGCTCAATTCCATACAAGAAGCAGTGGGGTGTGTGTGTCTGTTGGTAGTCTGAATTGGAGCTAGCCCTGAACGTATACATTATAGCTGAGGTTGAACTTGAATTAAAAGAAACACCAGTTTGATTCCTTCCTATCTGAGCTGATCTTTCTACTCCTTAAAGCATATTTCAACAACCCTCTTGTTATCTTCCTCCGAGTTCCTGTATGCTATTATTGTTCTTATCTATACATTCCCCTGATTACGGCACTGCCCTCTGAGCCTGTCATCGCTGTCGCTGCTTCATAATGCCCGCAATTACTGCTCTGTGGGCTGCCAGCGCCGCTAATGATGCAGGCTCGGCTGCTGGTGCTGCGGGAGGAGAGGGCTGCGTGCTCACCCTGCAGAACGCGCTCGGAGCTGCAGCGCGGCTGGGAAGAGCAATGTAGGTCACAGCGGTGTCGGGATCGCTTTGGGGGGGCTGCGATGGTGCCGGGGGGGGTTTGCATCAGGTTCACAACAACGGATTCCCTTGGAGTCTCCTGGGCTTTCAGAAGGAGCAGATTCTTGTGTGTTTATACCAATACCTTTTGATTTGTGCGACACCCGCAGCTTCTGCTGAGATCTGCTCCCTCGGGGTCCTCAAAGTTGGTGCTTTTATGGACTCTCTCCAGATAAAAATTCATTTGCTTGTTCAAAGCATGCTATTCTGAGCTGGATGCTGTTTACTAATGAAAGAGTGTTCCCAATTAGTTCCTGCAATTTTCCAGCCAAAGCAGCCTTGCCAGCTTTCTGCACTATGTGGAAGCTGATGGTGAATCCAGTAGGCACCAGATTGATCCTTTCTGTGCTGCACAGCATCTTCACTTGTGAATTAGCCTGTGTGCAAACCGTGAACCTCACAATGCTGAAACCACAGATAAAAACTGGCACCTTTTATCACCACAGATTGAAATTACTCTTGCAAAATGGTAGAGAAATATTTCTGCATTTCAGGTCATTAAAATCATGTTGCAGAAGTACAATATGGTAAATAACACACCAGTGTTGTGGCACAGCAAATGCACGCTTTGCTCTTGGAGGCCTCTAACAAGCATCAAGTACAGGTGGGGAAGGAACAGACCATGAAAGAAGCACCAGGGCAAGACTTTATACTGTAAGTTATTTCCCAAAAACAAGGGTGGGAAGGGAGAAAGAGCAGGGATGAGAAGTGCCTCAGCCTTGGCTTTTTTTTTTTTTGCATAGGCTGTTAAAGATCAACACCTCGTAAATCAGACTCGGTTTTACTTGGCTAAGCGGGGCATAAGCCCAAGAACAACATCTAAAGTAGGCCAGGACGAGGTCACAGCTGTGTGCTGGGGAAGACAGCACAAGCCCTGGCTCCCAAACACACCACACAGACACACACACTCTCTCACAGGCTCCTGGCTTCGGAATTGAGCCCAGGGGTGCATCAGGAGACCACTGCATGGTGTGTACCCCGGGCCATGCCTCGGTGGCAGCCAGGTCAAACTGCTTTGTAAGGAAGTGCTGCCATTCTCAGCCGATGAGTCCTCGGTGATCTGCCAGTGACTGAGGAAAACACAGAGGAAAGTGAAGAAACTCGAGCCTTTTGTTCAGTCCTACCTCTACAAAGCAGTGGATTCCACTTTCATGGAAAATAGGGAAAAAAACTTGATCACTGTGAGATACCTTGTGTCTAGCAAGTACTTTCTCCCCTTCCCAGGAGGAGGCAGGGCTGGACGCCTTACCGCCGCTTTCCTCACAGATAATTAGCATGCTAATTGCGATGTGTTTAACACACACCTAGCGTGAGAAGGCACAGCCTGCACTGATTGCTTGGCTTTCCCCTGGTCTGATTGCAGCCTGTCAAGCCAGAAACCACAGGTTCATGGTCCGTGCTCCAACGCGCAAGGCAGGGTCTGGTAAATGGTCCCTTGTGCTCTGAGAGTGTTATCCTCTCTGGTTTTGCCTGTGAAGTTGCTGTGGACGTGGGCCTTGCTGAGAAAAGTGTAATTTACCTTGAACTCTCCCAGTACTGTGTGGTACTCCGTCAGAGAGGGCTGATAATGATGCAAACCCCTGCCCACAGCCCTGATCTTTACAGGCTGGCTGCATGCATACACATGTGAACTGCTGATTCACATGGATTTTTGATGAGGGGAGTGAATCCAAGAATGAAGGGAAGTCACTTGCACACCCTTGGGCAAACTGCTGCTTCATGAGAGCTGAAGGCTATTGCAGTGTTGGAGCTGGACACAAAACCACTCGGAGAACATCTCTCATCCCGTGGTAGGCATTTGAAAAGAGCGAACTGCGCTGCCATTTCAATACTGAGAGGTATCCTTTAGTTAATAACATATCAGTAACACTGGCACAGGGCAGCTTTCTCAACTCATACCAGTGCTGTATCATCCGCTTCTTTGATGTACACAACAAATAAATCCTGTTTTTCAGGTAGAATGTGGAAATAGGTTTCGCAAGTGTCATTCCCCTTCCTGTCTGCCTCCAGTTGCACTTGAGGTGGCTTTCAGATGGCTTCCTCAAAGATATAAAAGAAATACATATATTGAGAGGGCAATAGACACTAGTTCAAAAATCACATCGTGCAGTCACCTAATTCTGGTTCTGCAGTCACTGCATTGTGTGGTTTTATCCAGTGATAAAGATCCCCCCACAAGCTTTAGTAATGAAAGCTCTTTGAAGGGAGAGTTGCAACAGCCACTGAAGCTGTTACAGATGGAATTTGCTGCTACAAATTCAATAGATAAAATGTAGAGGAAACTTTGTTTCCTGGAAAAAATAATTTATCAAGCTAGTGAAACAAAGCCTTTTTTTTTTTTTTTTTTTTTAGGTGAGAACAATTCCTGGGGTGGTCCAGATATCAGAACAAGTAAACTGTGGTGCAAGAGTTGTTCTTTCTTTTGTCTCCATGAAAGCTTTTCCAAGGGGCCTCAGAAAGCACAGGAGAGGGAAGATCTGGCTGTGGCAGCAGGAAGGTGGGTCCTCCCCTAAAACCAGTGAGTGCCAGTTCAGAGCCATCAGTTTGGGCTTGCAGACCGCCCCCTTGTCTAGCAAAAACCCTGTAACAACCTGGTCCTGCAGGGGACTGCTGCTGAGAGGTGCAATTGTCAGTGAAGGAGAGGGAAGAAACCAGGATAACTCGTGTGTGCCTTTTCCTTCCATGCTGTGAACATTGTGTGGGTTGTTCATCCTTAAAACAAGCTGCCAGCCTGCAGCAGCCAATGTCACCAGGTCACCAAAGCAGGCCTTCAGTGTAGGCACACAGACAGGCGAGGGGGGCTGCTGGGATCTGCTCAGTGACGGTCACAGACAAACTACAGCAGCTGAAATATGTGCTCCAAAGGCACATGGAATTACAGTAATACCAGTGAGGCAAGGGATAGCCCACAGCCTTAACATCCTGTTGGATATGGTTAATGTTCCCATGTTTCTTACCAGCACAGTACTCTAGCTTCCATCAATTTAGGTGGAGGTCTTATTCTCATTACCAAAACCAGATGATCCTTAATGATCTGTGTATTTGTTAATTTTACCCCTGCTATTTGAAAATTATTTTGTTCTGTGTCCTATATACCAGAGAGAAATACAGCCTAGATTAGACTGTGCAGACTAGGCTGCAAGGGAACCAAAGCTGTGAATAAAGTAGCTGTGTTTTATGCAAAGGATGTCTAATCCATTATAGAGTTTCTTCCCTCTGCCTTGTCCCATTTTCCCCCAATCTGTATGATCCTGCAGGAAACGAACCCCTGAGACCAAAAGGTGAAGCCCAGAGGCAGCTCGCCATGATCTTGGTGTCTGTGGTTTCTTTCAGAACATCTCTCAAAGCTATTTCTACTGAGAGGTAACAGCTTGCATTAGGGAAAAAAAAAAAAATTAAAAAGACCTCTTCTAAGCTGTGGGGCTTCCAGGCATCAAATGGATGGTCCCAAATCCAAGCCCCTCAATACTTCAGGTTGGCAACAAGTCTGTATGGTTGTGGTGTCACTGCAGTAATGCTGCTCTGGGAAGGGCACAGCGCTGCTTCTTCCCTCCCTGTGCCCCTGCTGTGCCATGCAGCCCAGCATTCACACTCTGAGCATGAAATTTAGGGAGCAGGAATGGTTGAGGGTTTGTTTTGCTCCTCACATGAAGCTACACAAATCCAGAACACATCATCAAAGCTCAGCTCTGCTCCCTTGCTGCTAGCATAGACGTTAGGCAAGTTTGGCTGCTTTGTAATGGGATAATGAGAGGTGGGAAGAAATATGCAAAGAAGTAATGAAAGAAACAAAATAGATTAAAATCAGAAGCTTGAACTGCTTTTTTCTTCTTTCTCTTTTCTTACTTTTTTCTTTCTTTTTTCCTTTCTACTTTTTTTTTTCCTTTCTTTTTTTACCCCCTTTCTTTTCGTGTTTTGCTTCACGTTCGCACTGTGCCATGTTCTCAAACGGGGTAACTTGCAGGAGCTTAGGAGAAATTGCTGTGACAGGCAGCATGGCTGAAGACTGTAACTCAGAATTGCCCTCCCTGGAGCAGCTGCTCAGGATGCCAGCGATACAATACTTTTCCTGTCTGAGAAACAAAACAGTAAGGCTCAAACACATTGCTTCTGGAAACGCTTACAGGCAGACTTCTTACGCTTTGAATGTGTGGAACTATAAACTAGATTTTAAGAGGGTTGAGCAGATTTCAAGTAAAAAGTACTTTCAGGAATTTCAGAGAAGGCTCATAGCTGTCTTTACCAAATAAATTTTGTATTATAAAGTTTCAGAAGTGTTTATATTACATACATATATACATAATGCATGGGGGTTTATATTATAAATTACATCATTCTGCATAACTGTATAGTTATAAATTCTATAGCAGTAATATATGGTTGATTATTTGCAATATATAGCCTATATAATGAGATTTGCAGTTAGAGATTTCTTATGTATTTATGAACAGTTTCTTGCATGTTTATAAGCCTGTAAGCTCTGGTTTGTTTTAACTCTGAAGTTAGAGACGACTTCTCTCCAGTGTATGACTCCATTCCTCCCAGGCCCCTTGGGAGCTGTGACACTTTGTTTGTTTGCAAGCACATGAAAAGCCATGGCAAAGCCAAAACAGCTCTACTATGCTAATAAGAATAAGGCAAAAGAAAGAGGATGAGTGGGCATAAATCACTAAAGACTATCAGGGCTCTCATTTTGCAAAAGAAAGTCACTGGAAATCTTTGGTGCTGACTTATGGACACCTGGGGAGTGTGGGGGAAAAAAAGCAGAAACTGGGCTCCCTTTGGTCTTAAAAGTGCTGATTTTAAGTCCTTATTCACACTCCTGCCAGGAAAGGAAGGTTCAGACAAGTACAATTAATGAGCAAAGCAACTGAATAAATACAAGGTGGCCAAACAAGTCATATTTCACTTTTTTTTCAGTTTTCTGAGAGGCTGTATACAGTAATCAGGGATAGGCTGCGGTGTGGAGAGGGATTTGATGCTTTGAAAAGAGGAAATTCCCCTCTCCTGGCGAAGGAAACGTGCTGCGCCTCGGAAGGCTCGAGAAGCGTTTGGCAGCTGTGTGCAGGAAGAGGAAGGCCTCTCATTTTGAACTTGAAAGCAAAACTGGGTTTCAAGTGAACAGCAGAGCAGCAGCATCACTGGCAAAGTTTGCATTTTCAGTGACCTGCACAGTTCCTTCACTGAAATATAAATATGTAGGCAAGAAAGGATATAAAGAAAGGCCTTTCCCTGAGGTTCTCCTTTGAAGTAATGGGAGAAGCCTCCACAGATTTTGTGCATTTATGAAACAGACCTTTTTGAAGTGAGGGCTGCAGAGGAAAAGGGGAACTGCGAGCGATGCTGGATCAATAGCTGTCTACAAACCAGCTTTAGTAGTCTGGATATTATGGTGTTTCTGAGTGTTTTGCTACCCCATCCTGCTCCAAGCCTATGTGAACCACTGGGACTACTGAAAAACATGTTTTCATGCCAACAGATGCAGATTTATGCACAGAAAAAAAAAAACCCAAACCACTCTCCTTCAAACTTGAAAATACTGTAAAAACCCAACTTTGGAGCAAGGCTTGAGGATGCAGTGATGATCTCCTGATTTCTGTTTAGCCTTGCCTGCTTCAGCCTGCAAAAGCAGCCCTGGCTTTTTTGGCCATCAGGAGCTGCTCTGCAATTCCACCTGGATTTTATCTTTTTCTCCCTCCTTCAGGTAAAAGCTCACGTGGTGTCTCAGTGCTGAAGTGGCCAGTGAAGTTGCTGCACCTCCACAGAGCCTGAACTCAGCCAGTCCAGACAATCGCTTTGCAGCCACCACAGCTTCACCAAAGGCTGGTGCAATGTCGGCAGAGGTTGTAACTGGGGGAAATGTGCTCTGAGAAATGTCATTACATATAGAGAAAGGGAACAGAGAAGTAACCAAGCAAGCTGGGTATCTTTTAGATTGTGGTGTGGTTTTCAGCCCCACTTGCCTAATTGCCTTTGCACCACACGGTCCTCGTGCCACGTGCCTTGACCAGGGCTGTGTAAGACAAGTAACACCAGTGCTTTACAGAATAACCTCTGAGCCACACAACAGTGGATTTTTCTTTATGAGACAAGTGAGAAATAGGGTAAATAACTCCAGTGCAGCACAACATTATGCACTGTTAAGATCTGCAGGTGTTCCAGCGCGTGGATTTGGGCACCACCACAGGAGGAGTCCAGCCAGACCAGGTCAGCCAGAGACATTTGGAAGTGAAAGCACAGTTTAAAAGTAAAGGGCGTGAGTCATGTTGCCTGTTGGCATAAATGCAAAGTACTTAGGAGCAGGAAGTGCCTTTGTTTTTGTGCAGGGGAGGGTGCTCAGGTCAGGTTATCACTGAGGTGCATTTCTGACTAGCAAAATAAGGGCTTGCTCCAGCAGTGTGACCATCCTACCTGGCAGGGGGAAACAATTTCATGCAGTTCAGTATCAGGTACACAAAATTTTGCTTTTTGTATTTAGCACTGTATTTAACAACACTGAATCTTAAACCAGCATCCTGCCACCTACTGCTCATGAAAATGCCAGATGTGGTGTGTGCCCAGCAGTCTCATTTTGGCCTCAAAAACCTCATCAAAGCTCTCTGGGACTGGTGGACTGGTCAGCTCTGCACAGGTTGGGAAAAATATACTGTGAGCCATCTGAATTGGCCTACTGGGACTTGGAGCCAATGTAACGATGTCCGCGGCACTGCCAGCTTTCTTGGAGAACCAAGTGCAGTTTCCTTTTGTGCGCTGAACAAACAAACATTGTGTAGGAATTGGTCCTAACAGATTTTTTTTTTTAAATATCCAAGTCACTTTTTTTTCAGAACACTGACCCTTGGGAATGCCTGTGACTGGTCTGTGAAACTCAAAAACTACAGAGGTATCCATGGCGGGAACAGACAATTACTGCAATAACAATAACACCAGGGATAGTTCTGCAGATAAAATTAAGCACAGAAGTGTCTGAAAACTGAGTCGGCCTAGTGCCAGAATTCATTATGATTTTGGTGTTTAGTATAGTTTAGGTTAGGAATCATTCTAATTATCCTGTCTCCTTTAATTAAATGAGAAGTCTGCCATTAGGCTCTGCTTGCCCTAACTCATGTTTTGGGCTGAGCTCATCCTGGGAACACCGGAGAGAAAAAAGGGAGAGAGACAAAGAGAAGACTCTGAAGTGTGCAAGTATCTTTGCTGCTTATCTGTCTCCAGGTACTGGCTCACTGCAAGTTTTCACAATGACAATGTCTTTCAGCAATTCTGTTCCAGCTGTTGGATGCTCAGTGCTTAACCAAGAATTTGGACACAAATTTGTTGTTGTGCTATAAATGGTCCCCATATAAAACCATGGCCAGAGTATGCCTAGGTAGACTGTAAAATGTAGGGAAGGAAGGTTAGAGAGATTTGTGGAGATGAGGGAGGTGTAGGTTTGTATACACAATTTCTGCCCTGAAGCATCTTGAGTCATTTACTGAAATTGCTTCTAACAAAACTAAATTTATGTGGATATTTTTTGAAACAAGGATTTTAAATGTTAAGCAATGAACAATGCCTAGGATCACACACATACTGAAGCCCTGCTCTAATACTTATTACTAATACTTCTGGAAATGCTGAATTTGATGCATGTATGCTAGTTTGGCTTTTAGAAATCTCTTCTAAAGCGTAAACACCACATCTGAATCCATTTAAATCCTCCATCTTCATAAACCGCAGTGGATACATTAAGTACATGTATATACATCTTAACATGTTATTAGAAATATAGATGTTTAAGTTCAAAGAGTTAATTACTATTTCAATTACTATGTTTAAAAAAATAATAAACAGGACTAGTTGAACAGGTTTAATCAGAGAAGAAGTCAATTTTATTGAGAGTAGATATGCAGTGATACCAGCTCCTAAAGCCAAAATATGCGAGCTCATCGTTTGCTAGATGCGTTGAGCTGATTTCTTCAATTATCACTTCTGGTTTAGGCCTGCATGTTTGGAGTAATTAGTTTGGGTTTTTTTCTAGAATAAGATGAGAGGTGGGAGGACAGCAGTAGCACCAAATACAAGACACAGAATATGAATGACGTTAAATAAAATCTTTTTTTTGGTGTCTGTACTCTGGTAAGAATTTTATCGTCTATTCTACATATCCCAGTGTTATAAATATTTGTTACAAATATGTGTCCAAATTTACCCTACTTATTTTCCTTAAATGTTCCCCCATGCTGCAGTGAATTTTTAACACAATTTAGAAAATTGGAGGTGGGTGCAATATTGTGCCTTGGTGCAAGGCCTCATTTGCCACTGGCCCAGTCAGCAGCCTCATTCCTGATCCCTGTCTGGCTGTGTCCCATGGTTCCGATGCTCGTTCACTCCAGACCAGCAGCCTCTTCAGCCTGTTTTACAAGTAAATAAATATTAAAAATATTATAGATGTTAATTTCATCTGCTGCAGGGAGTTGTGCACACTGCCAGCCATGGGCGTAAAAATCATGCATTGCTTGCAAAAATAAGGCTGGAAAGTTAATGTTTTGTTCATTGTTTATATTTATACATATATATTTATGTGTATTATATATACATACACACACATATACATGTATACTTGGCTGTGTAGACACTTCAAAGCCTTCGGGCCCTGTCTGTTCTGCATTTGCCACGTGTTCCACTTGTTTCTTTTTCCTCAGGTACCAGAGTGCCTTGTGATTTCGGGATGTAACATTGTTAATGTGCCAGGAGTGGGGACTGAGGCCAAGTTTCTCCCTTCATGCAGGGCAGGTTGTCACATAGGAACCAGGGGAAGGTATGTTCTGTCCCTCCCATCCTGTGGAGATCCCTGCAGAAGCCACTCTGCTCTGTAACCTCTACAGGTTTAAAAGCCAGAAGCCTTCTGGGAAACTGCTTTTGAGCACTCAGGGAATGAACGTGGCTTTTCTTTGTATTCGGAATAATCCATTTAAAATTTAAAGTTTTCTATCTTTCTCTAGAACTAAAGCCAGTTTCTGTTTAAACATTTACAACTCTTTCAAGCACATACCTTTTCCACATAGAAATATGTCTGTCTTACAAATGTTTGGAAACCCTGTAGTCTGTGTTTTCCATAAGCCTTCAGAAACTCAACTGTTCCAAGGGCTTTCTGCTGGAGTAATCAAACAGCCATGCTGCAGAAATGGCAAGGTAAGCAGCCCAGCAGAAGGTACAGTAGCCAAAACTCTTATCTCAAGACCCATTTCTTGGAGAATTGCATCAACTTCCCTTAGTCAATAATGAGTCTTATTTATAAATTCACATACAATACAAAGGAAACTGGTTGCACTGTTGTGGAGATCAAAGTTTCAATGTGCTTTTTTTCTCCTTCTCCTGTTTAGAGAACTGGAGCCAGTTTGCATGTATCTGTGTCCCTCTTCTTATTGCTGAGCCCCGCGTGGTTGATAGCCTTGAGTATTTTTTTAAAGCTGTTTCTAAAGATAAACATTTTGCAAAACTTCCCAGAATGCAAGTGTTCAACTTAATTTGCCCAGAGCAGCACTGTTTGTTAGCAGGCTGCTCCTTTACAGGTGGGTTGAAGTTCCAATTCTATACATCATAAATGAATATCTAATGAGAAACTTTTTCCGTGGTCAAGGGTGGAATCCCTGTCTTATTGAAGTCTGTGCTAACAAAACCTTTATTGATTTACCCAGGTAACATTCAGAGGTTAATCCCAAACCTCCTACACCTTTATTATGAACCACTCTACCATTGAAAAAATATGAACAAAAATACATATATACCCATGAAAACAATCCCCAAAGTGCCTGAGCACACTCACAATATTCATATATGAGTATATATGAATACATGGGTTGTTTAACAGACTAAAAACCACCACCTTACTATGAGTCTAAGGGTGTTTTCCTCCACTGAAGCAAAGGCCTAATCAGGAGAGGAAACAGAAGCTTATTACCCCACCCACCCCCGTAGCCTCTGCTAAAGCCATTTATCATAATGTTTCTCAACCTTCTAGTGTTGGCAGCTTTAGGTTTTTGCAACCTTTTAGGGTTCAGGGGTGATTATGGTGGTGCTGGGGCAATGTCTGGACTAGAGGGTCTTGAAGGTCTCTTCCAACCTTGATGATTCTGAGATTCTCATTAAAATGAAAGCCTAGAAAATTATTTTCTTAGTTTTACATTGTGGGATTGAGATGCTTTATGTAGATCTTGGCAAATTTCAGACCTGACTCACAGCAGATCATTTTGATGATGGTGATGCTGACCGGATTTCACATTTGTCCCATTTAATGGTTGTCCTGTGATGGTCCCACAAGTATTTATGAAATAATCTCTCAAATGTATACCAACTATCACTGGCAGAATTGCAATAAACAGTTCTTAGTGGCCCAAGAGGTTTCTAATCCAAATTCAGTAAACAATCTCAAACCCAAACCATTTCTTTGAAGGCAAGTTTATTCTCTAAACAAGACTTCAACTGAAACCCTTCATATTTAAACATATTAATTGTAGGCCTCTGCTGCCAACAAAATGCAGCAGGCTCATTCCAAGCAATAGCTGCTGTAATTCAGACTGAACTGCTGAAAACAGTTCTTAACATTATAGTTGTCAAGTATGCAATAGTACATAAAGCAGAAATCTCAGCTGGAACCAAAATACTCATTATCCGAAGCCAGAAATCAAGCTTCACTTGCACTTTTTTGTGTAGTAAATTATCAAATGTCTCTCAGATAAAGCTGATTGCCTTAACACAACTACAAACCAAATTTATTCTGACTGCATTTATTAAAATCTATGCCTACACATGACTCTGGTCTGAGTAACTTTTAAACTCCTTTAGACATCTTTAGCTGCATCATGTAGCGAAAAATACAATGACTGCCTGACAAACTACAACTGGACCTCTGTGGTACGAAAATAGGGGAGATACAAAATGCGATTTTAAAAGAATTGCTTGTGAAAATTTAAAAAATCAAGGGTAAAACAAGAAGAATAAATAGTAAAATATATATTTTTTAATAATTCACCCAGGATTTCATTTCCTGCAATTGCTTAGAGGAAAAAAGCTTGCCATACTCTTAATTCAAACATTATAGTTAGAAACTTAAACCCCAATACAAACAAACCACCACCAACAAAACCAAACTCCCAAATATAGCAATTAAGACTCAGACAAGTTAATATCATGGCTACCATGGGGCCTGTTTACCTCTGTTCATTTTTGGCTGTGGTTTTTTGGTTTTCTTTTTTTATTAATTTTTTTTTATGGTGATGTTGCTGTAGTTTCAGGGTTCTTTTTTATCTGAGATTTTTGCTGTGTCTGCATGGCCCTGGCAGTTTTCTGTATGGGACAATGGTGATTTTGTTTTTAGGGAATTTTCCTTCATGGAGGAAGCTTTATTAGGACAGAGTATCACTTGTTAGCCAAATTTAGAAAATTTGGGAGGTCCATAAAGATTGTATGAACACAAGCATGTCTGTATTCTACTCTTAAAGCACTTCACCCCTTTTAAGATCCCAACACTGGAAACAATTTATTTGAACACTAAACCTCAATGTTAAGGACGATTTGTTAACTTTTTCACAACCCATTTTGCTTCTGCCTGCTCAAGTATTGCTTGGACTTCCTGATTTCAAAATCTGGCCAGGAACTCAAATGGCCTTTCTGGAAAAGTTGCCCCAAAAGTACAGGGGTAACCACACGACAGGCTGCTGCTTTTTAGCCCCCTTTTACAATTTTTCTTTTGGAGAGCATGGGTGTGCTTTTACTGCACTTTTATTACCGTATTTTTACCACACTTGGGCTTTGTTGGGTGCTTGAGGTGCAGGGCTGGAGGGGAGCACAGCGTGTTGTTCTGTCAGTGCAGCAGCGCCTGTGGTCTCACCGCCTCAAAAGCCGCCTCTGCTTTTTTGCCCGTTCTTATTTTTCTTTTGGAGAGAGTCGGGTGTTTTCAGTGCGTTATTATCGCATTTTTAGCACATTTTGGCTTCGTTTGGTGCTAGAGGGAGCACAGCCTGCTGTTCGGTCAGTGTAGCACTCGCTTCCTCGGCACCTCCGCTTTTTTTGCCCTTTTTTATTTTTCTTTTTGAGCGAGAGGGGATGTTGTTTTCTGCATTTTTACCACATTTTGTCACTGTTGAGCGCCGGAGGCGCAAGGCCGGAGGGAACACAGGTTGTTGTTCGGCCAGCGTTAGGAGTACTCGCGGTCTCGCCGCCCCCAAAGCCGCCTTCAGCGCCTCGAGCGCTCCGTAAACAAAACCCTCGGTTTTGTTCACCACGGGCGGCGGGGCCTGGGCGGCGCAGGCGGTCCGAGCCTGCCCCCATCGCCACGACAGCGACCTTTCCGCCCCGCTCTGCCTCCCCCGCCCTCCCCTCCCGCAACCACCCGCCGTGTGGGGGGGGGGGGGGGGGGGGAGCCGAGGGCGCGTGCTCTCCCCCCTCCCCTCCCGGCGGGGCGGGGCGGGGCCGGGCGCGCGCCGCGGGGCGGGGCGGGGCGGGCGGACCGCGCCATCGCCGGGGCAGCCAATGGCGCGCGGCCACCCCGCGATTCAAACGGCGCGTCCCGGCCGAGGGGCGCGGTTGGCGGGCGGGGGACGGGGCGGGGCCGTGCGCGCGGCCGTAACCGTCGCTCGGCGGGGCGGTTGTTCCCCTCAGCGGAGAGCGCCGCGCGCCCGGGCCCCGCTCCCGCCGCTCCGCGGAACCGCCTCCGGCCCGGCCCGGCGCGGGCGGGCTCCAGGTAACGGGAACGGCGGCGCGCGCGGCCCGGGATACTCCCACCTCCCACCCCCTCCCCTCCCCCCAGCTTTTCCTTGGAGGCTTTCCGGGCGGGAAGCGCTCCGGCCGATCGGCGCGGCCGCGCTCGGGCCTCGCTCCCAGCGGGCGGACGGGGCGGCGCGGGCCCCTCGCTTGGGGCGCCGGAGGTGGCGGGGCCGAGCGCCGCCGCTTTGTTCGGCTCCGCCGCGCCGGGCTCCGAGCGGGAATACGCGGCCGAGGGGCGGTGCGGCCCCTCCCTTCCCCCGCGGCGGAGGCCCCGCGCCAGGCCCGGGCCGCGGGCGGGGCGGGGCCGAGGGGCCGGGCCTCCGCCGGCACGTGGGGCCCTTCCTGTCAACGCCGCCCCGCCGCTCTCGGGTCCTGCCTGGGGAGTTCAGGTTCCTGCTGAACACCTCCGCTCGGGGTGTTTCAGGCAGAGGGCCTCTTTAAAGGGAAGATCCTCGATTCCCAGCCCAAGGGTTGATGGGTTGTTGTTTTTACCTCGGGGCTTATTTGTGCTTGTTTTTAGTGGTGAAGTTAAGTTGGCTTGGGCAGGGATAGGTGCCTTCACCGTTCTGAAGGTGAAGAGCTAGAAATGTTGCTGAAAAGGTCCTGCAGAGCTCAGTCTCTTTGGTGAATTCGGTAGGAACTTTCCGTGTATTGTTAGCTTTGACTGTCAGTGTTTTCTTTATTTTCCTGCATTTCTTCTTGCATTCACCTGGCTCCCTCCTCAGTGGTGAGATGTCAGAATTAGTAAGTGGCATCACTGAGTGTGTGTGAGCTTTGCTCTTCCAAGAGGGAAAACTTGTTTACTGTTTATTTATTCTTAAAACTGTGTACCCAGCTTCTGCTGGTGGGGTATGATCTCCCTGTGGCTACAAGCTAACAGCCATCACTTTCTCCACAGTGTAATATGTTCCCACATATCCTAGTGAAAGAGTCATTAAGAAGACCAGAAATGCATGCATGGGGCAATATGTTTCTCACCCAAGTTTCTTTTTAATTATTTCATTCTTGTTTGAGTTAGCAGAATCTTTTATTCTTTACCAACTTTTAAGCTCCAGGGAGATTTGCATTAATTGGCTTGGCTTGGTATAGTCTAGGATCCTTTTGATCCATTCTCTTAGACTCTGGTTTCCTAAAGGAAAACAGTAATGGTTCAGAAAACACAAATTGCATCTCCTGAGTAAGTGACTAAACTTGCAATCAGGTGTCTGTACAGTGCAGGTTCATCATATGGAATCATTTTCTTTGGATTCATATTTTGAAACCCTGTGAATTCAAAAGTTTGTGCAAAACTTCTGGGAATATTAGGCTGATGCCAGCTGATACCATGAAAATTATCAGGGGTGTGTAGGGCTTGAAAGAGCAGTAAATTAAAAATGTAATCTCTAAACTGTATTTTTTTTGGAAAGGCTTCCTGTCTTTTTATCTCTCAATGTCAGTAATCGTGTTTGTTATCTGATCAGATGAATGCTGCCTTTAAAAGGTGCAGCTTTTTGAAGTGGGATATAAGGAATGAGGATTGCAAACCTCCCTCACAGGAGGCACTGGGGTGCAGAACAGAGTGGTTGTTTTTGATAGCTTAAGAAGTTGTATTTACTTATTTTAATGTTTGAGCTTATTATTAAGCTGTGATATTTAAGGAAAAGAATTGAAAAAATACATAAGTTGTCTCATTAATAAGACTGCTCATTACTTTTGAGTCAGAAGATATTTCCACTTGCTTATTTATTATTTTGGAATTTCATATGGGTGATCTCTATCTCAGGCTGAATTACATTACATGATTTAGCTACAGGTCCTTCAACCACACTTTTCAATTTTCTAGAACTAATTTCAGCTCCTTTTAAGAACAAGGTTGGAGGAGGGGAAGGTCTTTCTGCCTTTCACAAGAATTAAATCAACAAGTTACCTGTTCTTTGGACTGTCTTTGTTTGCATACAAAACTCCTGGATTTTGAAATCTGGCAGAGAATAGCATTTTATTATCCCTATGAAATTGTATCTAAATTCTGAAGTGGTTGCTGTAAATTGTAAATAGCAGTGTAGGTGTCCTTAGTAACAACTTCATGAAAAGATGTTACCCTTTTTGAAAAGGATTTACCCTCCAAAGATTCTGCTTTTCACAAGTTTGTCTGAGGGTCCACCAGCTGTGTCCTGGTCAGGCTCCAAGTTTACAGATGGTGCCTGAGGTGCTGCAGGTCAAGAGAAGAAACAGTTGGCTGGGGTGTAGGAAGTACAGCAGCAGAGGGGAAATGAAGTCATGTATCAGGTTATGACATCTGGTGACAGCTCTGAGTGCACTCGGTGGAGCTCCGGTGTTCAGACTATTTATGGAAGAGCAGGAAGAAGCTGCGGCTGCAAGAGGCTGGGAAAGAGCAGTCGTAGACATGGATGTCCTGAAGAACTGTCTTTTGGGTGAGAAAACTGGGCAAGGAGATAGAGATGGGGATTGAGATCAGACTTAAGCAGAGGTGGCAAAGAGGAACTGGTTTGGTAGAAAAGGCAGAAAAATCCACAAAGAATCCAAGACAGCAGGGGGTAAGGAGAGAGTGGAGAATTTGAAATGAAAATAGGGAAGTCATAAGAAACAGGGTATGAATTTGCAGGGGTTAAGCTGACTGGGATAAAAGAAAGATGAAGGAGTGGGAATTCAGCAGGAATAAGACAGAGACAAGAAACACTAGTTAGAAGGCAGAAGAGCTGGAATAGCACGTGCCTACAAGCGCAGACTAGAACTCATGATTTTTCTAACTGGCAAGTGTCAGTGAAACCAAATTATAAAACCTTTTTTTTTTTTTCTCCTTCAAATCTTATACCGCAAAGGAGATGGTCAGATGTTTCTGTTCTCAAGCAGTTTGGAGTATAAATAGTAAAATCTATATGAGGGAATTCTGTTGAGTTTTTTTGTTTTTTGACTTGGAAAGCGACACAGGTGTAAAATTTAACAGCAGCAGCATCAGAAAATACCAGAATGGATGTTGATTGTAAAACTTCACTGAGCCCCATCCCCCAGTGTGTGATGAAGGTCAGTGATTGAATATTAACAGTATTTTTTCCCCAAGAATCTTAACTTTTCACTGTAGATTAGTTAATATATAATGATTATCTAGTTAGCCTTGTGTTCCCCTTAGTTTGTGCAGCTTCACATCTTATTTATAAAGCAAACAAGTTAAAATGCTTTGATACCAACATTTTGTGGTTTCTGTCTTGTCCTTGTCCCTGCCATCCACTCTAAGTTCTGTGTTTGTTGTACACATGGTGCCAGTACATGTGTTAGTGTGTATTTTGCCTTAGACTTTTAAGGTAGTCTCACTTGAAACATTGAGATGTAAAGTATATTCTACTTTGGATATCTGTTTTCAGAAGGCAATGACATAACACAAAGCACTTTACAAACAATTCTACAGGACTTTGCATTTAAAAACAGCTTTCTCAGAAGTTGTAGTTGTGCTTTTTTCTAGCACCTGGTGTGGTGAACCAAGGGTAGTAGTCACTTACACCACGTTTTGTTAATATCAAGTAAAAACCTGATGGTGCAGATAGGGGGATAGAATTTAGTTTTTCAGGTTGATTTGTGATTGCTCTGATGCTGTGCTTTGTTTTCCCACGGACCCCTGGAAAAGTCATTATGCCCCTTGTGCTAAATAGGTAGAAAAGAGAAAGTATTACACCCAGACAGGAGTCTAAATTCTGAGGTTTCCTAACTTTTGAGTGTTTGGCATAATAAACTGAGGAAAGTGTGTAATGTGGCTGTAAGTGTTAAAGATATTGGGGATGTTTAAATTTAACGTTTAGAAATCATGACTTCATTCATTCCTGTAGAACCACAGGAAAAGAGGGTTAGAGGACACTTAAATACCGTGTAATTCGTATTTCCCGCTAGATAAGATGAGCTTCACGATGTAATTTTGGTCAAAGGTGTGCTTTGCTGCATGATGAAGATTGTATATTATAGTTCAGTACCAGCCTAACACATCTGAATGTTTTTCCAGAACGCGCAACTTCAATATTCTCTCTATTTTAAGACTATTTCTTCTGTCTGCTGTTGATTTGGAAAAGAGATCACTGCTGTTTTCTTATCACACAGCCTTTCCCCTGTTTAAAGTGGAGAGTTGTTTAAGTGTCCCTTTTTCAGTTACATGATACAGAGAGTAGGGGAAAATGAAGCCTAATGTGTAGCTGTCATGTGGACTGACTGATTTATTTTCTAGGGATTCTGTTTGGAAAATGCCAAGCCGGAAGTTTGCTGATGGCGAGGTGGTGATGGGCCGTTGGCCAGGAAGTGTCCTGTACTATGAAGTACAAGTGACCAGTTATGATGATGTTGCTCATCTTTATACTGTTAAGTACAAAGATGGAACTGAACTTGCACTGAAAGAAAGTGATATCAGGGTGAGTACACCTGTATTTAATTATCAGTACTTTTAAAGGAAGATTATACTGATTTTATGCTGTAGCTGAAAGTACAGCTTGTGACTGGGTAGTCATTTTACAAGTTTTTATTAACTGTGTCTTCAAGGAATTGGTGCGAAATAAAAGCTTCTTCCTATGTAGCACCTCAAGCAGAAGTTCAGAATGACCCCATCTTTAAAGTATCATGGTTATTTTATTTGTTTATGTTGAAAAAATGTAATATTTTTGAGGAAAACCAAGTCTGATCATGCAGGAACTCTATAGCATGATTTTTCATGAAAAATTGTTTGGGGTACCTTATGAAGGTAGTAATCAGTGGGCTGATATTAATTTGATGGTTTTTCATGTCTAAATAAGAAAATTTGAAAACAAATGGGAAGATGTAGTTGAGTGTCACTGTAAATATAAACAGTGCATGCCCTTCAAGCATATACTTGAACATCTGCAAATAGCTTTTACTGTTTTAGGTCCTCAGAGGCTTCATGAGGTATTTTTCTGTGTTTATGACAATTACAAACCCTTGAGAAAGGTTCATGTCATATAAGCACATTCCTTCCTAATATCTTTATTATTTCATTTTTTGTTACTAATAAAGGCCTTTAAAACTTCATAGAAGTTTCAGTTGAATAAAGCAGGAGGAAAAGCCCTGTTTGAATGTTCGCTGTAGTTCATTTCTGTGGCCTGTTCTGAAACCTGCATAGGTTCAAAGCCAGCTTGTGTCTTTATGTGAACTGTAGTGTCACTTCTTGGTGGCAGTGTCCATGCCCAGTAGCTGGCCTTCTGTTTTGGGACCAAAATGTTTCTGCCTTGAGGTAGGCAACTGTTTTCACTGCTTCAAGACTTTTTAACGTGTTACTTCTGCTTGCAGGTTAGCAGACTTAAGCTGGGAAAATGCCTTTCTTTGTCATGAAACATTTATGCATTATAGAAGTTGCATTGTGGAAATTTTACATGGGAAAATGAGCATTGTAGACTTCACAGAGAAATCAAACAGCGCTTTTGGAGTCGTTTATGAAATTACTGTGTATAATGAAACGATTGGGCTGATTTGGGTTTTTCTAGTGTTGATTTGCTCTCTGCTGCCTCACACAGATGATGAACCTTGCTATGTCAAATGCATTAATAAAGCTGAGTAGTGGAAGTGAGAGCAGTCTCTGGGGGCTTATGAGACAGTTCTCAATTCCCTATGCACAGGATCGTGAGGGTGGTGTGCTTAACAGCTTGGTGCTCACTCTGGTAGCTTACACCCATAGCCTGATTTCTGTAGCTTCAACAGGAATTGTCAGCAGCAGTTGGAATTGGAACAGGATTTTTTGGGAATTGCCAGCAAAATGAGTATTCTGCAGTTGCTCTTTCTTAACAGGCTTTGTAGAGCATCAGTAAAGGAAATACCAGACGGATCTATAGAACTGTATGCCAGAATCCTCAGCACAAAAAACCCCCCATGTTTCTAAAATTGTTCTTTGGGACATAGATAAGATTTTGCTTTCTTTCCATCTTTCTTTTAGTCACAGTCATCATTCAAGCACAGGAAGAGCCAGTCTTCTTCAAGTTCCCCCTCCAGAAGAAGTAGCAGCAGATCCCGATCTCGCTCTCGGTCCCCTGGTCGGCCAGCAAAGGGCAGACGTCGTTCTGCTTCCCAAAGCAGAGAACACAAAGATGACAAAAAGAAAACCTTGCAGGAGACCAGCTTAGCTCTAGTGGTATTAGTTTTACTTGTTGGTTGGTTTTTTGGGTGTGGATTTGCTGGATTTTTATTAAAAGAAACTTTTGCTATTTGTGAAAGATTAGTGTTATGTGTACTGGGTTTATCATTGTAAAAGCCAGCTGCAGTTTGTGTTCCCTGGACAGCATAATTACCTGCAAAAGTGTATCTCAGAACTGCCATTTTTTTCTTTAGAAATAGGGTTTCTAGCTTGCAGAGTTTGAGGAAATTCTTGAGAGGTAAACCAAGGCTATAAAGTTCCATTTGAATTTGGTGATACTGCAAACTTCTCAGAATCCAAACAAACACAGATTTTTTTATATTTTAATGCTGGAGTCATTGTTAGCCATTACCTTCCAAAGGGCAAAGGAAGTTAGTTTACCTTTAGATGTGATTGGAACATAGCAGGCAGGTATTAGGATTTGAAATAAAATGAGTTCTGTTATCATATACAGTTCATTACAATAGTAGTGGAAAACATGCAGTGTGGAATATTTGAATGTGGCCTTGCTGATGGATAATATTGCAAAACTGGTTTCATTATAAAAACTAACCCGTAAAGCTTTTTAAGTTTACCAATATCTGGTGTTTAGCTGAAATTTATTAGATTTGTTCGTATCATTTTTGTGAAGATGAAGCACTAAAAATGGTTCTGGTGATTTGTAAGTGAGGAGAAGAAGAGTTGATGTTTCTCTATGAAGAGACAGCGTTTCTTCTGCCTCTTGTGCCCTTGAGATGGCTTCTCACTTGTCTGAGACAGTTCCTTGAACTGGAAATGCATTCTGCTGATCTATTGAAAATGGACAGGTTTTAGTTAGGTTTCAGCTAAACTAAACCAGATTAATGTAAACCAGCTAGGTAGGTGTAGTAAATTGCTAATCTTTTGCACTGAAACAGCTGTGGGGTTTGTTTTGCAGTGAGCCACTCTTGAGTTGTGTGATCCACTGCCTGTGGATCATAAGCTGGTTTTAAGTAGTTTTTTTAGCCAGCAGATACCATTTACTTTTTGTACTTTTAACCTTTTGGGTTAACAGGGTAAAATATCTCTGGTGCTTTTGTCCTGGCTTCTGTCTGAGGAGTAGGATTGATCTGTTGGCTGTTGTATGATTGGAAAGACCAGGTTCTCTTCAACAAAACTTTAGTTGAAATCCCAGAGTTGTTTAAGCTCGACTCAAGAGAAGAATTTTTACAAGAGAATTTATTTCTTCAAAGATATTTAATGGAAAACTGAACTTTCAGTTCTACAGAACAGTGCCATATATAGGACACTGAAATTTCATCTGTTTGTTTAATGGCATTACTAAATAGACATGTATTTTGTACTTGGCAGCTGCTAATGATGAGTTAAAATAACTTGGAAGCTGTATTCTCATAATTTCACTATTTATTAAAAAAACCCAACCTTTTCCTTAAATTAGTTTGTTTCTCCTGTTTGTGAGCTGAAACTATCCATACTTTGGGTGTTGAACCCACTCGTATTGCTGTGGAGAGAACCAGAGCAGCTGCAGTGGACAAAAAACTAGCTAATGTTCTTAATTATTCATTATATACTTGCTCTTGATGCGGCTGTTAATTTCAGAAAGCTTAAACTGTGTTTCTTCTTTTAACCAGAAACCGAGTGAAAATAACACCAAAAGGTACAATGGTGAACCTGAAAGTACAGAAAAAAATGACACATCCTGCATCATCTTGGAGGTAGGAACATGGAATTTGCTCTTAGCGTTTTGTCACGTTCCTAGCTTGGCTCTCTCAGAAGTGCCTAGAAAAGGGCAATACAATGATCAAGCAGAAATAGAAGGCAACATAAAACTTAGAGGTTAAGTAAGTTTGCTACAGAGAAAGTGATTTGTTTTTTTTTTTTGCCTTAGTCCTGCTTGTTAGCTAATGCCCAGGTGTATGGCAGAAGGGAAAGGAGGAGGGTGGCAATGGATGATCTGTACTGGAACTGCTGCTGATCTGTAATCATGGCCTAATTGGTTACAGTGACTGGTTTTAGCAGTCTCTTTATATGAATGGATAAAGAAGTATACTGTATAGAAGTAGAAGATACTGTATATTGGTGTTTTATAGTGAGTAATGTCCTCTGAAATATAAAATTTTGGACTAAAAGTAAAATCACTTGGAAACTTTTTAGTAAATTATTTTTATTCATTAACAGCAAAAGTTAAAACCAGACTTGGAAATCAAGCGTGTGCTTGAGCAGTACAGCCTGCGTTCAAGGAAAGATGACAAGAAAACAGAAGAGATCTTTTCAGAGAAAAAGACTTTTGTGGCAGTAAAACCAATTGAGAAAGTACCATCAAAAACAAAGGAGCTGGAGTTTGGGGGGAGAATTGGTATGTGTGCAAATTGTCTTAATAGTTGAAATTTAGTACTATTTTGTGGGTTTCTACTTACTGACCACATTGCCATGTCAAGAACTGCTTTTCCATTTTTGGACCTTGGCTGCAGAATTCAAAGTAATATGGTCGCGTTTCACGTGATTTGGTGGCAGTCAAAGAACCTTTATTGAGCTTGGTTCTTATGTGCAATACATAAGAAGATCTTGTGCCATCCCTTGCACAGTGAGATTTAAATATTTCTAGATTAAATTTAAGGATAACCAGCTAAGTTTTTACACTTTCAAAACTTGAGTGCTTGAAACTTGACAGTAAAGTATTTTTTAGGTGGTTTTTTGACCAGGGACACAATGGGTGTGATCCTGCAGTAGATGACCTTGTATGGCAGTGAGAAGTATGTCTCAGTGTCATGTTAAATGACTATGGGATAGCTGCTCTCTTGTTCAGGAGCAGATAATGACAACCTCTTCTTTGATACTGAAGTTAATATTGAGCTTTTTTAATGGGATTGAAACTAGGTTGTTTTATTTTCTGTGCTCACCTTCTAAACGTGTCTGTTTACAGGGACCTTCATGCTGATATTTCTCCTGCCTGCTACTGTATTCTACTTGCTGTTGATGTGCAAACAAGATGACCCGAGTCTTCTGAACTTCCCTCCTCTGCCAGCACTTGAGAGTCTTTGGGAGTGGAGGGTGTTTGGTGTCTTTCTTCTGTGGTTTTTCCTTCAAGCTGTGTTTTACTTGCTGCCAATTGGAAAGGTAGGCTGTTGGGAGCATTTGGGTCCTTATGGGCAATTAAACTGTGTGTTAGGCTGGAAGGTGGGGTATGTTCTCAATGCAGTGAATTTGTAAGTAATTTAATAAGTTTTTCATCATAAACTGGAATATGGATGCTGCATTTCTGTAAGCTTAAAACAGCACAGCTGGTTAATAATTTTTGCATTTCAGAGCCTTTCAGTAGAGAAGGCAGTAGGCAATCAGATCAAAGTGTGGATAAACTTAGCTTGATGGAATTCTAGAAGAATTTTAGGTATCTGACTTTTAAATTCACAAGCTATTTTGATACTTGGTTTCTTATGGGTTTGCAGCATTTTGGGAAGCTATAAACCATTCTAGCCATGTGTATATCAGGCAAGGGCTCTCTTTCCCCCTTTTGTGACCTGAGGGTTACTGGCAGATTCTGCAAGGACACTCTTAAGTAGATCCTTCAGTGATGTTGTATTGCTGTGCATGTTTACAGTGATTGGAGCAGTTCTGCTTTCTTCAGGCTGGTTTGAAAGAGATTTATTTTTGAAATGTTTTTATTTGAAACTGTTAGTCTTTTGCTGTCCAGAGTATGCTTTTTAGAACAGTGCATGAGCTTCAGGTCTGTGTGTGTCCAGCTGGTTGCTTTGATTGAATGTCTTTCTGACAGAGCTGTGCTTCGTTTTTCTCCCCTGAAGGGCCCACAGAAAATACTTTGTTGAACACTGATGTTTTATTCTTCCCAGGTTGTAGAAGGCCTGCCCCTTTCAAATGGAAGGAAACTGCAGTACCGGATAAATGGTAAGCATGTTGCACTTGGTTATTCTAAAATTGATTCCATTGTGTGATTTGCTGTGCTCAGCACCATGAAATACGAGTGATGAAAGATACAGTTTGACCAGGGAGTGTATCTGTTGTAAATCTTGGATAAAATAGGATGAACCTTTTCTTGGAGAAAGATGGTTAGTAATCATCAGGAACTAAGTGCCCCCAGAGCAAGAGTTACACTGTACAGGGCACCTGAGCTGTATCCAGCTGTGACTGGTGACTCCTGTCACATGCCTTGCATAATTGCTAAACAGGGACTTGTCTATTGAAAAAGTTGGTGATGCTCAGGTAACAAGGACTGTGCAGGAGGAGTGATCTGAAGGGATCTTACCTCGTGTCTTGATCATCTTGGATGTCTCTGATTTACAGACTGATAAGAAGTATGTTGTAACTGATTTAAGATGTTCTTCTTCCTGCATGTCAAAGAATGGTTCTGAGTCCTTAATTAGAACTGATTTCAGTTCCTATGAATAAGACAAGCTTCTTATCCAGGTCTAATTGTTTAACATACATCAGCAGTCCTGCTTTTTCTGGCTTAAACAGGAAAATGTACTTTAGTGCCTTGTAGGTGTTCCAGACTACCTATTTCATTAGTTCAAGAACACTGTCTGGAGGTAGTGGAATCCAAATACTGTATTAAAAATGCCAAATTTTGTCATAGTCTGGTAAGAGGCACCATTTTAAAGTTGGAACAGGGCTGTAAATGATAGAAACCAGGGGAATTGCATTCTGCAAAAGTGAGTCTCATTGAGGCTGTCTCACAGCTTTCTTGGTTTTGGACTTTTGTCTTTAGTTGTGCCATAGTGCTGCAATTCTTCCTGCATTCTGATAAAGGGAGGACATAAGCTACAACATTTGCATTATTAAAAAAAAAGCCATCATCTTGGTGCTTCAAAGACTAATTTTCAAAGCAAATTTAAAACCCTTCTTGAGGAAAGGTAGATGACAGTGACAGGAAAGGAGGCAATGGGCAATAAGTGAAATACAGGAGCTTCCATCTGAACTAGAACAGATCTCTGGAGGTTCCTTCTAACCTCAACCCCTGTGACCTGTGAAGGGATCCGTAGAAGGTCCTTAGCTGACAGCAGCAGAGAACTGCCTGCTCCTTTTTGGGCATCAGTCCCTTCTGCATGATTTTATACTCTCAAAGTATGCAGAAGTTTTTGTGTTCAAGTTTTGACTTGATGAGTTATTTTAATACTTTAATTACTGCTATCTGTATCAAGGTATATATGAAGATAATTCAAGGATAAGCATATGGTTGCCTCAGCTGTCCCACAGATAAGATTTTGTAACATGATGTCATTATCCATTAGTAGTGTCAGTGTCCATTTTTCCACTAAAATCTGAAATTAGATCCTATGTCATAAAAAATGGAGAAGCATTCAGAATGTTCCTGCCTCTTGTCGTTTTGGTGAGCACAGTTTCAGGGCTTAGAGTCTCTTGGTTAAATTGCTGTGCCCCAGAAGTTTGAACCACGGGATGTCTAAAATGTTACTGGAATATGGAGAAATACTGGAAGAAGTAAAAACGCGGGAAGGGTTGGATTAGGTAGGTCCTACTAGAACCATAAATTGGTTTTTTTTATTTTGACTAATATGTCTTTCTTCTACATCCTTTAGGGTTTTACGCTTTTATTTTGACTGCTGCAGCTATTGGAGTTTTGCTATACTTTCAATTTGAGCTTCATTATTTGTATGATCACTTCATGCAGTTTGCAGTCTCAGCTGCAGCTTTTTCTTTGGCACTGAGCATTTATCTGTATGTTCGATCCCTGAAAGCACCTGAGGAAGAACTAGCACCAGGTGGAAATTCTGGTGAGTTAGAACATTCTGGATAATTTCTTTCCAATTGTTTGCTCTAGTTCCATTTTTACAAATTAAAGGCTAGATTTAGGTTTGGTTATTATAATACTGTGACTTTTACTTTCTACCAAAGTAATGTTGCAAGTTAAATGGCGTATTTTTGGTCTCGCTCTGATACTGTAAGATGTTTAAAATGTTACTTGGATTTTCTGGAATAGTTACAGAATCATGTCTTGGCTGGTCTAGTCCCTTAGAGGTGAGAGGACAGTTCCTTCTTCTCAGTTTTCAGCTTCTGTCTAAGAGGCTTGGTGTAGGTTGGTTCATTGTGCCTCTGCCAGTGCAGCTTTGAAACAGCTGGGAATGGAAGGAGAAACAGAAGAATGTAGATGTTTTGGCAGTGGGAAGTCAGCTACAGAACTTGAAATTAAAGAGCATTCCTAAACTTGTATCTTGCTGAGTGCTTTTAAATCTAGTTAGCTGAATGGAGTTTTCAAAAGAGATTTTCATTCAGTCATGAGACTGCCTGCCTAGGAAGTATCAATTATATACAGACGGTTTTGTAGGACAAAAGAGAGATTGAGACGTGTGTTAGCATTAAATATCAAACTGCTTTTTAAAGTGACCATAGGGTGACTAAGAAAGGGAGCTTATGGACAGAACATTTTGTGTACTGAAATGAAGTGTTCAGATATCCTTAGTTACATTGTTAGTCCAGCATGTTATATGTGTGAAGAGAAATTGCAAATTATCATAAATTGTCCTTTTTAAAAAAGTTCTAGTCTCTGTAAGTGGCATAGTAGCATTCTGTAATTGCTCTGTGAAGTGGTTGTTTTTTGCAAACTCAATCCCAGATACCATGAAGTCAGGGCATGGTATTTTCCTTCTTGTCCACCTTTTTTGAAGGATGGGTAATTGTCACAGCTAAAGGGAATTCTTTCTCCCAGACAAAAGCAATGAAATAGGAGGAAATGTAAAATTAATTAATGCCAGATGTTCATGTTCATAGACACAGTGATGTGAGCTTCAGTATAAGGCTGAAAATAAAGAAGGAACAAGTGTCAGGGAGAACTTCTAAAGTGGTTAGTCCTAATAAATAAAATATTAGGGCATCTTAAAATACAAACTCTGTAGATTTTGTTTTGTATTTTGCAAATACTCTTCAAAAATTTTTTTTTTCCAATCTGAAGGCTTTTTAAAATTTGTAATGAGAGAACATAAGTGGAAAGTGGGATCTTATTTATGGGGAGAATTGTAGTGGCAGATAAAAGGAAGAGTATTGCTAACAGAGGTTGTGTCTTACCTGCAGGGTATTTTATTTATGATTTCTTTACTGGACATGAATTAAACCCTCGGATTGGCAGTTTTGACCTCAAATACTTCTGTGAGTTGCGTCCAGGATTAATTGGCTGGGTGAGTCAGTAATCTTAGTTATTTTATTTGCTTAAATATTACACAGAGGGATTTTTTTACACACACGTATACATATAATTGATATTAAGGAGATATATGTATTCATAAATACTGTATATATACTTATAAATGAGTAGAGAAAAATAATTCCATATTGTTAGATTTTTAATGACTGTTTTTATTCACTTGAAGGAAATTTCTAGCTCATTTGTTTTGTGGCAAATGAAAACCCTTCTCAGAGTATTCATGTGTTGAGGTAATAGTGCTTCAGAAATGTGATTAGTTGCAAACTGAGTTGTGAAATAAGGGATTATTTTTTAAAACTTAAACATTGGTCAAAAATACCTGTATTAAAATGTCCTGTAGTGTAATAGAAAAAAAAGGGATCTTTTCTAAGTAAATTTTTAAGTAAAATTTTTTCTAACCTAGGTTGTTATAAACTTGGCAATGCTCTTGGCTGAGATGAAGATCCACAATCTCAGTATGCCATCCCTGTCCATGATACTTGTGAACAGCTTCCAGCTTCTCTATGTGGTGGATGCTCTTTGGAATGAGGTAAGTGCCAGTCTTGTTCAAGTGTTGCCATTTCTAATGACAATGTTAGGGAAAGGAAGCTTTGTAAATGCTAAAATTCCTTCCTCCTTGTTTCTAGGAAGCCATTTTGACTACAATGGATATTACCCATGATGGATTTGGATTCATGCTGGCATTTGGAGATTTGGTGTGGGTTCCGTTTGTCTACAGTCTGCAGGCCTTCTACTTAGTGGGTCATCCCATCACAATTACTTGGCCTGTTGCTGCTGCAATTACTGTTCTGAACTGTAAGTTACAGTAAATGTTATTGTTGCTGTTGGTTACAACATGGTTCTGATTTTGTTTCTTCGAGATGGGAGGTGAAGCTTTAGCTCAGGTGCAGCAGTCATTGTCTGGCTACTGTTAAATACAAAGAATATAATAAATTCTCATTTTAGTAAATGAAGGGTAGGTGGGACTCTGAACACATAATTGTTCTGTTGAGAGGCAGCTCTAGGTGGGTGCTGTCTGGAGTTGAAGAAGTGACTTAACATTTTGAATTTAATAGATGCCTTTTTAAGTCAATCTGAGTGACTCATAAAAAAGAAGTCAGTACCTTGTTTGCTATGCTTTACTGAACCTAGGGAAAATGTAATTATTTGCATCTCCTTCCCTGATGCCTACAGTTATATATGTCAGTGGAAAACATCTCTTTTCATCAAAGCTGAGTACTTTGAGAAAAGGTCTCACATCTTTAGGCAACCTTAAATTTGCACCAACGTAGCCTTGTTTGTCCCTTTTATCTGCATAGTAAACCTTAAAAAACCCACTTGTGTTTTGTAGACATGACAAAGAATTGGAAAAAATAAGAAGGCATGCAACTTGATATTTGAGAAATAGAACATCATTTTTTCAACTTCGCCTAATGTTTTTTCTTGGGTTTCTATTTATTTTTTTTTAAATAACATCTTTATTCAAAGTATGTTGTGATCATCTTTTTTCAATACAGCTTTGGGAAAAGCAAGTTTAAGCTGCTGTGTGAAAATTATGTGGGATATGAATTTCAAACCCAGATAATTCATTGCCTGGTTCTTTTGTTACCATGATCTTGTAAATGGGTGGTCAGTTTATGGAGTAGGTGCTGTAGCAAAGTGCTAGGCTGCTAAATAGAGCTGTAATCTTACAAAGTGCAGCACATCACCTCATGTGAATTTCAGACTCAGTGTTACGTTAATAACCTGTCAGATACAGATGTAAAGGTAGATGTGAAAATAAAGCTTCTCCAAAATCTCTTCAAAGTTAGTCAGTAACAAGAGGGAGCATATGGAATGCAGGTTTCCAACAGCATCTCTATCTTGCTAGAGCTCTGAGAACCAGAAAATATCAGTTGCATCTCTGAGGAAGAGACTGTGATGGAATAAGAGTAGCAAAGGGCATGTGAGTGCTTTTGTTGAAGCAGAGAAAACTGAAAAATACTGATAATGCAAAATACATCATGTTAACTTTTCAGGTGTTGGGTATTACATATTCCGTAGTGCAAACTCTCAGAAAAACAATTTCCGCCGGAATCCAGCAGATCCCAAGTTGGCCAGTGAGTACATTTTTCATTCCATTGTTGTACAGTGGCTCTCTGTGGTATTTAAATGCATATTTTGATTGTTGCATTCACCACAATACTCTGTTCACAGATCTGAAATTTATACCCACTGCAACTGGAAAAGGGCTTCTTGTCACGGGTTGGTGGGGTTTTGTTCGTCACCCTAATTACCTCGGTGACATCATCATGGCTCTAGCATGGTCCCTCCCCTGTGGTAAGTTTCTGAGACTAAAGTGGATTTTAGCAAAAATGCTTTTATGTTTTGGCATCTGACTGGGTTTGAAATGCCAAGTGGCAATTATTTGAGATAGTAAACCCTATTGAATGGCAGATTTCTGTGTCATAAGTCTAATGAAACACACTTTCTCTCCCATTTTACCCTTTCTAACTTGCTGCAGGTTTCACATACCGTACTATAGATTCTACTCATCTTTCTCACACTTTATCATTCAATAACAGTGGGACATGCTTGGTAATTACTTTTTCCTTAAATTTTTTAGGCTAGTGAGTGTGTTTTTAACTGAAGTTCTCCCAGAGTGGGAGTTTGCTTGGAGGGAGACAAGGGCTACCACATGTAGTGATGGCTTTAAATGAAATACATTTAAAACAAGGTCATCAAACACAGAATGAAATTATCTTTCAAAGTGTCTGTTAATAAATACAGTTTTCCTTGTACTGGGGACCCCAGAGCTGGACACAGTGCTCAGGTGGGTCTGAGGAGAGCAGAGTAGCAGGGCAGAATCAGCTGCCTTGGCCTGCTTTGGCCACGCTCCTCTTGATGCAGCCCAGAACAGAGTTGGCTTTCTGGGCTGCAATCTCACATTTCTGGGTCGTTTCCAGTCTCTTCTTCCACAAGTCAAGTCGTGTGCTCTGACCAAAGCTGGACTCATGTCTGCAGCCAAAATAGAGAAAACCTTGTGTGGGGCAGTTCAGTGGTGCAGAGATTTAACTGGAAATCTGGTTTTGATAACTAAAGAACTTAAAACTTGTGCAAGCTTTGCATGCATTGAGAGTGAAATTGGTAGATTTTATGACTCTAAATTTTAAGAATTACTTTTTGTGGGTTTTTGGGTCTTTTCCTATCTGCATGTGAACATGTCTCACAATTTTTGCACTGTCCTGCTATTTGATGCTTTAGGAGTATAAAATGCTCTAATCTTGAGCAAGTGTGTGTCACCAGCTTCAAACATGTTGTTAATAGCTACCATCTCTGGATTTTTGTCCTGTATCTAAGCTGACTTTCTCCCTTTGCAGGTTTTAATCACATTTTACCCTATTTCTACGTGATCTATTTCATCTGCTTGCTTGTTCATCGAGAGGCTCGTGATGAACACCACTGTAAGCAAAAGTATGGCTTGGCGTGGGAGAGGTATTGCCAGCGTGTCCCGTACCGCATATTCCCTTACATCTACTAGAGCACTCCAGAGGCCTCATTTGCAAATTATTGCTACAGTTAGTTTCCTTGCAGAGAAAAAGATACCTCTTACCTTTGCACTTGGTCATTTGGTATTTAGGCTTTTAAAAAAAAACCAACAAAACCCGACCAAACATTGGAGTGCGTTGAAGGTGTTACTTACAAGTAAGCGTCAGGATGTGAGTTATGTGAACTGACTGTCTGTGACTTCAATTTTTTAAAAATTGTGAATTTTCAAAACTTCGAGCCCTAATTTTTCAAGCTAAATTTTATCTAGAATTCTGAGTTTACATTTTTTTATTGCATTTAATTAAGCACTGTGATGTAAAGTATATTATTTTCTTAATACAATAAATGCTGAAATTCCATCCAGTTCATTTTTTGGTATTACTTGTACCATCTAACTTCAGATGTCCAATTTAGTTGCCTGAATTGGAGGAGCAGCAGGGTCTTTTTGGTCAGTGGAGCTGGAAGCAGAGTATTTGACCCACATGAGGGGCCTGCAGCACCATGGCCAGAACTGGCACAGCTCGGCTGGATGGTTGTTCCCCTCCTGGCTTTTCATTGATGGGATTTTTTTGGTCAGAGAGGCTCAGCTGGCCCCTCCTGCCCTGCACCTGCAGGAGGACAAAGGGATGGAATTGGGAGAAGGGGCACAGCTGTCCCTTCTCCCACCCCACATTGTTGAGGCAGTTCCAGCACAGCCCAGGGGGAGCTCTGAGCCGCTGCCTGGCAGTGCCCCTGGCCCTAGAGACAGAAGCCACGCTTGTGGCTCACGCTCCTGGAGAGAGCTGAAACACTTCAAACACTTGCTGTGGCTGTGGAAGGGAGTAATGAACCCTCATTTTGCCTCTAGCATTGAACATGGGGTAGCAAAAGTGTGCAGTGTCTGCCTATTAGGCACAAAAGGATAAAATGACCACAGTTGGCTTCTTCTCATCTTTGTAAATTAAGTCTTAATGTACCATAGTGTTTACCAAGTGTGTATAATAAAGCCTCCATGTTTTTGCTGTACAGTGTTTGGGTTTGAAAATGCAACAGCTTTTTTAGAAACAGGAGAAATCAGTAACTAAACCAATTTCCAGTAATTAAAAAAAAAAAAGAGTTAATTGAATAAAGGGGTTTGTAAATTAATGTAGTTAATTCTTGAAACAATTAAAGTGTTCATTTAAATATTTGTATTGACAGATATGCTATGAAAATATAGGAAATGCTCCTCAATCCAAAGTTGTTGTTTTTTGGTTTCTTTTTGTTTTTAATTTGGCATTGCTACCTCATATGTAGGTGTTGCCTTTTATACTGTTGCAGATAGAGAAATAGCTATTTTTTTGCTATTGCTATTTAAAACAACATTTTTTACATGAGCCTGTGGTTAAACTCAACCACTTTCTAATATATTTTTGTATATATTTGACTTTTTAACTAATGTATGTGTTCTGGTCACTAGCTGTGTTCTTTGTCTAACTGGCTGTAAATGAGATGCCCTTGTGGTATTTACTTCATAAGTAGAATAATTTTACTGAAATACTCTTGCTTACTTAATTAGCTTTTATTCTATTGTCACAAGTAAGAGCTTTTCACACACTTTGTACATGAGGTTTATAGCACAAGTTGCCCTAAAAAGCTTATTAGAATATTAAATATAGTGCAGATACTTCTGCACTTGCTTGCAGGCGTGTTCCTAATAAATTGGAATGTTATTTATCAATTTTTTCAGTTATTTTCAAATGTTGATGTAATTGAAATCTAGCATGTGATTTTTTTTTTTAAATAAAATAACCTATTTTGTACACGGGCATTTTTTGAAGATAATTGTACAATTGAAGTGTATATAATGTAGCTTGATTGTTGGTGTTGTAAGGAAATTGTTTTAAGACAAGTACTTTGATTGCTGGCAGAAAATAGCAGTGCCTCTAACAAGACTCAAGAGAATTCACTCCTGTGAAGCAGCAGATTAAACTGGGATGCTGTTTTCAATCCTTGCTGAGTGAATTTATGGGAAATAGAGAAATCATTAAACGGCCCTGCTGTGCAGCTGGTGTTTAAAAATCGACTGAAGGAGGGGGCAGTTTGATTCCTCAGCCTGTAAAGCAGGAGCTGCTCCTGCTGACAATCCCAGTTTTCTCTGTTGCCACTCAAGGTTGTTCCAATGGCATTCGGAGCCCTTGTCTTGTCATTCGCAGCCCTTGTCTTGCAGAATTTGATCTTGACCAATGACAACTTCAGTTCATTTACATGCTGAATTTTATGTGAATTTGATTTTGAAGTAACTGTTTTTAATACAAACAAGCCTATGAGCTAAAATAAAGGTTTTGCTTAAAACTAAGTAGTGCATTTTTTTTCCAATTCATGGTGATGTCTGATAAAAATGACATTGATTTTCCTTATTTAGTACAGGTGTGAGTTTGCTGAAGCTCCTGTTGTACCTGTGTTTGTGGGCTGAGTGTTATGAGCTCATGTGTGGTGCTTCTCTTAGTCTGACTGGGTCTTTTTTCCTCTTCCCTTCTGCTACTCCAAAAATAAACTTAATTTCAGCTGTAAAAATACAGAATTAACATGCAATTTGCCTATGGGCTATTGTATTTTTCCCCACACCCTCTATTAGAAGTCAAAACCAAAGGAGTTAGGCTGTATCCACATAAAGTATTACTGTCCAGGAAATAAATGTGAGTTTGACCTACAACGCTGTAGTGGAAATATGATACAGGAACAGGAATGATGTTTTGCTTACAGAAGGACACTTACCATAGGTAATAAAAATGTTTGCTTAAAGTACATTTACCAGAGCTCATGCAAACCTTACAGAAGCACAGTTCTTGCCTCTTGGGGAGTGAAAGCTGTCTGGGGGAGTAGGTGGAAAAACCTTTCCTGTGTGTGGATGGAGAACATATTGCACTGTCTGTACAGAACTGTTTTCTGCTGAGGAAGTTCCCTTAAATTAGAAGGAAATACTTTGATAGAGCTTTTACTAATTTAATATTTAAAATGAAGTCTTAACCAGCACATTTTCAAAGAAGTATTTTAAAAACACCTTCTCTACCTTTTTGTGTATATGAATGGAAGCAATAACAGTGCTACAGAATGTCACGAGAAACCCTTTGTGTCCCATCATGACAGTAGGGAAACGTTTTGAAGGAAAAATTGGAAGTTGGCCAAACTAGAAAGGTGCTTTTTTTCTTTCATCAGAGAGTGGGCGTGTGTGTGGTTGTCCTATTCCCATCATGTCAACATCCCATCCATCTTTCTCCTCAGAACACGATCTGGTGCTGCAGCCAGGTATTTCAAGTAATTTTCCTTGTGTACCTTGAGGTCATTTGTTCCCCTGCCCTCTGAGTAGGGACAGGGAATGACAGGGCCAGGGATTACAGCAAAACCTTTTTCTGTCTTCCCCAGTGCTGCATCTCAAGCTGCAGACGCTGGGTGGAGCAGGTTATTTACTTGTTGCTTGTTGCTGCACTGTCAGCTCCGTGTTCAAAGGGAACAGCACCTGCCTTGCCAGGGGAAGAGCACATTTTCCCACTGCAGCCATTGGTTTCCCTGCCCTCTGCATAAAGGATTAAGAGGGCAGCAGGTCCCTGTGTCCCTGCACTCTTCAGTTCCCTCCTGGCCCTTGGCAGAAGAGAAGAAAGATGCTCATGCATAAACTGGGGGCTGGTGCCATCCTGGGCACCTGTGAAATGCAAATGGAAATGACTTGGACTCTGCACACCACACGAGGTTTTCTGCCCTTCCTCTAGGACAAGCTTCCCAGGAGCTTCTGAGCTTCCTTACGCTGCCTTTATTCCCTGTTGGAGCTGGGTATTGCTAGGTTTAGGCAGCCTAAGGCCCTTCTTGCTCCTGTATTTCAAACTGCAGAAACTTTAATGTTAATGAGCTGACCAGACAAGAGGATCCACCTAAAGCTTAAAATCAGATGAAGAGAATTCCTGTGAAAAGTACTGTAATACATGGTAAATCCTTAGGGATATAAGCGGAAATTAACACACAGAGGAAGGAAAAAATGTTGAACTCAAAGCCACATTAAAATTCAAACCATTTGCTTTTGGCAACATAGCTTCAAAAAGTCCCCTCATTTTGTAACTATTAATGGAAAAGCTTTTTCTACTGGCAAGGCAGATGATGTTCGTGCAAAGCTGCTCAAATGGTGATGTAAAAAACCGAAGCAATTTCATGCTCTTTCCTACGTGTAAGTATAACCTTGGCAAACTGGTCCTGCAGACAAAAGGTGAGCGTTGGAATCATACAGCAGTTTCGGCATGTGTTTATATCTGCTTGTCACAGCCTGCAGGGAATGGAACCTTGCCAGGCTAAGAATTCTCAATTCCCACCAAAATAAACCTGAGACGTTTCCTGTGAGGAGCTGAGAGCTTATGGAAGTGTACAGTACAGAATTAAAGGCTTGTTAGCCACCACTTGTGGAAGTCTATTGTACAAATTTAAGGGCTCATTAGTCAACACCCTTTGAGTCTCAATAGTGGGCTGGTTGCTGGAGTTGAATGACTACAGAGCAAAGAACAAGAGTTCCTGACCCATGGCCTTGTGTCTTTGTTCATCCTGGTGAGAATTTATAACAAATAATCACAGCCCAACTGATCGGTTGTGACACATCCCCCTCCCTGCACCCCCTTTCTAAATTAAACAAAATCAAAATTAAACAAGAAAAATTTTGTTGTACAGTTCCCACAGGGCATTCCTGAAACTTGGCAAGGATTCTTGCTTGCTTCAAGTTAAGGAGGTCAAAAGAACAACTTTAATGTCTCCTCAGCTTTGGACAAAAATGCTGATCATACACCTCTGAACCTCAGGTAAAAACATTGTTATAATGAGGTAAAAACATTGTTATAAAGGGATGTTCCCATGCTAAAGAAATATAGATATTTTTCTTAAATTTCAAAACAAGACAAAAATTATAGTTTTCATTTTTAATAGCAAACCCACACATTTCCAATCTCTTACCTTACCTCCCTGCTTAACCTTGTATTTTTATGTGCTCAGTTCCTTTGATGAAGTTGGTATTTTATAGAGCACTAGAAAACAAAAATTCCTCAGCATCCTCTTAATTTTCATCAGCAATCTAAGCTGTAGTTTCCTGCAAACCTCATTAACTTTGGCAGTAAGGGCCTGGTTATACAATTTGAGCCGCATTATCTGTACCTTATGGATTCCTACAATTTCTGGCTGCAGGGCTTCTCCAGTTGGTATTTCATGGTCCAGACAATTTACAGCAATTTTTGCCTATAATGAGCCATTATCTGAGCTGTAAAAATCTGCTAACCAAGAATCCTCTGTCTGAAATTGTCACCTAAGTACAACTGTAATGCAAAGACTCCCTGTTTGTCTACATGGCTCCAATAGCTTATATATGTAAAATACATATTCTGTTACATTCCTTAGTATTTCTGATAACATATGCCTGTATTCAGAGATGTAATTAGAAGCAAAAAAAAAAAAAGTAAAGCAAAAATTCAATCTGTTCCATTGTAATAATTTTATTAAATGTACCTGGTGTTGCTTTATGCCATTCAAAAAATGGAAGCAGATGAAGCAAAAGTAAGTATTGCCTCATGACATTATGAGAACTCCTCATTAATATTGAAATTATAATTATGCTATAGATAACATGACGATTACAGCAGTGTGGCATTTTCTATACTGTGTTTAAGACTGCATCAGGTCTCTCCATGATACATTTCTATTTTGAGACGTTACAGAACATTAGATGAGGGGTTCATAAGCTCCTCCATGAATGTGCTTGCCTGCCTAAAATTTCTTCCATCAAGTTAGCCATGTGTTGTGCCTGTGTTTGCTATTACAGAAATACAAAATTTTCACAGCTTCTTCTAAGTGAAATAAGTGAGAAAATAAGAAAACACCATTGAAAAAAAAATCAACAAAACCAGCTTCTAAGTAGTAATGGATTAAAATAGCAACAGGCAGAGAAGCTGTGAAATAGATGCTGAAATCTTGTATCTGCTGGTTCTCCCAGTCTGCCTCTTCTCATAAAGGTCTTTGTGCTTCACACCTGGTTTGTGCAACTGGCTTATTCTCAGGTGCTGTGCCAGTGAGCGTCCTGCAGCCTTCCTCCCATGTCAGGGAAGTATCATCACAGCTCAGGAATGTGATTTATGGTCATGAAAAATACATTGAAGTTGGCCTCTCTTCAGTCTGACAGGATTCATGTTTGTCACTGGGTTTGGATACCTGTAGTAGTTGCAAGCTGGGAGAACACACATTTAATAGGAACATCAAAGTAATTTAAAATCTAAAATAAACAATGGATGAGCAAAATTTTCATCCATTTTTTACAGAAAATGGATGTAAGGATGAGAACAATCGCTGTCAGTACCTGGATGATGATGTGTTGTTTATATAGACACGTACATCCAAATATGTCTTTTGGAGAAAAAGAGCAGCAGTGGTTCCTGCTGAAAGATTTTTACTTCCTAAACAGAATTATTAGGTGTCTATGGAATGGAGGAAATAAAATTAAGCTGGAGTTGTCCAGGAAAAACCAAACCAGCAAATTAATTCCTGACTAAGATAAAATACAGAGTCCACCATAGGGAGAAATTGAGGATGCACCCTGAGAATAATCATATCCCAAAGGAATAGATCAGCAACAGGAGTATGGATTTTTGTTGCTGCTTTGAAAGAGGCAGCACCAAGAGAAGACACTGGCAAGTGAAGTAAGAATGAAGAGCTTCCCCATGCTGACCAGAAGAAGTGAATTTGAATTTCCTGAGAAGAGATCCTAAACCAGTTTGCCTTGGCTGAGGAAGCCCCCAGGGGATCTCACTGTTACCAGGTCAGAAATGTTGCTTTCCATTTTCAGGCAGGTTCTGAACAATGTGACTGGGAGAAGAACCTCAGCACAGCTAATAAATAATTGCCCCAATTTTAAGTTTCCCAAAGAGAACTCAAGAAGTGAAAGGACCTTCCCGAGTGTCCCAAAAAACCCCTGTGTGGTCATTTCACTGCACTTCTAGAATTACACTTCTGGGCTTCTTTCCAGGTGTTCCGTGGCATTTTAAATCACAAAAGGGAGACAAGAGTGGTTTAACGCTGAGGACAAGCCAGCACCCTGACAGGACCAGAGCACTGGGTAAAACTAGGCCTGATTACTGTGAGTTCAGGTTTGGTCTGTTAAAGCTCAGTGGGAGCAGGTTGCAAATTAACAAATAAGTGGAGATTCAAATGGTGTCTTTGCAGTTTCCATCTGCAGGCACACTCCACTAAAAAAACCATATCAATCCTGCTTTTGCCTGAACTCTTCTGAATGAGCCTTGACTGGTGCACAGGGCTCCCTTTAATGATCTTGTAACAGGTTTGCACAAGCCAGTTATGTCAGGGAGAAATTCTCTTTAATGAAATATGTAAATCTTAGGACTTCCCAGCATCTGACACTAAAAGATAAGGAATGCCTTTAAAGGGTTTTGTCCTGTTGCTATAAAAAGATAAACCAAAGCTCGTACTCAGTATACAACAGCAAGATCCTGCAGTGGATTCACAAGGGTTTGGAAGAAGTCACAGACAAATTAAGTTTGTGACTCACTTGGAATACAGACACATGCAAGGTGCTTGGAAGAGTCCTGAGAGTTATTTCAGCCTGAGGAAAAAAACAAAAAAGCAACAAAATCAGTGTAAAGAAAAACAGTTATCAGGGATTTGATTTTTTCCTTCTCTAGCAAATACAATTGCTCTCAGAAAGACTGATGAAGATGGTCATGAGGTCCAAAGTTAAAGTCAACTAATGATGTTATGTAACAACTTCACCTGTCAAAACATCCATTTAGGCTGCTTCATGCTGCTTTCTGTGCCATGTGCGAAGTTAAAAGTTAAAATAGAGCTGATAAATCACCACTCTATTATTTTATTATATCTGTAACATTCCACTACCATCATTGACCTAACTGGCAAAAAATCCTGGATGTCAAAGTTTATTTTCTCAACTCTGTTACGATTTTTTTATGGTTTCCCAAACGAGAACAACTTTTAGCACTGCTTTTAACAGAAAACATTTTCAATGTATTCTTTATCAAAATTACAGCTAAGTAGGAAAAGTGAGACTTTAAATAACCACTTGCATTACCAATTGCATTGTCACCTACATTAATGTATCTTAGCACACCATAAAACCATATTTCTTAAGATGTCCAGCTGATACATCATTCTGTGGTAAACTAAAAGATACTGTAGGATCAGCTGGCTGTAGAGTGAAATTACAGTGATTCCAGCCCTCACTTTAAACAATTGTGTTTTTCTGTATGTAGGTAAGAATTGGTCCATGTCAACCTGTCACCTACATTTCTCACATTTATTTAAGCTCTGCTGAAAATTAGAGAAACAGAACTCACAAAGCCCAAAAAGCCATTGTTTCTGCTATTTTTCCTCTAGTGTTGGACAAAAGCAGAATGCCAGGCAAAGTCTTTCAGAGGCCTTGGGGATTGGAGGTCAGAACGCTGTTGTTTTGCCTGTGTCTTGTGGTTGGGTCAAAGAAAGAATCTTTATGCCTTTGCTCTCTTTCATGTCTCAGAGAGAGGCAGGAGAAGGACCCAAGTTAAGCTCCCAGCTAACCCTGGATTTCTCCAACATACAGGTGTCCAGGAGGCTCTGAGGGCTCACATGAATAAATGTGAAAAGCTGCTTCGGATGAGGAACAAGCAGAATACAGATGATTTCTGCTTTACACTTCCAGCTAGCTTTTACCACGGTGCCATTTGCAGTATCCCTTTGCAGTAACCCTTTGACACTGATCATTTTTGGATTTAAGACCCAAAGAAGTCAAGTAATTTATAACTCCATGATTTTACATACAAGTATAGATGCAAATGTGAAAGCAAAAGCTGTAATTCTCATTGAAAATCTGATTTAGAAACCAAGTGTTTTCCACAGCTTCTAGCACCAGTATTTTTTAGTTGGACATATAGGACTACATGAGTTGTTAAGCACAACTTGGAGAAAAGTTATTAGAATTTAATAATCTACTGCTTTGTGAAGGATGTTCATCAAGTCATAAAAAAATATCCATCAAAGCAGAAACCGTGGCTGATATAAACCAATTCTCTACCTATTCTCAATCATGCCATTAATTTGAACATGACTCTGTCTAATTCCTATAATGACTGATCTGGTTTGTGGAAGGTGATCTGACACTGGATTTGAAAATAGAGAGAGAATGAATTACTGGATTTTCTTCTTAAATGTATGAAATCATATGCAGATGGAGGGCTTTAAGAACCAATCATGCATATTAATTGAAGGTTTTGGTCTTGGAAAAATTGAATAGCATAGCAGAAACACAATAATAAAACACAATATATAAGAATATGAAGGGGTAGTTCTTCAAATATGTCATGCACAAGATTATTAAAACTAAAAGTTATTCTTGATCCTTTTTTTGGCTAGAGTTTCTTACAGGGTGTTTAGGCTCAGCAGAAAATCATCTTCATACTCATCCTCTCATCCCAAAACACCTGTAGTTGCCAAAGTAAATGCAAATAGATATGAAGTTTTCCTGATAACTCATCAGGACACTTTTCCAGAATTTTTTCCCCCCTGAATTAATAAAACAGGAAAAAAAGAGTCAATAATCTTCAAATATTTCACTGCAATAAACTAACATAAATTACAACTTTTCAATACATTTCATATAAAAAACATACAGTAATTGGCTGGTATTTCTGGAATACTAGAAGCCAAATGGAGTGTGAAATATTAAATCACTGTTAAGAGTAAGAGGGTAAATAATTTTGCAGTTGTGCTGGTGAAATTCAAAATGCATGAAACCCATGGGTTATGATACTAATTGGCCTCCAGGTCAAACAGGATCACTTTCCCAGATACAGAATCCAATTCTGAAACTTCTGTAAAGGTGTAATTCGTGGGAAAAGATATGCAGAGATCCAGGAGCTCCAGAGATGTTCTTGAACCTACATGTGTGGCTTAGGGTCTTAAAGAAAATCCTTCAGCTACATCTGGGCTTCACCTTGGATACCTTTAAAAAGAAAAACTACCAGGAAGGCAAATCTTGAATGAAAACAGGATTGGTTCAACTGAGATGACCAGACACCACGGATAACACTGACAAATAAAAGCACATTTTTTTACACAACTGTGAATTAATAACAGAGCTGATTTACTCTGCCCAAAGGATGCTGTGGAAGCAGAAAGTGCAGCTGTCTTCTGACAGACAGGTCCCTGGAAGATAATTGCATCTTTAGCTGCTTGCTGTGGTGTTTTGGGTGGAATCTCCAGCTCAAGATGTATCTTCATGTTGCTGAGGTGAGGCCAGTAAGGGTGCCTGAGAGAAGGGTAGTTAATTTTGGAGTTATTTTTCCTACATGATTTCAGTGCAAACCAAGGAGCAGATATTGTTAGAACATGCTCCTTGTTTAACAGTAAATGTTCCACACACCTCCATCCAGAGGGATGAACTAAAAGGCTGATTAATTCCAAGCTGCAGAAGTCTGTCTGTGTCCACAGAATTAATGAATTGCCTTTATCATTCAATGATAAGAGTTCACTACAACAGCAGGAACTTTCCTAAGGAACCATGTCAGGGAGACACATTTTTTAAAATCCACGGCAGCTCCTGATGACCATTTTCAGAAGGAATTTACATGTTTACTACTTAGTCCATCCACCACCACAATCTCCTTCTGAGACACAGAAATGTCTGCAATTTTTTTTTGTGTGCTTATAGGAAACGTTTTGTCCTTTTCCAAACTTCTGTGAAACAAACTGTTAAGTGTGTGTAACTATTCTGTGGAAAATTGAACAGACTTTTAACACTGAAGGGTTCCCATCCATCACTATTTGGTACTATTAGTGAAGAAGACTGAATATTTTTCATTGTATCTTTGAATATATTTATAATCTGTGTAAATATATACATATGGCTAAGTTTTGAAGTGAATGCTTATTGCTGTCAAAAATTCCAAAAAGACCATGAACAAGCACAAGTAAGCAGTTAGACACCTTTTAGTCAAAGTTGCTGCATTAGTATTTACTCTGTAGTTTCAACTAGTAATTGGAAGAAAAAACTGGAGGAAAACTAGATTTAATCTTGCTACCCCTTTGCTACAACATTTAACTGTGCCTCAGGGCATAGTAGATTGCTTTTTATAGGGAGTAAACAATAAAATTGCTGCATCATTACACAGTAAAGAAAAAGCAGGACAAGAACTGCAACACTGATAAATATCCTTGAGTGACCATGTTGTCCAGTGCTATTTCTGGGATGACACCTTTGTCTTTTTTCTTCATGAATTTGGTGATAAGTTTTGCTCAACCCAGAAATGTGATCACAGAAATCTGCAAGTGTAAAATTGTGGTGGAAGAAGAGACTGTTAAATTTAAAAATGCATGTATTTGTCAGAGCAAAATGGTATTGCAGGGAAAGCATGAGAACCTGAAAACCCCATGAAGTCAGAAATGTACCCCACACTAACATTTTGGTGACTCTTACCACCTCAGTGTTTTGTCTGCCCTTTACCTTTAAAATAATAACCTATTGTTTAAAATGCCCGTCCATGTATCACAAATATGTGTGATATAGACACACAGAGCTCACAAGCACAGCATCTGTCTGTAAGTTAACAGTCTTCTTGGTATTCCAAGTAAGTTGCAAATCGTTCTTTGTTACTGAAATTGACTGTTCTACCAATCACCTATTCGATAGCTTGAAGAATGTACAGAAACTCTTTGCTTTTTATATATGAAACAGATTTTATCATGCTGTTTGCAGAGCAGAGCATGCCTTCACTGTGCTTCCTTTACAGAAAAACTTTTTCTAATGTTGCTTTTAATTGAGTGTCATGTCTTAAGAGAAATGAGACACATCATAAAATGAAGATGTCATATTTGTCTCTGTCAAAAGAAAAAAACCCTGAATTTTTACAGTTTCGGGATTTTAACTTAATAATGCACTTTTCAGAAAAAGCTTTTTAAAAGCAAATGAAATCCTTCTGCTGGGTTTCCTGCTTGACAAGAGAATTCAAGCTTTAAATTTGGTACACGAGATATTTCAGTCACAGGCTTTTTCAACTTTGCTTCATTATTGTCTATGGAAGTTTGCTGTTGGAGCCAGACAAAGTCTATTAACATATTTGCTGAAATATTTGTTACCTTCCAACTTTATTAGTTTTACTAGAAGCAAGTTTTATAACACATTTTTAAATAAATTTTCTTAATTTTGGACACAGTATTGGAATAAAGCTGAAAAAGTAAAAGACAAAAAGGGAGCTATTGAACCACTAAATCAAGTCTGTCCTAGACTTGGAAATTTGGATACCATCATCACTGACAGGAAGGACATAACCATTCTCAAAAACTGCAGAAGGTGGAAGGAGGCTTGGAAGATTGTATGATCTGTTCTTCATGTAGAAGCACCTATAATTAAAAAAAAGATCTTATTTTCTCAGAAGTATTCTCTCTATGTAGGGAAGCAGTGGAAGTGTATCTTGAAGAACTCCAGCTATTGGTAATGACTTCACTCTATTACCCTGCATAATATTTCCCCCCATATTTCATATATTTATTTTATATTTAGGTGATACCAAATGCCATAAAGGCACAATAAATTAGAGGAAGGTCTTGGAACTCTTTATACGAACACAAACCTTGACACCCTTTTGCCCAACACAGCATTGACCCTGGCTGACATATTGATTACTCGAGGGGAGCTGAAATCCAGATGGTTTCTCTGGATGTAATTAGGAAGGAATGAACCCCGAAGACACAAGAGACTGAATCAGCATCTATCACAGCCTGAAAGGGAGGCTGAGGAGGAAGCCAGGAGAGCTGTCTCTGGAGCTCAATGATATAACCTTAAAATGTCATGACATTAAATTCAGATCTGTTAAAAAGCTTTTGATAATGTGTGAGTCTGAACTTAAGAAATCAAAAGAATAAACCCAGTGTGTTTGGTTGCCTGAGTTGTTCTCATGTGACTGTGACCTTTCCTTCACTGCAATTATTAATCACAGTGAGGGGAAAGCACAGGAAACAGGAAAATATCAGTAATGTTCACGTAGATCCAGTACCTGCCATCCAGTTATTTGGCACAGAGCTCAGTAGGTAACCTGTCAAATGTGGGACGCAGTTTACGAGACAGCTTTATGCTTCCCAAAAGTGCTAAAATCATCCTCTTCTGGAGGAGGGATGCTATTTCCAAAGCCAGAGCATATCAGCAGGCAGCCTCCTGCCAGATGGTTGTGAGCACAAAAGGAGGGAGCAAGGCATGGATGGTTTGGCATCAGGAGCTCTGTGATCCTCTCTGCTGCTGGGTAGTCCAGGTTTGGAGCAAGCCTTCAGTCCAGTGTGTTCTCAGGTGCTGCCAGAGCTCACCAGCCCCTGCAGAGACTTGAGAAAACTCCTTTTTCTGCCATTCTCAAACACCTGCAGTCAGAGTGGACCCTATAACCTGAATACAGAAAGGTTTTGTTCTGTCCCACTTAGCCATGGTGTTAAAAAGCACCCCATGTACAATTCAGAATATGCAAATATTATTTAGGAGAAGCAGTTGCAAAGTCTATTTTTTCTGAATGCCTAATTTTAGCATTTTTGACAGAAGTATTTCCCCTCATCTTGTGGGGTACAGCTGTCAAATGGCAAAGGAAAACAACTGTTGGAGGTGGAAAAGGTTGTATCACGAGTAGGACTGCTAATTCGGGCCTGAGCATAGAATCTATAGAAAAAAACCCCAAAAAACCCAAACCAGAATAAAATAAAGTCTATGAATGTTTGCATTTGAGTTGCTAATTATAGTTAGACAGTGTTTTCACATGCATCTTGAGTGAGCTGTAGCACATTTCTGTCAAATCATCATACACACAAAACTGCATGGCCAAAGAATCGTTCAGCAGACAGGCAAGATGCAAGTAAAGGTTTCTCTGCATTCTTTCATAATAGTTTTATTATCTTTTCCCCATTGCATTACTTCAACAATTTGATTTTCAAAAAATAAGCACAAGAATTGGTAGTTCTGAAACACAACTCACATCCTTGCTTGAGTTCCCCTTTTGAGCATCATAACAAAAGATCATCATCAGGAAAAGTCATGGCAGATGTGCACATTTCTCATGGTCAGACCTTTCAAAGCTGTCTGTCTACTGCATAAGCTACTAGCTCAGAATTTTGCACCCTTTCTAGAGGTTTCCTTGAACACAACAGTAAGCTGGACAGCACTGCCTAGTGCTGAAGTGTCCAAGTGATAATACAAGAAGACATTCTCATTCCTGTCCTTTACAGCAGACTGGATGGCTGGAGCAAGAGAGGATTGGAGTTCCCACCCTCATCCAAGGCTGGGAAATTCCCCTGTGACAGAAATAATACAGTCAGAAACCTTTTCTTTGAATTTTGTTTCTACAGGTTTTGGCAAAGGTGATCTGCTGGGGCAGAACAGGATTATCTGGATTGTGACTACCAATCCTGGAATTTCAGGGCTCCAAAAGATACAGCCAACTTTGAGGAGGCTGATAATTAAATTATTAGAGGCCATAATTAAAATAAGCTCTCAAGTCTGACCAGGTAACACTGAGATCCAGGAGGAAAACAAAACACTCCTCACAGAAAGGAGAAATATTTCTACATCCATTTTGTGTAAGAAAGAAGCTGTTCAGATGTCGAGGTGCTTGCATTGCCTTCATCTATGCCTAAAAATATACAACATGACAAATACCTGCAGCTTTCTGAAGATTAAATATTGATTCCACTCAAATAAATAAAAGAAATGCAATAGATCTTTCATGGCACAATAAGTTAATTTATTAGATTAACTTTTTATTTGGAAGAGCAGCCTCCAACATCGTTTCATGTGATAGTTGGGAACAGATTTGAATTGATCAATCTGTGAGATTTCTACAGCTAATCCAGTTAACAAGTCAACATTAAGTTATGCAGGACTCAAACAGTGAACAGCTCACTTGGGAAATTGGGCTCATTCCATTACAGGAGTATCTCAAGCAGAATCTCTACATTGCAACAAATTGTGATTTATACATTTATATATATATATATATATACACAAACACCCTTTCTGACTGACTTTTGGCAAGTGCTCACAGATTCTCCACAAGGTCACTTCCAAGATCTCCTCAGGATGTCACACACTGCTCATTCTTCTTCCATTCACTCTTGTGAACCTACTTTCCTAATCACAGCCATCACAGGGTGTGGAATTGATTTATATTTATATTTATATAGCAATGCATGGGCAACCCAACTATAACGAAATGTTGATGTGGCATTCCTAGCATTGTTTTTCAGTGTAAAATTCAAATAAATACACGTTACTTCATTTACTTTTAAAACTCTGTCTCATAATTCTGCATAAACCAGGAATTTGGAGGTTTTTTCTGCAAAGTCTGCAAGCAGCAAACATCCCTAAACTGTATGTGCAAAGCAAGCTCAGCATCTGGTTTTCAAGAAAACAACTCTATTATGTAAAAGTACCAAAGATTTTTCTCAAAATCAATCAATTTGTAGTCTTCCCTCCACCTGTAAGGCCAAAGCAATATTATACCAACAGAAGTCTGAAAACAGATTGCCAATATTAATTAAGGTGGTATTGAAAGAACATCCAACATGAGCTTTTCCTTTTATTTTATTGAAATCATTGTCTTGAAACAATTCTGAAATTAATCAGGTAAGAGCATACACAACTCCCTTCCAGTTCTATTTTGGATATAAAACCCACACCCCAACTAACCAACAGAAAAAAAAATTTTAAAAATCAAATGGTTTGCATCTTACTAACTCAGATCATGGATATGACAACCTCATATCTGCATGCAAAACACTAAGTAGATTTCCCAAAAAATACTGCTAATTACAAACAGAAATGGCTTAGTTTTAAAATGCAGCAGATCAAGCAAAGAAATTATTTCAACACAGGTCTCAAACAACATAGATGCCTTAAGCTCTCAAACCTACTGTCTAGTCTGGACTCTTCTCTATACCTACCTTGTTAGGAAAAAAATCCTGATACACATTTTTCTGCAAAAAAACCCCAGCACCCCCCAACCCCCCCAAAAAACCCCAAAATCCGAACCACACCTAAACTTTTCTCCTCTTAAGTAAAAAAGACTGAACAAAAAAAGGCATCAGAGAAAAAAATTAGTTTTCAATCATGGCTTTTCTGATCTCATGCCCCTAATGCACAGCATTTCCTTTGTTAATAAGTGTTAATATACATTAATGGGAGAAACTTAAGTACAAAAACACTGATGCTGGCAATAAGCTGTGTCTGTGTACTAAAGCAAAGAAAAGCCAAATTTTGATGTTAACATACATTGGATTCTACTGAGAAGATACTAAAATCTGAAATTGTGAATAGTTGTTTGCCAACCTCAGGGTGTGCTTTCAAAGAAGCACAGCTAAGAATATAATGGGTTATTGATTTCACATGGACACAGGTTCCAAAATTTGATAGCAAAACTCTATTAACTTCTCTACCTGGGCTGGCCAGCTACAGGCAGCAGTAATTGCTCTCCTTCCAGTCCTGCATGTACCAATTTCTAAGATTAAAGAAAATGTAGGCAGTTAATTATACAGTGGTATTTCAAAACCACCTAAAACTGCAAATCAACAAGTTATGTTTTACTCAGATTTCATTCAAAGGTCTTTAAAAAGAGGCAGAAATTTCAAAGTATAGGTCATATTTGAAAAGGTGTACCGTTATTCTTGAAGAGCTCGTTCTCTCTACAATGTAGTAAGCTGTTACATTAGAAAGTTACAATATACCCTGAATAATTTTTTTGGGCAAATTTGAAGTTTGCAACGAGGACAAGGATAACATCTAATTTCACAGAATATTCTGAGTTGGAAGGGACCCTCAAGGATCATCAAGTCCAGCTCCTGGCCCGGCACAGGACACCCCAAGGATCACACCATGTGCCTGAGAGCGTTGTCCATGTAACTCTCATCCCCCAGAATATCACCCAGGGCAGAAATAAAGATTCTACAGTGTTTTAATCATTATGTATATTTGCTATGAAATGCGAAAAAAAATGCAACATAAAACCCAAACATGGAGGGCCACTGAAAATAAGCAAGCAAGCAGAAATCCCAGGCAATGACAGGGAAAGTGAGGCATTCTGAAAGATAAATTTATGGAACACTGTGGGAGTTTGTGATGATAATGAAAGTGGAAAATGGAATGCAGTGCTTTTGTTGCTTGCAATTCCTCACTCTTCTTGAGATTTCACCTGGAATGATCATAGAACAGGGATCCCGAGGCCATCCTCTCTTGTGGAATGCACAGGGATACAAATAGGGCACATGCAGAGTCATTTTAATCTTAACACATGCAGAACCAAATATATCAGTTATTCTGAGATTACATGAGGAGGAGAAGAGCAGGAAATGTAGACTTACCAGCTTCAAAAAATAAATGTACTGGCCATGATTGCCTTGAGTGATGTGCTTTTGCATGGTGGATGATTCCAAAAGGAAGCCTTTAGACAATTGTGCTTGGCAGCTGGCTCTGGAATCCTTCACAAAAGTAACGGTGGGATCACTCTGTGCAGTTCTGTATCTGTGCTGGATGGCTCAGAAATGATGCAGTATTTAAAGAAGCCACTTAGTCACAGATGGGTAGATTGAAAAACACAGACATGGAATGATAGGTCAGGACTCTGTAACGGAAAGGATCTGGAATGACTTTGTCTTATTTCTCACGTATTAAAGAGAAAAGAAAGTGAAGCACCCATGTGCCCATCGCAGACAATCCCAATAAAAAGTCTTGACAGAGCAGACACTTTGTATCTTCACCTTCTGAATTTGATTTGACATCACACAAACCTCTTTGAGACAGAACCTTTCACAGCATGCAGTTCAGAGCGCCAAGCAGACATCAAAAATGTCCAATGACATCCCTGTCAAGAAGCAGCATTTGATTTCAAAGTATCACTGAATTTTAAATACTAAATACAATCCCATAACATATTCTCATTTATCTCCATCAATGTTTATGTCTTACCAGCTATAAATCCACTTAGCTGAAAGAGATGTGAAATAATTTCTTCAACTTTGTTATTCACAGACAAATGGGAGGCTGTCAAAACACAGAAGGCAGTCTTCTGATAGTTAAGGCTTTTGACTTTGATCATGTAGATATGCTTTTTAGTAGCCATTCCTGCAACTTACAGCAGAGCATTTGTATACTTACCCAGAATGTTCTTGAAGCCTTCTGAAGTCCCTTCCTTTTGTAGTGTTGATTTTGATGCTTGCAATTATTCACCATGCTGAGATAATGACATAAACTCTCTGCTGAAGGGTTCTGCTTGTGCCATTCAACTACGAAAAGACAGAGAAGTTACCATCTGCAGATTTAACATTGCAAGGGAAAAAGCTGTAAGTTCTGTTCTGTACACTAAAAATGTCTAACTCTTAACTGCAGCCAATTGTCTACTAAGAATTGTTAGGACTTTGTCAGGGTAAAGACCACATTAATATATTCTACATGGGATTGCAGTGCTCTTGAAGGGTGCACAGCCATACGTAGGATGAGATAGAATAAGCAACTCAGTTTCCAGTAATTACTTGAACACACTTTAAACTACTTCAGCTCTGAGAAACAGAGTTGTCAGAGAGGCAAAATGCTATAAAGAGCACAAAAATGTGTTTTCTTACATTTTTTCCCACTTGTTATTCTGTGCAATCATTTTAAACAATTTCAAAGCCTGCCTGAAAATTCTTGGTTTATGATATCAACGTTTTCTGTATTGCTTCCCTCTTGGGATCTCCCTTGATGTTTTGTTATTATAATGTTAAATTTTCAGGACAGATATTGCTTCCCTTTCTACAGCAGCACACAGACTCCTGGAACTTAAGCATAAACTTTCTGAAATTAACTTCTACAGTTCAAGCACCATCACCACTTGAGATGCATTTCTTAATCTTGTGACAATGCAAAGTTTTGGTAGAATAACTCTGTTCCTACAAGTAGTTCCCAGTCTGGGCATGGGTTCAAACACTGTTTTCACTCTTTTCCATAGTAAAGAACCATGACATGGGTTCCTGTAGAGTTCCTCAAACCAGATGGAGAAGGTTCACACAGCAAAAACTTCAGCTTTGCCTCTCAGGGAATTTTGTCAAGGAACTGCACTTTCCCTGCAGTACATATTTTTTTCTCTTACATAATCTCCTATTCTCTTTTTGGGCATCTTCCCCATGTAAAATGAACATTTTGGTCTGGAGCAAGCTTCAGGGTAGTGGCTGTACTTTGAATGTTGCTGAACCTTCAGCAAACCATGTGTAAATCAGGTCTTCTTCCTTCCCTGATCAGTCCCTTCAGCATAAAATAAGAGTGGTTGGCATGGGCTGCACATAGGTCTGTTGCTGAAGCTGTATCATAAGATCACTGTGTTTACACAAGGGATTCAAAATAATTTAAATATTTCACTGCAGGTGGAATGAGTTTAAAAAAATCCCCCAGTCTTGAAAGTCATAGTAAGCAGGGGTAGCACATACCTAATTCACACATCTTAAAAAAACACAGCTTCAAAATTCAAAATAACTGAGACAGTTACACTCGAGACAGAGGACGTTCTAAACAAGAGCGAAGAATGACGATGAAAGGGAGGAGGCAGAGCAGCTGAATGACTGTTCCTGAAATGTTATACCCAATAAAGAAGTGACACAGGAAAACCCATGCCATTCATCAGCCTCAATGACCAAGTTACCTGCACTGGAGTTGTGACATAATGGAGCAGAAAACAGAGAAGGAGAAAACTTGTAAAAACCCTGTATTTCTTCTTTGATCTGGTTCTTGTTAGAGGGGTAAAAGAATTGCCTCTAGTAAGGCTCCAGCTGGAGTTATTTTTATTTTAGACTAAGTAAAAATACTCAGAGGTCTTAAACTCTATTTAAAAGTACACAGCATTCCTATGAATTTCAAAATGGAGGAACTCCGGCGATTTCATCTCTGCCGGCTTTTCAGAAAAATGGTGTCAGAAAGATCCGAACAACAGAAATGCCAGAAGGTCTTGGTTTTCAAATGCAAGGTTTCCTCCAATACTATTTTTGACAGAAGTTCACAGTCTCTGTAATAACAAATCTTAATTTCACCTTCAATATTATTTCAATATTATGGAAATTTTTAAAGTGAAAACTTAGGACAACCCCAATTGAAAAAATCATATCTTGTTTGGAAGAAAATATTTTGGTATTTCTCTTTGTACTGATTATTTTCTTATTAGCAGGTGGGTTTTTTTCCTAAAGAATTCCTTTGGCTCTGTAATTTTTTTATTTTTACTTGTAGGATTTTGTTCCATTTGTCAAGCTGTTTCTGAAATCTAGAAGCAGCTGTCTTCTTTTTCTGAAAAAGGAGTCTTGTCATAGTAACGTGACTTGGTCTGGTTAAGTTCCCATTAACAGATGACCTGGTCAGCCAGGTCAGAAGTGAGAATAATATCCATTGGTTAAAGATTTTTTCCTCAGATGTTCTGATAGTAGCTCTGCAAGCAGGCAGACTGCTATAAAACAGTTTAATAGAAACACAGTTTTCTTGTGTTTATTTGTCTGATTTATGTTCTTTCGAGATCAATCCCTCCTGGAAAAAACATGGTCAGCAAAATAGAGTTTAGCACTGATTCCATAAAAGAGAGCAAATGCTGATGCTCACGAGTAAGTCCTGAGAGGGAGCAGAATGTGGCTGATTGTGGCACTACAGGGGCACAGTGACCAATTATGGGCTGTGTATGACCAATTAAGCACTGGAGCAGTCGCTGTAAATAACAGCACTCTGGTAAGCAGCAGTGGAATTATCAAGGCTGAAACCACTCTCCACACATTGGCAAGAACCACAGTCAGAGGCAGGAGAGCTCTGAGGTACCAAAGGGTGTCCTGGTGGCTTTTATCACCAGCTGCTAACGGGCCCTTGGTGAGCAGTCAGGCCACAGAAGATTCACAGACCTTGAATACAAAAGGCATCAAGGGAGATGGCTGGAACACCAGTGCTGCTTTGCTTTTGATATCCCTGATTTACTTTGTTGTCTAAAGGTTTTATTAAAAAAAAAAAAGAAGTGAAGGACAGTTTTTTAATGCTTAAGAAAATCCTTAAGCAATTAAATATAGCACTTTCTTCAAAAGGCCTAGTCTTATTTTCTACCCTAGCAAGTCCACAGAGCTGCTATGTGTTTGGTCTTTCCTGGATTTTTTTTTTTTTTAATTTACATAAAATTCCTTTAAACTCTCTCTATTCTTTGAAAATAATTTATGTAAATCTCAGACGATTTTGTCTGTATTAATATAAACCACTTGTTCAATGGCATAAATAACTGAAACCATGAGTAATCCAGAAGCTGAGAATTTAGGACAACTGAAATAATACCAGAAATTCCTGTGTTTTACAGATAATTCCTTTGAAATAACACCATTAAAATATGTCACACTAAGTAGCAGGAAGGACTAAGATGACGAGAAGCAGCACTGAGTTTTATGCCTTTGGTAGTAGCACTGGGGTGCCCAGAGGGAGGTTTGCTCTTCAGAAGAAGCTCTGGTAACAAAATCTTCAACTCAGGTTCTGTGGGGGAATACACACCATAAAAATATAAGTGGGCTAAGACCACAACCTGTTTTGTAACAAAGCCATTATGTGGTCTCCAAATCAAAACACTCTTTTTGGGGCTGTGATTTGTGTGGAGCCATGTGTGCACCTTGGTGTGGAAGAGAGAAAAGACAGCAAACAGCCAACATCCAACTCAAGTGTGCTTGCCTTTCATTACCCGTGTTTGAAGTATTCTTGTCAATGACTTCAAAATGAGGAATAGCATAACCAAACTTATTTATTGCATGAATTAACTTCAAAGAGCTTGCCTCAATATGACATTTAAGAAATATAAAGAATTTGAACGAGTCCAACAAAAAAAACCTTTAGAATTGCTTTTCTTAACGCATAGAGACAGTTTATAGAAGGGTTGCCATCTAAGGTCATATGATTTCAAGACATTAAAACATTTCAAAAGACAAGTCTGATTTTGATTGAACATACTAAAAGAATATTCTGCCGTTGGGTCATTTAAAGTGCCCCAACTGAATGTTGATGAACTTGCCACCTACAAAAAAATCTGTTATTAGGAAAAACGCTTTGTATCTGCTAAGCATTAATGCATGAATGAATAAAAGTGGCTCTGACTAATGACAAGCAAAGACAAAAAAAATTTTTTTTCAGAAGATGACTCATCATCTATTACTTTTAATGATGCATTCCATAAATGTCAATTTTTCAGACTTTATGCAATTAAGAACTCAGTTTACTCAATTTGTTTTCCTATTTTGGCAGCTGTAAAATCAGGCAGACACAGTCTGACAGTTTATGCCTTTTCCACTTGTCTGTTCAAGTGGAAGAAGTCCATCAGCCTTTCCCTGTCCTTTACCCTTAGGTACAAGTGAAAGATCTAATCCATATACTTTCAGCACAGCCCAAATCCACAGAAAGAAATCTCTTCCTAACACAAGGACTAATTAAAAACCTATCAGAATCATCTCAACTATAGGATACATTTCCACTAAAGGGGAAACCAATCTCTTGTGAACAGTTAACAAGATCTTTTTTATTATACACAATACAGATATTATTTACATGCTAATAAAGGATGGTCCTAAGGAGAATGAATAGCTGAAGTGTGATGGGATTTTGTTTACTCATCTCAACATGAAGATTGAGTTCCATCATCTCATTTGGCCCATATTCAGCCTGAATTTAGTGCAACCATTCTCATTTTGCAATGGAACACTGTATTAATTATTATTTTCATCTTACTTATAGCAAAAATCCCCAGTCATAAAGCAGAATCCACTGTGCTTGGCACTAGACAAACATCAAAATAAAGCTCAGGTTTCCCCAGATTAAAATTCTAGTCCCCTACACAGCAAGATGACAGGACCTTAACAATTTTATCAGAGTAAGTCTTCCATGCTGTTATCAACAGTTACTCTGGCATTTGTATAATGGTCTTTGTTGCTTTAGAAAGGGAAATAGAACAGAAATTGGTAAAGTGTACAGCAGGAGATCAAGTTATCCTTAATTGTTTTCCCAGGAAAAAGCTACATTCAAACTGGTCTTGTTCGTCTGGCTTCCTCTAACTTTGGTTTTCCAGACTAGAAAGTAGGTTTTCAACTCAGCAGCTTTCTAAACCTGCTCCCAAGCTTTGCCTCCCAAACTGGACAGATGCATGAAAAACATATCTGAGGCAGAGACTTATTGTACCCACAAACATCCCTGTGCTGACCACATCAATGGACAAGGGAAGGACTGTGGACATCATCTCTCTGGACTTCTGTAAGGCCTTTGACACGGTCCCCCACAACATCCTTCCCTTTAACTTGCAGAGAGATGGATTTGATGGGTGAGCTGTTTGGTGGACAAGGTATTTCTTGGACAGTCACATCCAGAGGGCAGTGGCTTGACTGAGGTGGATATGAACTAATCATTAGCATAAAGTGTGTAGTTAAAGAATGTCAGTCTGATAAAATTCCGTTTAGAAGTTTAAAATTTGCTTATCTGTCTCCTGAACATTCCCATCACAGCAATCATTAATTGACACATATACACACATATTCAGTAACAATGAAGGTTCCCAGAACTTTGAGGAGCAATGTAATGAAACAAGACCATGATTTCTTCAGTTAATTTTTATAATGTGGAGTGTGGTACTGGCAAACATAAAGTACAGTTTCAAATATATGTGCAATTCAAACCAGATTCAACCAGAAACAAGCATCTCCCTCTAAAATGGAATGAAAAAATATTGAAATGAATGTGTAGGAGAATAATGTTGCATATTTATCTAAGCAAGAGGTTAAAATCCAGCTATCAAGTTTTTACTGATATTTCCAAAACAGCCAGAAGAATGTGACAAATTCACCACTAAATATTTTCTTCTGTTTATCACTACATAATTTTCTGGAATGAATACTATATAATGTGAACAGTACTAGCTATTTCATGCAGTCTTTATAGCAACAAAGAGAACAAATGAAAGAATTAACTTGCCTCCTAAAATTCAGTGCATATTAGGAAGATATTACCAGATATAGTCTCACTTTTTCTAAGGTTAAATAAACAAGAATAAACAAAAAAATATATTTTAAAAAAAGAAGATGTTTAGTTTCTTTAGTAATTTAGACGCAAGAACCAAAAGACCTTTGAATAATCTTTAGATTCTGTAATTCTTTAAATTCTTGAATGCCTGTGCAGGAGTCAACACAGTATTAAGATGGCATTTTATCATACACAGTTGTTGAAAAAATATTACTGTAATTGGTTAATTTCATTTTATTTTTCATTTCCTTTACACAAAATTGGAAAATAAATTAAAATTTAGTAACTTAGAATGCAGCTGTCTTTCATGTAGCCATTTTGGCACTAGTGTTAATTCCATTCCTCCTAAATTATGGCCTGCAGAAAACTAGTGAAAGAATCAAGAGAAAAATAGCAATCACTTTCAAAAAGAATTTGTCAAGCATTTCCAAATCTTCATTATCAAAGACTAAAAGTATGAATACTGATGGCCTCAGTGGTGGCAAAAAAATCACTGTGTTTTATTTTGTCTACCAATGCAGCTTTTGTTTAATTTTGAAGAAGCTTACAGCTGCGACACCCAGAGGGTGGTCACCTTAACACCTTCTGGCAGCAAACTCCTAAAAAACCTTTTCCTGAACCTCTGCCACATCTTGAAGGTAGGCAAACAGCATCTGAGAACCAAATCAACAACAGGGCAAGCAAATAGAGTTTGATTATCCAAAGGGAATGTGCACACCTGCGTGAAAGGAGATTAAAATCACAAACTAAAGTAGCATCATTTTCACATTATGGACTGGAGCCTGACTGGCAAGAACACAGTAAAGTGGCAATGGGTAGATGTACTTCTGTAGAAACCTTTTTTATCTTTCATGGCAGTACGAGAGAAGACTGGATACTAAGCAGTAATTAATGATTTTGAATGAATTATTCTGTTGTTTAGCCAAAACAAATAGTAGATACTTTATTGCAGACCTTTTGGAACACATCACTTTGTACTTAAATCAAGGCTGTACCTAAAATTCCTTGTAAGCATTCTCAAGGCAAAGGAACAAGGCTGCAGCCTTTTTTTCCCCAGCCAGATTCCCAACACTTACTCTTCTCTACCCATTTAGTTTTATAAAAGCTTAGTGTCTCCACTGGTAGAAAATACATTTTCCCCATTCTAACAACAGTAATTGCAGCAATTTCTAAGATATACCTGTGATTTTCTGACATTCAAATCAAGTATCTCAGAAGTTTAGCATCCAGCAACAATACAGTTGTGCAAATTATGCAATTATCACTTAAGCCATGCAAGTTTAGTGTCATACTAATTCCAAAATTCATTGATGCTAAAGACAAAAAGGACTTCAAAGTTGATTTGTCTTCAAAGACATATAAGATCTGATGAAACATCATGGAATGTGGTGCTCATATTCTTAAAAGGTATTATTTTTAGTGCTTCTTTTAGGATTATCACTACTCTGAGCTTCTGGTGAGATGCCTTAGCTCTCTAATCTGACTGAAAATTAACCTGGCAAGGAGATAAATACACATATAAAGTATTTTAATTAATTTTCAGCTGAATTAGTGAGACAGTCTAACATGCTGGCCATGAAAACACCAGGACCAGTGTGATGGAGGGGGTGTCTTAGAGCCTGTTGTGTTCAGAGTGTAGAAATTTGTCAGAAAATAAAACCCCTGTGCTCCAGCTGGTCCTAAAAGATCAGTGGGCTGTGACTTCTGATCACAGCTAATTCAGCACTGTAACTGCGCTCAGTAAGGACCTGCACGATCCAGATTCACAAATAATGTGGATTATTGAAGGAACAGAAAAGCATGCTCAGAATTGCTGGTGATAAATGAACTAACTACAGAGATGTTAGCATGTGTTGCCACAGAAAGTATAGCAACAGAGATCTAGTAACAATATAAATATAGAAATGAATATTCCCACCTCTGCTCCAATGCAGTTGGAGGTGCAAAGTTCACCTAAAGGTGTCCCCTCAGGAGAGGAGGAAGGACACAGTCTGTCAACCGATCCTGAGCAGAGGTGTCTTCTCCTGCTGTCCTTTTTGCCCCAAAGCCCCCCTTTTATACTATAAATTTTGACTCTTCCCAGTGGGCTGGAACAATCACATCTTACAGCTGGAGTTTTGGTGACTTTCGTCACACATGTGTGACGTGTTGTCTCTTTTTTTTCACTTGCATTCTTAGGGGTGTGAAACTTAATATAGAAATGGAGCTTAATGAGGGTCCTGGTTACTTTCTGTCAGAATTTATAGCTGACATAAAAGGTAGAATAAACACTTCAGTCCTCCTCCACATGCTGGGGTGGCAGTAAAGGCAGTCTGGCCTTCACCAGAGAGTCTTTGTGCACATCCTTATCTCCTTATCAGACCAGGTTTACCACAAGGCTTGTTACACACAGTGAAGGGAGTGAGGCCACTGGCTGGTATAGAGGTGCAGGCGCTCTTCTGTGCCTCACATTCCAGACATCCTCAGCCCTCAGTCCTCAGTCCTTGTTCAAGCCTGGTGCAAGATAAGGAAGGGGCTCAGCTCAAGTTTCCCTCAACGAGTCTCCTCAATTCTTCACCAACTTAAAGTCGACTGTAGAATTCTGACCATTTACAACACCAGGAAAGGCTGAGAGTCCTTATGCAGCCACTGTCCCCTGCAGCCAGCCAGCCATGCATGCATGCATCCATGCATCCATGCATGCATGCATCCATCCATCCATCCATCCATCATCCTTGCACACTGATTGGGGGCAGTTTCTTCAGAGCTCCCTAACTTATGGCAATGGGAGAGATCAGCTTCCACTCAGGGCACTAGAAATGTGTCAGCTCACTCAAAAAGCTTTTGAAACAGCTCCAACAGCAGCCAGCCTGCTCAGGCTTTTGTGCATCCCAGTGGGATGCAGGGGATGCCCACACTGATGGAGGAGGGAGGCAGGATGAGCACTCTCACAGTTGGTAGGTAACTTCTGCTCAGTGGTGCAGGAGTTACAGACCATGAGCTGAGAGTTATGAATTAAAGATCCTGACAGTTGGAGAGGGGATGAACTAAAAGGTGAATTCATGTGCAAAGGGGATGGAGCCTTTGTTTGTCGTGTTTTTCTTTCCCAGTGAGCTAATGAGAGTTGTTTAATTTACAGAGTGTCTTGTCCTGCAGACTTGAGAGGTCCAAACAGATCATGACAGATGTGCCTTACATCTTTTCTGTGGGAAGAGGAGACTTCATTTTGCTGTGTAACAGAGGATCTGCTGGGGAACAACCTCTATGTCCCATTCATGAAGCAGCCAAGTTAATGCAGCCTGAGCAGTGTCACTGTCGTTACTGTGAAGGCACTTCAGCACACTATACCAGGCTGAGCTCCTGACAGGCAAAGAACCACCTGGAAAAAAGCAAAGCCAGGGAATGTGACACCCAGATGGCACAGGTTTTGCATGTGAAGATTCAGCAAGGTTTGAAGGTGTACAGAAGCAGCCATGCAGCAAACCCAAGGGGTAGTTGGGCTGGCTGGCCTCAGAGAGCCTCAGTGACTGTGGGAAAACACTGTCATTCATTACTTTTCCTGAAAATCAGTGTACACTTGTTATTGCCAATACCTCTGCAAAAACCACTCACAAAGGCTTCTTCAAGAAATCTCTTCTCCACTGCAGAAGAGAAGCACTGGAGCACAAGTTTCAGAATGCTTTGGCCTCAGAATCCAGGCCTGCACTTGCACAGCCGTTGTTGTTCTGGGCAATAGCCAGAGAGATCTGCGGGGATGAGCCATGCTTCTCACAGAGATATGATGGAATTCTGTTTATTCTACTGTCAGTCCCATAGTTATACCCTAATTCCCCAAGCACGCACAAGCAAGCTCCATGCTATTGGATCACAGTTGCTGTTCACACAGCCTTTAATAGCAAGTGATTGGTTACAAACAAATATGAACGTGACTGACTAACACAAGTCTTCCTCTTCCTGAGGTCAGCACCTCCTTCTTAACAACCTGTCAACTTGCCACATCAGCATTGTTCTTCTTTTTCCTTAGTCAAGGACAGTTCATGAACATAGCTTGGGTTGTGCACGTACACGTCCCTGTTCACCCAGCCATTCCTCTACAATTCCCTCTTTTTCTCTTTGCACAAGCCAAGCCCGATTAACAACGTTCTCTAAAGCCTTTCGTATGCACCCAAAACCACAACAAAATATCCCGAGCACGATGGACGCACACTGCCTAAAACTTCTTGTCTCAGGCACTTGATAACATTCTCGGCATAAACTACCTTGCTAGTCTATGTTCCAAGTTCCCCTAGTAAGCTGTTCCCCACAGCCCCCACAGCACAAGCACAAGCACAAGCTATTATACCAGCGTAAACAATTTCTGCAGCGATTAGCATGCACACTCGGGGACTGTTCCCAGACTCTGTGAGTGGTTGTCCAAATGTGAGGTTGTCAGCCACCAAGCGAAGGTTCACTTCCCAAAGGTTGGGAACATCTGCTGTACGTGCCACGTCCTGGCTCAGTCGGTCACGCACTCGCTGGAGCCTTTTGTGTCAACAGCAGGACTGGGAGCAGGCTTGGTCCATCTGCTAGGAACCCGTATCGGTCTGGTATCTGTAGAAACACAACTATAACCTCGACCATTAAATAACAATGGAGCTGCCTCCCCCCATTGTCCCATCCGTGGGTCTTTATAACAAATTTGTACCCCTGGGTAGCTTATAGCTTAACATGGCTGTTATGTGTGACTATGGGGGGCTGTTCAGCATCTCCTGCCAAACTCAAAAAATTTAGAGTGAACAGTACCTGCTGCAGCCTAACTACAGGATCTGTTTGCTCAGTACCCTTCTGTTTAGCTAAATATTCCTTGATTGTCTGATGGGCCCGTTCTACAATAGCCTGTCCTGTAGACACATGGGGGATGCTGGTATTATGCTTAACACCCCATAGTTGTAAAAACTTCTGCACTTGACCCCCCACATAAGCTGGCCCATTATCAGTCTTTAGGGAGTCTGGTATACCCATAACAGCAGAACACGCGGTCAGGTGGCGAATCACATGGATTGCCTTCTCTCCTGACTGCGTGGTAGCCCATATCATTTTGGAAAAAGTGTCTACACTGACATGCACATATTTTAGACGCCCAAATTCAGGCACACGTGTGACGTCCATCTGCCACAGTTCGCATGCCTGCAGCCCTCTTGGGTTTACTTCAAGGTCTAAACTTGAGCCATGCTGGCTACACTGTGGGCAGGCCCTCACAATCCCATGTGCATCAGTGTTGGTAATGTGGAACTGTCTTTGCAAGGCCTTGGCGGATTGGTGGAACATAGCATGACTGTCATGGGCTGCTGCAAAAGAGTCTTGAGGTGCCTTCAATAACGGGCTAACCAAGGCATCAGCTCGGCCATTGCCTTCGCCTAAGCCTTGGTTGGAGAGGTGGCCTCTGATGTGCAGTATGCTGCATGGCCCAGCCCGATCATGGATCGCTTGCCGCACTTGTAAGTGTCCATATACTCCAGTCCCTGTCAGCATGTCTGGGTTGAGGCCATATAAGGGGTCATTTTGTTGTCATGGGCGGTTGGCCTCCATTTGCACTAATCTTTTCCATTCCCTCTCCCAATGAAGGAACTGGGATGGTGTCAACAGAAGTTTGGCCAGGTTAGTGCTGTCCGTAAGGAGAGTTGGTATCTGCTGTAAAAATCCGCTCTAAGGCCATGCAGGCAGCATCAGATTTTATTCCATGATCTGTTACAGACTTCTTGGCCTGCTATAGAACTTTCCAGTCGTGTTGCTCATATTGTGGCCCATTTTGTTCGAACACTACAGGGCATGTGATATTCCCTGCAGTGTGCCAGTCCCCTTCTAAGATAGCATCTTTTATAATTCCGGACCACCTCTGCCCCAGCCGAGAGGTACGGGGAGCGCCTGTGGCGCAGGGCGGCAGTGCTGTGCTATCCAAGTCGGGAGGTGGAGGGGAGGGCTCGGCTTGAACCCATTCTTGTAGTTGCAGGGCCGTCTGGGCCACGGCCTTCGGGAGTCCCGTAAGACCTGCTTCAGGTTCTTGTTTCCGATTAAGCTTTTCCTCCATAAAGGACAGAGCGCGATCAAGACGATGTTCCATCCGGCGCACGGCTTCTTCAATCTGACGGGCCCATTTCCCCAAGGCCTGCTGATCCCCTCCAGGCCCCGGGGCCGGGGGCGGTTCATTGACCACCTCCGGCACTGGGACACCATCGTGGGGCAGCGGACCGCTCCGTGGTTCAGGGCGAGGTCCGGCCGGCAGCGGAGCGGGAGGGGCCGGGCAAGCAGGGTCGAGGCGCGGCTGACAAGAAGGGCTGCCCGTCGCTCCGCCCATTGACTGCTCAGCCCTGACTTCCGCCGCTGCCTCCAGTTTGCTCTGAGGCGCCGTGGCGGTAAGTTCCTCTTTCGGCTTTGTTTGCAAGAGCTCTTTCTCCTGCTCCTGTAGGAACTCAGTGACAGTCTCAAAGTGTATCTCTGCTTTCTGCCCTTTTATTGCGCTCGGGCTTTTAAACAGTCCACTCAGCCCCCCGCGCTGCGCAGTTCGGGCAGGAGCGACAACCCCAGCGGTGTTCCAATTGCCTCTACCGCAGCCGCGGCTGCTTTCGATTCGGCTTGCATATTTCTCAAGGTATTTATAACAGTTCTCCAGGTGGGCCCTAAGTTTGTCATTTCTTTCCCTTTTCCCTGGATAGTACAGTCCCACAGGTGATCCCCTACTTCCCTCCACTCGGCTGCATTGAAGAGGGGGGGGACTCGCAAGTGTCCATGCTCCCGCGCCCATAAAACGAGCTTATTTAGATCCTTTTCCTTGACCTCCTCCCCTCGCTTAGCGAGGATACCGAGGAGCAATTGTTGCGCTGCCGCAAACTCTAAATCCATGCTAGCAGGGTATCACGGAGGGAAGGTAGCGACCCTTCTTACCGGCCTGACCGACGTCCTTTGACCCGCGGTCCACACTCTCCGCCCGCAGGATCTCTCTCGCTCGTCGCCGTCACCCTCCTTTCGGTGATCAGCGAGCGTATCTTCCTCGGAGGAACAGTCCCTGTTCCGGCGCCAGAAATAGCCAGAGATCTGCCGGGATGAGCCACGCTTCTCACAGAGATATGCTGGAACTCCGTTTGTTGTCTTGCTGGTCACATAGTTACACCATAGTTCTACAAGCAAGCCCCATGCTGTTGGAGCACAGCTGCTGTTCTCGCGGCCCTGAATAGCAAGCGATTGGTTACAAACAAATATGTGACTGACTAACAAAAGTATTCCTCTTTCTGCGGTCAGCATCCCCTCCCCAACATCCTTGCCACATCAGCATTGTCCTTTTCCTTTTTCCTTAGTCAAGGACAGTTCACAAACACAGCTTGGGTTGTGCACGTATACATGTCCCTGTTCACCCAGCCATTCCTCTACACTGGGCCATACTTTGGTACTTCATCACCACTTTAATAAGGCAAAACACTGTTTTTCTTTGGAGGGGGTGCTGGTTTTGCTGCAAAAATACATAGGATTTTAGGAATGTCTTCACTTTGTAACAGAGAGGAAAACCTTTGCTCCATCTGTTCCTATAGTAGCTGGCTCATAACTCTTATAACTCCGTAGATATTTATCCATGTCATTCTTGGGATCACCAACACAGTGGGACATTCATGAGTTACAGATATTCCTTCACATGAGTACAATACAAAACATTCAGTGAAAATCTGTACGATTCAGGTGGATCTAGCAGCTTTGCTGCTAAGTGTGTTCCAGTTATTTTTGGTTATATACACTGAATGCACTATTTAAAGATTTAAAGACTTTTATGTAAATATATTTGAACTCATGTGTCATACTGGAAAACTGTCACTCCTCTTGACATTCCCCAACCAGTCCAGAGTGCCCTCCAATTAGATTTGCAATGTTCTAGGGTAAAAATTCTTTTAGAGACATTACTTCATATCCCCTAATGCAATATATTACTTTAGGAAACTCTGCATGTGTTCATTTGAAGTTTGTTGGCTTTACTTGGTTAGAAGCACATTATCCTTCAATCAGTTTTGCAGTAATGTGATTTACCTCAGCACAGATTTCCCACACAGAGGGAAATTATCCTACCTAAATCTACAAAACATTGTGTCAATACAGTCACGTGTAACAAAAAGAGGTGAAACGCTGGAAGTTCATGTCAAAGCCATGTGGAATATTCCTGGTTACAGGTATTAACCAGATTCATGCAATTATTTAAGCCAACAAACAAAATCAGAACTGCTTCTCAAATTAATTGCATCCAGATTCATAGTAGCACTTAGAGAATTTTTTATTCTTGGATTAAAGTGGAGCATTTTTTATCTGTACCCATCCCAGAACAGTAGGATAATACTGAAAGTCTCAGTTCTGAAGGGCCATCCTTTGTACATGTTTCATAACCCCAAAACTTTTATAAACATAAAAATCTGCAGATCTAAATTAAGACATAGATCTTAATGCTTACTTCCCCCCCCCCTCCCCAGCATTCCAGTTTTCTGTGTTCTTGTAAGTGCTCAATGTTAATTACAAGTAACTTCAATATAAGCTTTGCATGTAAATCTCCTGTGGGTAGCTGGGAAAAGAGATGAATTTCCTGCAAGGACTTAATTATTTGTTATGTCTCTCGAGATTCCATTTTCTTAGTATGGCACTTGCAACTGATTCACCAAGACAGATTTATTAATGTGTTTGAAGAAAGCATATTTTATTTGAGTGTAAGCATTTCAGATTAACAAATAAAGGCTTTGTCACCATTTACATCTTCAGGAAAGCCATGTATGGTCAAATCAAGTGTGGATGAGTTAGTCCTGAGCAGAGTTTTACATTCCTTTTCAGATTTCTGACAGTCTGGCAGTTCTGGTAAAACAGCCCTACATTTCTTAAAGATAATTTTGTTCTTTTAATGATGAAAAAATTTTATGATCAATAAGAAACAAGTTGAAGGCTATCAACTGTATAGGCTGGGGACTCAAGAAAACTTATCAACAGATTGACTTCAAGATACTGAAGTACCAAATAGATTTACCTTTAAATAATCCACTTTGGTGGATCATCACTTCAGTGAGGATGTAGTGAAGTAACATCTGACTATTTCAACTAAGTTTTTGCTTTATTACTGAACTTCCTGTAGCTTGAAGCTTCTCCCTGTGGGGCAGAGACATGCTACAGATATTTTTGAAAGAAGTTAATGAACTCATTTACTGTTGGCTTTACTCAGCACTGCTATGGAACAGTTTTTACCAAAAATTAACATTCACCTCTCAACTGCCAGGTTTCAATGCTGCAATGACCACCCTCCAGTCAGATTTTGGTGCCACACGAACCAAGGAGATAACAATAATTTGATGTCTTTGATGTCATGTCCCACTTCATTACAGCACCAAACGTTCATGTTTTGACTATGCTTATTTTTAAATTTTGGCCTGCACATACCAAGGTATTTACAATACAGGTAGAGACTAACAAATCATGCATTTTTCAAGCAGACAGGCTTTTTATTAGTTTCTCCATATTTTTTGCTGGCAATTGAAAAAATCAAGCATTTTGATTGACCATCAGCTGGATTTCTTATAGAGATTCCTCATAAGATTTGTCAGTTAAGTCCTTAATAAATGATTGATTATATTTTAGACCTTGACAAGTCAGTTTTGATCCTTGTGCCTAAACAATAGGCAGTTTTTAATGTTGTTTCTATTAAAGAAAAATGAATGGTGTCTTCAGCCTTCTTCAGTTTTCCTTCCTTTTTAGCTTTCCCATCTTGCTGTGCTCTAAAAGTTAATGAAATGAGTGAGCCATTGTCATCCCCTCTGTATTCCCCAACGATGTTCCACCTCAGGCTTTAACAGAATGAGCTTGGGGGTGTAGCTGGAAGAAGGTCTGTCCAGATCTGTCTCTGCTTCTTATCAGAGATGTGAGCTATCATTGTTAGAGGTACTAATTACTCCTGCATGGTTACTGCAGCCATAGCTGCTTCTGCATCAAGAAAATGTTTTACCTGTATAGAATTATTAGGGTATTTGCCCCCTTGAGGCATGATTGAAGTGTTTTGGTATCTGTCTGGTGTGTGTAAAGAGTTCATTACTTCTCATTTGGAGCTTCACACTTCCACAATTGTGCCAACTCTGCCTGTGAACTGCCCTGATCAGATCTGGGGCACTGTTGGTTGTTGGATTGGTTTGAACCATCTGTTCTGTACTAAACAGAGTGAAGAACATGCAGGTGATGTCTGAAAGTGTTGATTGTGGGAATATGATCTCCTGTTTGAGTGGCAAGAAGTGGTGAGGGAAGAGCAGCACACTGGTCTCTTGGGATGTGGACAGATGAAGAAGGAGAGGTTTGAAAAGCCAGCCTTGCTTTCAGCTGTCTCAACAGCCAATTCTCACAGTATTTCCCTGCTGAAACTGCTTCAGACTGTTAGAAACATGGTTTATGAAGTAATGCTACAGGAAGGGAATGTGCCATTTATCAAAACAGGATGTTCTCATGTTGTCAAAAAAAGTAATGTTACCAACCCTTCAGAAATAGGCTAAACTTCCACATTCATGCTGGATCAGGATTCAGCAAACCTCTTCAGCACAGGCTGAAATTTAAGGTATGGTTGTCCTTGCACATCTTGCACTTCATCTTTAATCCAGAGAGCACAGGGACCTGCTGCCACTGTGGATATACCCATGTCTAAAGATCTAGGTGGGTTTGGAAGAGATCCCAGCCACTGGGATAAGACAATGCTCTTTCCTTCCATTTCCTAATTTCAAGTGGCCTGAGCCCTGACAATTTCTCTAGGATCCACAATTAGCACAGGGCTTATTGTGGATCCTAGAGAAATAGGATAAAGAAACTGAGCTCAAGGGATCAGCTAAGTTTGCAGCCTGATAAAATTATATTCAGCTGTTGTTTCCTTAACTCCCACAGGAATGAGCAAACCTGGCTCAAAGACTTAGTACACTGAATTTCAAATCCTAGACAAAAGACACTGTAGCCAATGATTAAGCCTCTTGCAATTTGAATGTGAAGCAAGGCTAGATATTTACCTCTTTCAATTTTCTCTACATCATACACTCCCTTTTTTACATAATATACAATAGCAACTGACACTTTGATCAGCATTTATTCTTCTGTGCACTTCGTTAACATCACTGAAAATGTAATATGCAACACAATTTCAGTGGTCCTTCCCGAATTTAAGTATTTGCCTTAAATAGTTCCCAAGGTTTAGAATGGAATGCAAATAAACCCTTTTTTTTTTTTTTTTTTCTCTAGAGAGGAACTATTGGGACATCAGTCCCTTTTTTAGTGGGAAGTGGGAGTATTTAATTCTGTGGCACATGGGCTGTAAGCTGGTAACATATGAAATGAAGATGATGGAGGTGGAAATCCTGTCAGACACGCTTCTCCCATTGCACATCTGTCCCTTGTCCACCACGAAGGCCAAATCAGAGGAAGGAGGGAGCAGCTCTTCCTTGACACTTTTAACCAGATGTCAGCAGAGAGCAGCATTTCCAAGTGGTGGATACAGAACAGGCTGGGTTTTGCACGGAGCACCCCTACTTTTGCAGATGTTCATTTGCAGTAATCTATTTTGATCTATTTGAAAAAAAAAAAAAAGATATATTTGCAGTTCATAATGAAGCTTATAACACTTGATAGTTTTACCAGGTTGTTTATTATCATGGCTGGGCTTTGATGATGCTGTGATTTGGAAGCATGTTAAGGAAATGGAAAAGGGGGACCTAAACTGGGAAACCAAACAAATCTGATATTTCAGTGATACTTGTAAATCAGTAAATCAGGATTGAAAACCTCTGTTCTTTCTTGGCTTTCAGTGGTTTTTTTTACTCTGTATTAACATTTTGGTGGTTAAAAATAAGAATGGTCTTGCTGAACTGGATTTTTTAGATGACTGGATTTTTGTCTGGATTTAGGATTTTAAAAAATCCTCAAAATATTTTTTCAGACTCCTTTATACTTTCCATAGATAGCGTATATAAAAGATGAAGATTAAAATATTCAGAAATTCTTGCTTTTTCTTGTTGACCTCCTTACAAAAATGTGTATTCCTTTATCTAAATTGTGCTTATAGCAGTAAGTGCACTTGCCTTTATCGTTTCCCACTATTAATATTTTCAAAGCAGATAAATACTTAATTTGCCACTTAGTGCACAATTAACTGTTTTTAATTTGTCAACTGCTTTTAATTTGCAACACTGCAGAAGCAAATACTCAACCACCACCTGATTCCTAATGAGGCGTGCTGATCTCAAGGATGCAGCTCACACTGGGGGCATAGTGGGGAGAGTCATTGCTGCAGATTTAATTCAATAGTTGTTTTCTTACTGTTAGGATGAAGGATATTGTCCTAGCTGTACCTCCATCCTACTAAAAGTCTGACTGAGAGGCTACTGTTAGAATCATATACTGTGCAAGTAAAGTTAAATACAGAAGTGCGTACGTTCTTGAATCCTTTCTAAATCTGTGTGCCCAGAAGTCCAAAATCAAATCTTTAAAAATAGTGGCCAGAATTCTGCTAATTCTGGAGGCCAGAATTAGCTTGTGCACTCATAAATTAAGGAAAGTTCTGCTGCATGTGCAGTCCTGGGCAGATCTCTGGGCCTGGGCAGCTGTGGCTGTTGGAAATGCAGCACCATTGAGAGGTTAGAGGTGTTGTAGGAGTGGTCCAAAGCCAAAATATTGTAGTAGAGTATAGGAGCCTTTAGAAACTCCCTTCAAGGGTTAATGTTAAATTAGTTCTTGCACAACTGTTTCTTTTTTGCCAGTGAGACTTTGGGGAAATTGGGATGTTTTGTAAGACTGAAAATTTCATGTTAGCCTTATGTGTAGGCAGGCACCCTTCGGTTGGATAACTTTGATATACACAGGATAATCCTAGATTTACAGTATTTTTATATAGGGCATTTTAATTTGGTTTTTTTTAGGCTGGCTTCTTCCTGGGAAAGTGTTATATGAATACATTTTGATTATTACATATTTACTGACTGTGCAGTGGTGGGAGTGAAAGTCTTCCTCCTAGGAACCTTGTAAGGAAAACTTCAAAGGCTGCCTTTTATTGTGAGGCCTTTTCCTGCAGGAAATATTTGATACTGAGTAATCATGAAAATATGGGACTTTAGAAGAAAAGTGGTTTTGCTTGAAATCCAGCTACAGACCTGCCATTGTTGGCGGAATCTCCTTAATGAATTGTTTAATGGTGATTGTCTTGAAGGGAAACTGAAGGAGTGTCCATATTGCTCTTAAATACTGTACCGAAAACCTTTGAAATGGCATGACAAGGTGCAGTCCAGGATTCTGACTCTAATATTAGAAGGAGTAGAAGCTATTTAGGGAGATCACACAAACCTGCCTTCTGCTGTCCCTCTCCCTTGTCTTCCCCTCACATCCAGAATTATGGATCGTGTATGTTTGGGACTGTAGGGCTGCTCTGTACCTGTTTGTGAACCTGCTGACCATGAACTTAGCTTTTCCCTTTTTGAACCTCCTCATACCATCATCCTCCTCAGATACCTCTGGCAGGAAGCTCCAAAAGTTCATAATCCCCAGCCTTCTGGCACAGTTCATTTTTTTGGTTCCTTGTTCTTTTTACAGGAGATGAGGAAGGCAAATATTTTTCTGAGGCTGAAGAGACAAGAGTGCTTTCTTACAGGACACTTCAAATCATGAATTTTTTAGATTGGGTTAAAACCACATGTAGGGTATTTTAGTCTAAATTCTTTATTTTAAAAATTTGTTGTTTGTCTATCAGTTTCCTCTTGATGAATTTTGAACTAATTGATCCCTTGCATCTAAACTTACATGTAGAGAGAGCTGTAGACGTGAACTTCTCAGCTTGTGAAAAATGAGGTTTTGTGTAATGGAACCTCAATTTTTATCTGTTCTGAGCCATGAGAATGGTCTGCATCCCATACACCATAGAGTATTTCACCAGTAAGGACCTGCATTCTGGCTTGCATCACAATACTTGCTGCTAACAGTCTTGTTTAATTAGTAGGTGATTTGAGAGGAAGCTGAGAGGAGGAATCCAAGCAAGGAAATTGAAGATGGAAGTATTTCTGGGGAGTGATTAAGGAGTATTAAAGCACATTTTAGGAAACTGCCAGTCTTCATTAGTTTCAGTACAATTTATTTCGTATTTGTGTATTTTGCTCTCTCACCTCTTTTCAGAAAGCAAAGCTCTTTTTAGCACAGAACTGCACCATCCACTTTTACAGTCTCATTCTCCACTCCTTTTTTTAGATTTTTCTGGCAAGTTTCTGTAAGAAATATTCTCTGCTCTAACTGTGAGACTGTGAAGAAAGGGTTTATAGAGCAGTTAGCTCCTCCTCCTCCCCAAACCAACCTACAGCTTTGAAGAGAAAGTCTCCATTCATAGACTCAAATACAAGATCATTATTAAATACCACAGTCCTTCTTTCCAGGGAGGTTTTCAGTTGTCTTATATCTTGGAATAACTTTTCCTATTGGATTGCACGTTATTACAGAGAAAATATAACTCATAATGAATGAGGGCAATTACTGAGGAAGATTCTACTGATCTACTGGGCTGAGTATGATGACAGCAGACCAGTTGTGCAGTGCTGTGTCTGAGGTAGAGAATAGATTAGTTAAAAAAAAAAAAGAAAGAAAGCTGTACAGTCTTGACCCAGGGAAGGGTAAACATGCAAACATCAAGCTTTATTCTAGTGCAAAAAATGTATTTACGGGACCATGTTAACATTTGGCCATTTTATACTTCCTCCAAGAATTCCAGATCTGAATTTCTCAGTGTGACAATCTCATGATGGAGATGAGGACTTGCTTGTCTCTTCTGGGCCATGTTGTTTCTTGCATTTATGAACTGCTGTGGAACAAATTTGTCCCAGATATGTGCAAGGAAGTGACTGTGGTCTCTGTCAGATAATCAGTAAATTTATTGATATCTAGATAAAAATTTTACACTGTTACCTAGACAGTAAATAATCACTGCTCTGTTATCAGGTCCTCTCCCAGTTTCTCCCATCTTCCTGAAAAGTGGCTGCTGTTCCTATTCTTTCTCATTAGTCCCAGAATAAAAACATGGAATGTTCATGGACAGCTTTGAAGCTGAAGGTCTCTGAAAGAGCCATCCTGAGAATGCTGAGGTAGCTGTGACATCTGGCTCAGACTGCTGGTATGTCAGGAAAACTGCTCTTTTTTTCTGTCAAAGGCTTGAAATCAGCCTTGAGAAAAACAGGCTGCTAAATGTGCATGCACCAGGAGAGAGAAGTTATAAGTAAATAAGTAAAATAAGTACAAAATAAAGTACCAGGAGAAAAAAGAAGATATGGAATAGAGGGAGTTTTTTGCTATGTATTTTTTATATGAACAGTGCTCCCCCTGTCCTTCCTTTTGTGCAATGGAATTCTGGCCTGGAAGAGAAACTTCATGAATTGTGTATTGACCTTTCCTGCTCCTGTAGGAAGTGCATTCATAGCCTGTGTCTGCTGCTAGAGCAGAAAGAGGGTGGCAGAGATACAGAGACTTGGGAACAAAACCCTAAACATGCTGCATCGGAACTGACAAGACAGCAGATCAGGCTGTTCCCTGATCAAAGTATTTGTCCTTATGGATGTTTGGCAGAACTGTTCTGCACTCTTTTTTCATTTTAACTAAATGCCCTTATCATTCCTTTAGTAAAGCTTGATCAAATTTCAGTGTCAGTGTGAAATTCATACAAATTAATTTCTTTCTCAGTTTGCAGGTACCAGCAGCACAGAAAATGCCCTCAGAACTGGCCTTGTCAAACTTGTGGTCAGCTCAGCTGGCAGACCATTTCCTGCTGGGACCTGGAAGGCTGACCAAATATTATACAGAGGTCAGCAACAATTAGCACATAATATGGTAACTCTTACTAAAACAAATAAACAAACAAACAAAAAAACCAAAACCAAACCAAACCAAACCAAAAAAAAACCCAAAAAAAAAAAGAAGGAAAGGAAAACAAAAGCCATGTAGACTGAGATTTTCAAATTAGCATCACTTAGTGATGTTGAAAATTTATATTCAATTTTTCCATTTTATGAGAGCTGAGCTTTTTCCCTAAAAGGCAGAAAATCCCAATTCTTTAAAAATAAGCAGATAAGGCTGTTGATGGCCTTGCCTTCTGCAGGATTAATTTTGTCTTTTGAGTTTCATTTAAGATGTAACAGCAAATGCTGATGTGCATCAGCTCTGCAGACCTGAAACTGAATTTCTAGTGATCTGCAGGGCTAGTCTACAACACACAATGGGAAGTCACAGGATATGCTCCAAACAGTATTACTAAAAGAAGAAAGATGAGTTTTATTTTCTTTAAAATGTGGCTTTCACAGTACTTTGCTAGACAAGCTACTGATGTTGGACTCCACTAAAATGTTCTGTGTTGCAATTTTTAAAAAAGCCATAAGGAAGAAGCAAAGAAGCACATATTGGCAACAGATCTGCAGTCAGGTCCCTGGTCCAGCTCTTGGGATTTTTTTTCAGAAAATGAATGTGTTCATGTAGCACTCTGAAATTCTTCACGGGAAAGTATTTTGCCAACATGTTGGGAAAATGTTGTTGGTCCACAGCTGACAATGGCTTTCTTTGTTACTGGAACATGTTTAAAACAGCAAATTGAACTGACTAGCCTGAAAGCAGACAGCTTTCATTCCATAGAGCTTCAAGAGGTTCTGAAAGAGCGAAACCAGGAAAAATATGCTAGGAGAAGAGGAAAATTTAGTAAGTTGTTAGCCCAGGATTTTATTTTGAGAAGCCAGTATTATAATTGTCCTATGGATGGTTATGGAGCTATTTGCCTCTATCTCTCAGCAACTCCAGGAAATCAATAGCTGTCAGAAAATGCCCTTTGCCATCTGTCATTACAGGTTATTCATAAACCTGATGCAATGCTGAGGAAGAGCCTGGGCAATCAGATGACTAAATGCCTGGTGCCTTAAACAGAAATATTAAATAATAATTAAAACTGTCAGCCATTAATGCATAAATACAAACATGCTCATAGAATTTTTTTCCTCATTTTAATTTCCAGATTGCTGAAAAATATTGAGCTGACGAAGATATATACCACTGACTGATTATTCATGCCCATCAATGTCCTCATTTCTCTGGGCTGGAAGACTCAAGCTGAAAGCAGTATCATGAATAATTTTTATATTTATAGAGCAAACTGTGTATTTGCAATCCAGTCGAAGGTTGCTGCTGTTGGCGTAGATCATCCATAGGAAAAGGGAAGGATCCAAGGGTATCTTGCTTTTATTATCCACACATTTGCCTCAGCTCTTGTTCCTCTCCCCCACAGCACTCAATGTAGCTGATGTACAGGAGAGTTCACCTTAGAGTAACTAGGAGACAACAGGAACTTTTCTCATGCAAATAGATGATAAATAAACACCCACACATGTTCCCTCAGACAGAAACACTCGTTCATGCACAGGGTAGCACCAACAGCCTCATCCTGTTCCCCTCTCTGGATGATCAGGAGGAAGGTCCATTAGTGAAAAACATAAACATACATGTACATCATGGCCCAGTAGCTGACCCTTGGATCCTTCATTGTGACATAGAGATGAGCCTTGAATCACATAACCTAAGACAGCCTGTTTAAAAAAGCCCAAAAGTTAATGACGATTAATGTATTGAGTAAATTCTTATTAAATAGTTAATGATTTGTAGATGCTTCCTCTAGAAGATGTATATAAAGGTCCCTGTCTGAGATACAGTTATTTTTATGTAGAAATTACAGATTCTCACTAATATTCCAGGTAGGTTGTTAAAGAATTTCACCATTTGAAACCATACAGAGGATAAGGAAAGGGGGGTGCTAAGATCAGGAAGTAAACCTTGAATTAGCACAACAGACCAGTTCTGCATAAAAGCACCCAGTGAGAGAGTGATCAGGGACTCACTTTTCTCATCTCCCAGGAACACTGAGTATTTATTTAATTTCTTTTGCTGACAAGTTTTAGTTAAATCCTGTCTGGGTCACCTCTTTCCCAGTCTTGATAATTACTTCAGGCATTTCTAATATAAATTACATCCTGCATTGTTGAATGTAATTTCAAATCGTTGGTCTAATTAAGGAGCCTCAGACTCACAAAACATTAATTAATTATGAAGTATCTGGGCAGTGTGTGTCTATGTGCATGCTCAAAATAAAGCAGCTAGAAAATCTTTCCTTGCTAGTTGTGCTTTTTAGACAATTCATTATAACAATCACTAGTTCCTGAGTGCAAAAGTCATTGTTTTCCTGGCAAGTTTGCCCAGATAAAGAAATGCATCCAAGTGCTCTGCAGCATCACATTCCCAACAGCCAGCAGGAGAGCAGCTTTGTTGGTGGGAGTGCTTTGTTCCTCACCCACTGCATGGCTTCACACACACACAGACACACACACACACACACA